>NW_024081786.1:41554-551793 GCF_003009895.1 Hyaena hyaena | reverse complement strand
CTCTCTCAGTGGATTCTGCGTCTTTTTTCTCCCAATCTCTCAGGTTTTGTAAGGTTTCCAATGGCTTCAGATCTTTTCTGTGTGATGTATGGGCGCGAGTGCAAGTACGGAGCTCCTTACTTCTCCGCCATCTTGCCCCCCCGGTTGTTCTGTCGTTTTTCAAGGCTCTCTTTAACTAGGGAGCATGCATGTTTATGAGGGGAAAAACGCAAACTAGGGGAATTAATTTTCAATTGATGAAAGTTTTGTTTTTATATGTGGATTTCATTCTTTTAAAGTTTGAATTTTGTGGTTTAGGAATTGTTGAGCTAAAGGGGAGGCAGGGAAGGCCAGGAGAAATTTTAACCTAGTAGTACCTTGCCATGGTGTACGAGGTTCTTTGCAACGGCTTGTCAGCTATTCCTTCTGGAGTTGGTGAGTAGTAAGGATCAAGGTAAACAGAACGTGTTGGACTGTTTGTTTAGCCAAGAATCATGAAATGGCTTCAATAGGCAACGTTGGCTGTCACTCACTCCTTGTTTTTACTCCTGACTATATATTCTCAAATTTCATGGTTATATATACATGGTATCCACATTAGGGTTGGAGTCCATTCATTCTAAAATTTGACATAAAACAATAATAGAAAACAAAATCACCCTATATTTAGCAAGGGGGATATTTGGTAAAGTTGATATACTCTAGCACTGCTGTTTAATATAATGGTTGTTGTCATTTCTGCTATTTAACACTTGAAATGTGGCTCATGTGATGGAAGAAATGAATATGCAATTATGTTTAATTTTAGTTAATTCAAATTTAAATGGCCACATGTGGGTGACCGCCACTGGACAGTGATGTGGGTAGCTCTAGAAGCGGCTACCAAATGTCCATGTGATAGTCACATTATCCTGAATATGTGACTCTTTCCTGAATATGTGAAGTGCTAGTTCTTTCTTAGGGCCCATTGACACCTATCTCATTGACAAATTTGAGCATTCTTTTTCCCCTCGTGTGGGCCCAGCTTGAATAGCTAGATCTCTATCTATAAAAATCCTTGTTTCATCAACATCTCCTAGTCGTCCTCTAGCTTTGCACTACTGGTGGCCAGTTTGCTTTCTCTGAGTCTTCCTGTAATTGGGACTGGATCCTGTTTCTTCCAATTTTGGCTTACAGTGACAACTAATGAGCATTCCTTCTGTCAGTTGTAGCCATTTACAATCAGTGATTTTCAATTCGTGGACATAGAAGTTCCTTTCAGTAATGTGCAGTGGACATCTTGACTGTACTCATTAGGGCTCCATAGCTAGTTTCTACAGCTGTCATAGATCCCTGCATGCCAAATCTGGTGATGAGGCTGTCGTTTTTCACTTTGTTGCTGCACAGCTGGATCATTGAGCAAGTTATTTCATCCTTATGCTCTAGTTTCCTTATAAAATGGAGATAATACTCTTATCTAGCTCATTTGGTTACTCAAGGAATAAATGAGTTAATACAAGAGAGGGGCTTTGAATGGTGCTTGGATATAGGATTGTTGTATAATCACCATTAGTAACAGTACTTCAGTGGTTTACATCAGATTCTCTGAATCAAACTATTTTCCTTTAGCTCTTCATTTTTATTATATGTCAGAATACTGCAAAAAGCATCCTTTTACTTTTTTCTGTAACTTAGCCTGAAAACTTTGTAGGGGAGGCTTAAGAATGTGACTATCACATAGTTAACTTTAAGAACTTGAAATTTTCATTCAACGCTCACTTTTCATCCAAAGTTCTCTAGTCTGTGACCTTGGGCCATTAAATATGCATTTACTTTTTCTTTCCTATCTCACATTACTGCCTAGTTTAAAAACAAATCCTGGGTCAATAGGAACTTCTTAGAAGGTAGTCTCAAAAACATCAATTATTAATTACATAGGTCCTTTTGAATTTTACTGCTACCTAAAAAGCTTTAGAATTTTTCCATGAAGAATGCTCTCCCCGAGCCCGAGATAGCTTTTCAGATAACTTTCAAGAGAATCCTATTACACTTATTCACTAGAATTAATGTCTCTCAGGTTTGAAATAATTTTTTGATAATTGGTGTCTTTACTCAATACTAGGCAGAGGTTACGTGAGAATCCGATTTCCTGGAGAATAACCAAGCCAAGGACACTGTGCGCTTATCTTCATTCAGAACCACTGACTTTATCTGTTGACTTTAGCTCTGGCTTCTGTTCTTCTAAACGTTCAAATTATATATAAATATAAACATACATGTATATATGCATGTGTATCGTGGTAATTGCTTGTTGTTCTCAAGCATTCGTGCCCTGTAGAAGAGAAGAAAAAAGTGGAAAATCAAGATGAATAATCTTGGCACTATGTAGTAGAAATACATAATTTTGTTTACTGAGACAAATGACTAGTTTGTAAGTAGTGTTGTGAGAAATGGTTAGCCAACTAGCAGAAAACAAGACAAAACAAAACAAGAAATGATATTCCAAGATGAAAAAATAAAACATTTATGTGTAAAATATGAACTTGTAGTAATATAAGAAAACCTGAGAAAATTTATCATCTTACATTTGAGCAGTGCTTCATAACCATAACTCCTAGTCTGGAGCCCATGGAAGGAAGAAAGATTACATTACAAAAATGGGTTACATTGGATTAAAATCTGTATCATAAAGATACAAAAATCAAATACATAGACTAGGAAAACTACTTGCAATTTATATCACAGGAATGTGCTAACATTGCTAAGAGTTTCTAGAAATCAAGAATAGGACAAAAATTAAACCTACAAAAAGGGCAGACATTTAATAAAAGATGATGATGAAATGGTTCTTGTATATTAGGAATGATGTCTTCATCTTAACCCTAATGTTCATCAGAATCCTATAGAAATTCAAATTAAAGCAATATTGATAGAATTTCTTTAGTCTCTTGAATTAATGAACATCTGTAAGCTTGGTAAAACCACCCTACTGGTATAGTCACAAGTAGCAAAGTAACACTCTCATGTGTTGCTTGTGAGAATGTAAACAGTACATCTCCTATGTTGAACATTTTTGCCAAATCTATAAATATTAAACTTCTATGCACATTTTAACCCAGACATTTTTTTCTCCCATGAATTTATTACTGGTTCTATGGTTGAATATTCATGAAATAAAATTTGTACAAAAATTATACTGTTGGGAGCCTGGCTGGCTCATTCAGTAGGGCTTGTGACTCTTTGTCTCAAAGTCATGAGTTTGAGCTCCACAATGGGGGTAGAGTTTACTTAAAACACACATACACACACACACACACACACACACACACAAAATCATTACAAATTTTATACTGTAGTATTATTATAATAGCAGAAACAACTTAAATTTCTATAGTACTTGATGGTTAAATGAATAAGGGAGGTCCATACAATGGAAAGCTCTCCAATTCTAATATTGGAGAAGAAGGAGAAGGAGGAGAAGGAGAAGGAGAAAGAAGTTTCCTATACAAAAATATGAAAGACCGCCAAGCTATAATGTTAAGTTAAAGAATCAGGGCATTGTGGGAGCTCTTTTCTTTCTCTCTCTCAGCCATTATGACAGCTGCTCTTGATTGGGGCTATCCTGTACCCAAGGCAGGGAGATGGTGGCTGAAAAGAAGAAAAAGTCAGTTGAGTCCATCAACTCTAGGCTCCAACTCGTTAAGAAAAGTGGAAAGTATGTGTTGGGGTACAAGCAGACTCTGCAAATGGTCAGCCATGGTAAAGCAAAACTAGTCACCCTCACTAACAACTGCCCAGCCTTCAGGAAATCTGAAATAAAATAGTCCACTAAGTTGGCCCAAACTGGTGTCACTATGTGGGAATAATATTGAATTGGGCACAGCATGTGGAAAACACTATAATCCACACACTGGCCCTCATTGATCTAGGTGATTCTGATATCATTAGAATCATGTCAGAACAAACTGGTTAAAAGTAAATCATGCAAAATTTTTTAATAAAACTGGCCAGACCTTCTTAAAAAAAAAAAGAATTAAGTTGCTGTATGGTATGTGAAGTAAATAGCATAATGCAAAACTACAGTCCAATAAAAATATGTCTGTCTATATTCATATATATAAACCTCTGGAAGAATGCATATTATTGGAAGTGTCATATGAAAACTGGATGTATGAACATAGGGATTAGAAAGAACCTTTTTACTGTATTACTTTGTGCATGTTTTTGGTTTATGAATAGCATAGATATATTACCTATTCAAAAATCCATATAAATTGAATAAAACAATGTTAATTAGGGGAAGTATCCCTTTGAGAAACTCAAAATAAATGATATTTATATTGCATGTTTCAAACCATCTGTAACAATATTAATTTCATTTATTATTTTGGCACAATGGATTTTTGAGCCTCTGAAGCTCATTGTTTCAAATTTTGTATTTGGTTATATTTCGTTAAGTTACAAAGTCATAATTCCTCACTGGAATAGTCCCGAAATTTGTATCATTTTTATTTCAGCCAATAGCAAAATAAGACTCAGGGAGATTACATTTGCATAATGCCAGAAAGCATGACTGTGGGAGAAATGGACTAAATTTTCTATTTTCTAACTCTCAGCCCATATTCCTTCAATGATGATGAATTCTATTACATTGCACTATCATTCCTTATATGTTCTATTTTAGTTTTAAAAGCTTCTATTTTATTATTTTGTAAAAGCCTTGAGCTGCCTCTTCAAGGACAAAATGTTAGCAAAATGGAACATGAGAATTATGAACTAAAAATATTAATATCTATTTTTCTTTTAATTTATTATTAGTCTGTTAAGATTGTCCTTTGCTACAAAGGGAATTCATTTTCCAGTATGAGAATACTTTAAAATATACTTTGTGGAATATTCTACAAAGTTATGTAAAGAGATTTCTATTATCAAGAAATTTTATAATTTAAAGAGGAATCAAGTTCTTAATACAATAATTGTCTGAAATGAGAATTTGAACTTTCTTTTCTGAAGTCTAAAAATTATCTTAATGGGAAACTAATAAGTATTTTAGCCTAAAAATGAAAAACAACTAACTACATTTTGCTCTTTAAAGTGTTTTTTTCCCCCACTTCCAACATCTTTTATTTTCTGCTCTTACATCTTGGATACCAGATGCTTTAGCTTGTCATCTGTATTTGTTCATCCTCACCTCTCTTCAGGCAATTAATCCTTGTTTCTTTCACTCCAGTACCACTTTCAACAATCCACCTCTCTTCAAACAAGATTGTTAAATAAATCTTTCTAAAGCATCACTTTCTGGTATCACTTCCAAGCCCAAAGAAGCTCCAGTATCTCACAATATGTTCAAGAGAGATAAAATACCTCAGAGTCATATCTTGGTTCCAAATATATTTATTGAGCATCTAGCCATGTTGCAAGGTGTACAGAGACTTATTTGCTCTTTTCCCTATATTACTCTTTCTGGAGGCCAGATTTTTAATTCATTTTCAAGTTCAGGCTCTCATAGGTAAGCAAGGACAAGTACCCTTCCTCCAGATGCCACCGTCTCCTTATTTGTGAAATTGGGATGATAAAGTATACTTATATTGTTATTAGGACTGTTGTTAGGACTGAATGAAGTTGATACCTGTGAGAGGCTTTAGAAATGTGTTTGGCATATAGTAATCCCTCTACAAATATTCGCTATTTTTATTCCCTTCTTTCTTGCAGAGTCAGGGTTGTGTTTTGACTTCTCCCCTAGGTATATCTGTTTCTTGTGCTTAAGATTCTATTCCTCCTCATCTCTACTTAGTCAAATGCTGTCCTTCCTTCAGATCACAGTTTAAGTGGCTTCTTTCTGATACCGATATCTCTGTGCACTTCAGCCAGACACCTAATAGCACCTGACTGCAAATTTCACTTAGCTCTTAACCAAATACTACTCAGGAGTAGAGATCATGTTTTAATTATTTGATTCCATCAATGCCTAGGTGTTTGGGCTTCTTTCACAAAGAGACAGAATCAATAAACGACAAATTTCTTACATGTTATATATATACATCTTCCGGACCCAACGTGAAAAAAGAATTATGGCTTTTTGTCCTTTCATCATATTGGCAATCCACATGTCCTTCCATTTTTACATGATACTCATTGGATGTTCCTTGAATATAAGATTCCTGTCACTGGGATTTGTGAATGGGCTTCAGAAGGACAGCAAAGCCTCTGAAATGTTAGAATTTGGGTATGTGAATATGTTTATTTTATCCTAGCTAAGTGGTAGGCCCATAAAAAATACTGGGAACCATTCTTAATGATTTATTGTTTTTATCCATATTTGGTAAGTAGGGACCAAATTAATAATATTCAAATTGATCAATAATGTTATATAAGTATGTCCTATCATTTGCTTAAACTTCCATGTTTTCAATGCAAGATCTACTGCATTTTAAGAATTAAGTATGAGATTTTTATGATTTTATATTCACTGTTTTTTACTAGATGAAGACGTAAAGAATAATTCTTTCTTTCCCCCACAACTGACCAAATGAAATTAATGCTTATAAAAAATGAATGGTGGAAAGTGTGCCTGCCTAGCTCAGTTGGTAGAGCATCTGACTCTTGATCTTGGGGTCATGAGTTCAAGCCCCATGTTGGATGTAGAGGCTACTTAAAATTTAAAAAAATATTAAAAAAAATGAAAAATAGTGGTTCGTAAACTTCTAGGAAGATGAAGTGAGGAGCTTGGCAAAACTCCTCAGCCAAACAAGTTATATGAAAATTAGAAAATATTGTTACTTAAAGTCTATGGAAATTGGGGAGCTTGGCCGGCTCAGTCAGAAGAGCATGTGACTCTTGATCTTAGGGTTGTGAATTCATGCCCCATGTTGGGTGTAGAGATTACTTAAAAAATAAACTAAAAAAATAGTTATGGAAATTAACTATAAGGGAATACAACCAGACATATCCATTCAAGAATATCTATTATGTTTTTAAAAGAACAGCAAGAGACTGTGGCATTTGAGCCATGGCTAGCTCCATTACCCTTCCACCATGCAGCTCCCTGTTCTGGAGACCCTACTATCGGCTTACATAGCCAAAAGCTGAAAGACTCCTTTTCCACCACATTTCAGTCTAGGATTATGGTTTTACCTTGAGAGCCCTCTTAAGATTAGTGGTTGCAAGGTTATTGTTTTTCCAGTCACTTTATTTACAATTTGTCTGTGTCTTTAGCCTATTATACATTCTAACAGTCTCCCTTTACAATTCTTGTTTTGCTTTCCACCTGTTTCATTTCTTCTTTATATCTTTAATATTCATTATATAATCTATACAATACTCTCTCCTACCATTTGTACAATTATTATATCCACATATTCTATACACTTCAAACTACATTGTTACTATTTTTTTGCTTTTAGAAGTCAAGAAATTTCTACTCCTGATTGAAAGCATAAGTCTTCCTATTTATTTATAATTACTGTGAGACATGTTAAAATCTTGGATTTGTCTATTTCTTCGAGTTTTGTAATTTTCCTTTAAATATCTTGATGCTACAAAAAGCAGAGATTTTAGTAATTTTTACATTTCCTTTGTATTGACTCATTAAATTTTCCTCTTTATATTAGAGCGTTTGTTTAAAAAATATTTTAATGTTTATTTTTGAGAGAGAAAAGAGGGAGAGAGAGACAAAGTGCAAGTAGGGGAGGGGCAAAGAGACAGGGAGACACAGAATCTGAAGCAGGCTCCAGGCTCTTAGCTGTCAGCACAAAGCTTGATGTAGGGTTCAAACCGACAAACTGTGAGATCATGACCTGAACCGAAGTTGGAGGCTTAACCGACTGAGCACCACTAGGGTTTTGTTTTAAAATATACTTCTTTAATGTAACTTTAACTTAGTGGTGTTTCGTGTTTGTTTTTGTGTTTTTGTGTTTTTTGTTGTTTTTTTTTTTGAGAAAGTTGTCTTTTTCCATCCCTTTATTTTCAACTTTTCTATGTCCTCTTACTTGAGGTAAGACTATTATAAATAGAATATATTTTTTGAAGAGTGCCCCAATCTTTATATTTTAAATGCATTTTTAAAAAGAATTTTAAATGCTTTTTATTTATTTCTGAAAGAGACCACATGAGCAGAGGAGGGTCAGAGAGAGAGGGAGACACAGAATCTGAAACAGGCTCCAGGCTCTGAACTGACAGCACAGAGCCTGCCGCAGGGCTCAAACCCAGGAACCGCAGGGCTCAAACCCACGAACCGTGAGATCATGACCTGAGGCCAAAGTCGGACGCTTAACTGGCTGAACCACCCACGCACCCCTTAAATGCATTTTAAATGAAATATTGGTCTGTTTACATTTTATGTAATTAATGTTTATAAGATTTTATTTTACCCCACAAACAACATGAGTTATTAAAATATTTTTGAAGTTAAAATAACATGATAGGGATTTTACTACAGGAGAATTAGATTATATCCTTGCTTAAGGCAAGGGGTGAGGTCAGAGAAATTAGTTAGAAAATTATCAAAATGAACACGTTTGAGATATTGATTTCTTGTAAAATCAGTGAGGCTGGGGTGGGGGTGGGAATGAACAGAATTGATGCACAGAGAGGACAGTTGTAATTTTTCCCTTTTTTCCAGTTTTATTGAGATATAACTGACATATAACACTGTATAATAAAGTGTACAACATAATGACTTGATATTGTAAAAAGCTTACTATCGCAACTGAACTTCCATCATTTCATAGAGATACAGAAATATTTTTTTCTTGTTATGAGAACTCTTAGAATATCCTCTCTTAACTTTCAAATATACTATATGCAGTATTAACTATAATATCAAGTTGTATGTTACATCTCCAATACTTACTTATCTAATGAGTGAAGTTTGAATCTTTTGACTACCTTTATCCAATTGCCCATCCCCGACCCCCACTTCTGGTAACCACAAATCTGATGTCTTTCCCATGTGTTTTTTTTTTTTTTAATGTATTTTTTCTTTTATTTATTTTCGAGAGAGAGAGCACAGGTTGGGAAGGGGCAGGGAGAGAGAGGAAAAGAGGATCTGAAGCAGGCTGTGAGCTGCCAACAATGAGCCCAATGTGGGGCTTGAACTCATGAACCGCAAGATTACAACCTTAGGTGATGTTGGATGCTCAATTGACTGAGCCACCCATAAGGCCCTGGTTTTTTATTTTTTAATTTTTATTTGTAGATTCCACATATAAATGAGATCATATAGTAGTTGACTTTCTCTGACTTATTTTACTTATAATGCCCTAAGTTTCATCCATGTTTTTGCAAATGACAGAATTTTCTTCTTTTTTATGACCAAATGATATTCTATAGTATATGTAAATGTTTTATTTGAGGAGAAAAAAAAGGCAGGCTATTATTTCCCATAAAAAGGTTACACTTAGTTGATGGACAACTTTAAGAAACTTGCATAGCAAGAGAAACCTATGAAAAATAAAGGGAAGGAATCTGAGAGATTACAGGAGAACCTCGATAGTTTACATTCTGAAACTCTTCCTTTTGGACTAGGAGGTTAACTTTGCCAAATGCTTTTAGAACCTTCTTATTAAAATGTGGTTCTAAAACCAGTGGCATTAGATTCACCTAGGAGTTTTTTCAGATTCTACATTTAAAAAATTGCAAAGTGACTTTTCTACACATTAAAGTTAAACACTGTATAGAATAGTAGCTCTCAGTCTTGCCCGCTTATTAGTATCACCTGTGGAGCCTTTAGACACTATCGTACAGGCTATATCCCAGACCAAAGCCAAGTCTGTAGGTCTGAGACTCAGAAATTAGTACGTTGAAAGCTCCTCCAGTGGTTCTCTTTTGTAGCCAGGGTCGAGATTCAGTGCTACAAGGTCGCAGAAAAGAACAAGGACTGAATTAGATAATTCAGAGCAAGGATGACTGGGGAGGATTTCAGAGGCCAGATGCTAGTCTTTGTTCTGCTATTGATAGATAATTATTTATTCTCTGTAAAATCTGTTTCCTTTTTATATTTTTTTACCTTGTATTTGGCAAATACTTATTAGGGGCATGCTTTGTGCCAGACACCATGCGAGGAGTTGCATTAATAGTCTCCAGATCCCTCTAGTTCCTAAATCATCTGATTTTACTGTCTATGATTTATAGATTAGGAAATCATTGGTAACATATAATAGACTGGTGGTAATCTGTACAGGGTCACTGTGCCAGTGGGCGGTAAAAAAGTGTGCTGGTTGTAACTGAGGGATTGAACGTGCAGTATTGATCAGAAGCATCTATTGTATCAAAAATGGAAAAGCGATCCAGTTGGTTTGTAGAAATGAAACTGTATAAGCCAATGAATTTATTAGAGTATAAGATGAGGAGAGTTTGAGAAAAGAAATAGGGGGGAAAAGTAGATGACAGAGTTACAGATTTTTTTTTTTTTTCATTTTAGCCATCAGAGAAGTGAGAGGAACTAGATCAAGGCATCTCAAACATGAACGTACCCAGGAGTCACCTGGGAGAAATTGTTCAAATAAAGATCCTGACTTAGTAGGTCTGGGGGTGGAGAAGGGCCTGAAAGTTTGCTTTTCAAATAAGCTTCTAGGTGATGAAATGCTTCCAGTATGGAGACCACACGTACAGCAGCAAGGGTCAGAAGCTCTCCTTCAGGGTACAAGCAGAGCCAGGATCTTGCTAAAAGCTAATCTGCTCATGCCTGTTTCTTAGTCCTTGCTAACTACTCCCCACCCCCCCCACCCCAGCAAGATAAGGGTACCACTTTAAAAGATACATGTGAAAATGAGATAAAAATCCAGTGAGAGATAAGGCAATATGTCAAAGTAATATGAGGGAGGAGTTTGGGGAAAGAGGTTCTGCAGTTCACAAAGGTAAGGCTATTTCAGGAAGAACTTGCTTCATTTTTGAAAAAGTAGAACTTCTAGGGTACAGCAGGTCTGTTTTGTTTCCAAATGACTTTGGTCACAGTATAAAAATCCACATACTTCATGAACACATGTCCTTAACCTGTTTATGTGACATTGATACTACGTGGATGAGAGCCTTACTGAGAAAAGGGTCATTGAGTCAACACCAGATACTAATCAAAAAATGACATGCACTGTATATGGAGATGTGGTCAATAGTAAAGGGAGGAGTATTACAAAGAGCAATGGAAGAAATAAAATAACATTAAAATTGAGAGTAACATTGGAAAGAGAAAAAGACCCATTTTTGTCTGTTTCAACAATGAAAAGCAAATTGAAGAGGGAAAATGTATTGTTCACATTAGGAGAAATAATTGTCAACAGTGGAAAAAAGGAGAGGATTTATAGATCAGGAAAAAAATCAACAAGACAAGACTAACGTGCTTTTTTTTTTTTTTTTTTTTTTTTTTTTTTGAGAGAAGGGGAGAGGGTGCAAATGAGAAAAGGGTAGAGAGAGAGACCCATGACGGGTAGAGAGAGAAGCAGGGCTCACCTATAGTGGGGCTTGAGCTCACCCACAAGCTGTGAGATCATGACCTGAGCTGAAGTCCGATGCTTAATTGACTGAGCCATCCAGGTGCCCGTGACTAAAGCACTTTTAAAGCAACATTAAGAGTGTACTTGCTACTTGACCCATACATTTTTGGAGGAATAGATGCCTGGCATTGATGTTTTCTTTACCTATGATCTCCATCCTAGGGGAGGCAGCAGAGAATTAGCTGAGTGTATGGAGAAAGGGACTGATTAATAGTATCACAGAGGATACTGTTGATAGTATCACAGAACCTAATTATGGAGAGGAGTAAGGTGTGCATGAGAATGGCTGACCATACATTTCAGGGGAAATACAAGTAGCTGGAAATGAACCAATATATTGAATGACTTAGAAGGCACTTTTGTTTGAAGTTTCTGATGAATATAAGGAGGGAAATGGGTTACTTTGTGAAATCTGGGGGTGAAAAGATACTTGAAACCATGGGATTAGATTTGCTAAGAGATGATAAATTACAAAACATGGTTGTATCAGGCATAGATGACTGACGTGGAGTGAATATTATCATGAATGGCTTGAGGGAGAGAAGTTTCACAATGTGATTATTAAAGTTAGTAGATATCTGAAAATTTGAGATGGGAAATAAACCATACACACCAGTTCTTGAATTTGTCAAGGAAGGAGAAAATGTATCCCAGTTTTGAATATTCGGAAAGAGTGTATAATAATATTATAGATTAATAGGATTGGGAAGGAATTTAGAGCTAATGCAGTCCAGTAATTATAACTTATAGATGATGAGGCTCATAATGAAGAAGATAAATTACTTTCTCAGTTGGAATTAAGATATAAGATGATTGACCTCTCTTGTTCTTTGTACTGGTAATGATGATGATGACAACAATTTTGACAATAGGAGCTAAGGCATACATATACATACCAATGGTTTACGGTAGATGGGAACTTTGCTCATAGCCAATGCAAACAAAAAGTTAAAATGAATTTTTTATTCTATTTCCTCCTCCAGAATGTTCCCTTCCTGAGGGAAGTGACTTTTAACTGGTTTATTCCATGGTATATCTTTAAAAGGTATTTGGTATTCCATGTATATCTGCTAGATATATGAGTAAACACATTTTTTTAAATTTAGGATTTGCTAATCAGCTAGTTGCTACTATAAAACTATGACTCTGCTAAGGGAAATATTTTTGTTTGTTTTTTTATTTTGGATCCTAATCACTTCAAGTGCTCACTAAGTATTGATGGACAGTAAAGATAGATAACACTTACTGAATACAGACTGTGAACCATATGATGTACATATTTCTTTTCCACATAACAACTCTTGAAATGTATAATTATAATATGGGAGACCTAATGTATTTAAATTATTTCCTACCACTGAAGTTCAGAATGATAATAATATATGGTGAATTTATGAGGCAAAACATACAGAAGATAATTTAGAAGGAAGACTAAGGATTTTCTTGGGGAAATAATGTCTCCTAAAACAAAGAAGGTGCCGGCCAAAGTTGGCTCATCAAAAGCCATTAGTTACCAAATGGGAGTTTCTGATGTGTTAGATGTAAACGTTCTCCCAGTTCAGCTGCATGGATCCATTGTTGCAGTAAATGGGGTAATACTTAGGCAAATGAGTAATGTGATGGAGAGGTAAATTCCCTCAACCCTTTTGACACAGATAGTTCATTATTGGGAGGGGCACAGGGCAATTGTAACAGCATCATAGCAGAGGGAAAAGGTTGAGTTTAGCACAGTAATCTGAAAGCCTGTGACCTCCCAGATTTAGCCCATGGGCCAGCGGCAATAGCATCATCTGGGAACATTTTAGAAATTCAGGACCTCAAGTCCCAGCCCAGATCTACTGATTCAGAAGCCACAGTTTAACAAGCATTCCACCGTGAGGTAGGTGATTCCTAGCCAAGCAGTTCACTGAAGCAGAACCATGAAGAGCAATGACAGTGGCAGGGAGATCAGTCTTGCCCAGGACTAGATGTAGGATTTGTGAAGATTCTATACTGATTTGGTAGATGGATAAAGATGTTATGGAAGCAGAGGAGTGAGAATTTAAATGAAATCTTGGTAATGATTATTGACAGGACTCCATCAGTAAACATCAGTGAAACCTAGAAAAATTGAGGCTTTGTCTACTTTACAAATGAAGATACCGCAGCTCAGAAAAGATAACTTCCTCAAAGTGGTACAGAGTCTGTTCTTGCTCTACTGCCAGTATTTTAAATGAAAAGTGACCTGGCAGGCAGAAAGTGTGCCCTCACTACATTTTCACATGTAATCAAGAGCCAGGAGAGACAATATGGCCTTTTCATAATGAGCACTTGGGCAAGATGGCTGTTGATGTCTGGGAAATGCCAAGTTTCTGCTAAAGCAAAAAAGTGGAGAAAGAAAATTAATAAAAATTTGGTAGTAAAAGGACTCAGTTGGTTTGAAATGTCATCAAAAGAGACAAAGTTGATTCAAATGCAAGTTTCACAGTAGGAGTTCCAGGTGTAGCTCACAAGAATGATAGCAAAAACTCAGAGGACAAATTAGAGGCCCCCAGAGGTGAAGGTGCCAAAGTGACTTCTAAGGATGAAGATGGAGTTGGTTGGGGGCGCTAGCAGGAGAATGATTAAACAGTAAATCCATCACCTCACAGACAATAATCCACATCTATGAATTAAGTCAATATGAACACACTGGCACAATACTTAACTAAAATCCTGATTATAAAATCCAGTTTCTGTTTAAGAGTTCAGTGTATTTTATACGCCTAATCACATTAATTCTCCCTCTATTCCCTGGAGACCGATGGATATACAGTACTACCTAAATGTATATATTTTCTATTTCTCAGTTGATACATAGAAAGGACTTGGTGAAAGAGCCTCCTTCTTTCAAGCTGAAGTAGTTAAAAGTATATTCTTATATGCTTTAAGTGATCCAGCTAGCTCTTCAAACCACGGGACTCTTGTATCACTGTCAAATTCCGGTATCTGAGTTAATTATTGGAAGATCCTTTTAGATGTCCTGGTAAGACTTCAAGAAGAAAGAAATGAAAATCCAAATTTAAAAATTAGGAATATTTTAAGACTGCAGATTAGCCATCAAAGGCTGATGATGGTGTCTATATTTATCCACAAATGGAATATAGTTGTTTAATTAGCAATTAAATACTATCATTATTTTAATTACTTAAATTAATTTTTCCAGTCTTTAAATTTTCTTAATGTTTTATTTTATATTTGAGAGACAGAGGAAGCAGGGGAGGGACAGAGAGATGGAGACAAAATCCGAAGCAGGCTCCAGGCACTGAGCTGTCAGCACAGAGTCCGGTTTAGGGGTCGAACTCATGAGCAGTGAGATCATGACCTGAGCTGATGTCAGATGCTCAATTGACTGAGCCATCCAGGAGCCAAACTTCCAATCTTTTTAATGTAGATAATGGGTAGGGAGATTTGATGATGAGTCGACTTACATACCATATGATTATCTTAGAAGAAATTTAATATAATTAATGCTGCCTCAAAAATGACTCCTAAGAAGAAAACTTATCTACAGTCTAGCACTGGACTTTTTCCTCTTTTTTTCTTGAAAAATCAAATTATTCTCCACATTCATGAAATCAAAACATTTCCTGCTTTTAAAAAAATAGCATTAATTACCATATAGTTGACCAGTTTTCTTAGTTTTCTTTTTGAGTACATTTTATTTTCCCCATTAAACAGAATGGCCTTCAGGGCAATGACAGTAAGACAGTGCTCTTTCCCGACTAAAGTGTTTTCTTTTTTAAAAGGGCTGCAGTTTTTACTCCTTGTTATGTTTCCTTTTGGAGAATGACTATTTATAAATACTTATCTAGAATATGTGCACTTTTCCCAGAGTAAATGCCCCAGATTTGATGATCATTTCATTGTAAAAACCCTTGGAAATCAGCACACTTCTGTCTCTAAGATGGTACTGCCAGGTGGTACAATAGGTGTCAAAGTGTTTTATCAACTTTATTTTGTCTGCCTTTTTTTTTAAAATCACACCCTGATAGTGTAAGCTTTTTTCTTTGGAGGACGTTGAACTTCATGTATTTTGGTTTCTTAATTAAAATGGTAGGAACATATTCTCTACCCTGCAAAAAAGACTTCACACAATATCTAAGTCCCTCTGACTTTCCAGAATACTCAACTCTTACCTGAATGAAAGCTCGGTGTATCGGTGCAGAGTGTTCTTCACACCAGAGTGCTTTGTCCTCTGCTTCATTCCAAGTTTTTGAAGTAGGAGAAAAGGAAGACACCTGAATTAAGACTATAACTTAATTTTGCCCACCCCTGAATTACTTAAGTATGATGATTGATACTATTCCATTCTGTGAGACCAGAAAGGAATGCACATATTTTTAATATTTTAACATATGAGAATGGGCAGCATTTTCAGATTTGACCCTCCTAGAGAAAAACTTTCATTTTTATTCCTTTCTTTGCCTGTGCTTAGAATTAACCTAAATGTTGATGATGGCATTACTTCATTCTTCGGAGTCATAAGTGATTGAATGTTTTTTCTTTCTTTATATGTGGGAAGTGCAGTATTTCCAAATACTACTCTTCTGGGAACTAGCCTTAATATTTAATCCACTCTTTTTACCTGAAGTAGGGGGATCCCATAATGATGGGCAGTAGATGATTCAGTTGGATGTAGCAAAATGGAACATCAGACATGTTCAGCTCCAAAGCTGCATAACGCATAAATGATTCTGTAGCACTGGTTTCTGAGGTGCATTTCATCATATTGAAAAGAGATCTTTTAGAAGGCATTTTGAATCAAGTTGGCCCACAAGGTAATGTATTTCTGGTTGAGATTTTAATAAGTATATATGGACTTCAAAGCTAGATTAGTATCACCTGAGTTGGAGGCAGTTTTCTTTTCACCATTATGCTATGAATGAAAAGATTCCTCTTCATGGCAAGTGTTTTATTTTTAATCCTCTACCTTTCCAATCCAGGCATTTGTAAGGTCTAGCACCTTTTTATGTTAGGAGATTCTTCCTGGAAGTCAGCCTCCAAATGTTTTAGGTAGCCATGTTGAGATTCTGTTTAAATCTGAGGTAATTTTTGTGCTGCTTAAATTAGTCTCCAGAAGTATTTACTTGTTCATGATTAGAAACACTTTCCAATCTGGTGGAAGTCACAGTACATTAAATCACTAAGTTTCTGAATTTTGATCTGTCATGGGACCAATAATTACTTTTTTTACATGTTTATTTTTTACAGAGAATAAGAGTATAAGCATGGAGGGGTCAGAGAGAGAGAGGAAGACACAGAATCTAAAGCAGGTTCCAGGCTCTGAGCTAGCTGTCAGCACAGAGCCTGATGCGGGGCTCGAACCCACGAACCGTGAGATCATGACCTAAGCTGAAGTCGGACGTTTAACTGACTGAGCCACCCAGGTGCCCCAAGACCAATTATTTTTTTAAATGTGTATTTATTTTGAGGCAGAGAGAGAGTGTGTGAGCAGGAGAGGTTAGAGAGAGAGAGGAAAGAGAGAATCCCAAGCACTCTGCACGATGTGAAGCTTGAACTCATGAACCATGAGCTTTTGACCTGAGCCAAAATCAAGAGTCAGAGGTTTAACCAACTGAGCCACCCAGGTGCCCCTATTTTAAGACCCAATTGTATATTGGTCAGTGTTCTCCAGAGAAAAAGAACCAATAGCATATATATACAGAGAGAAAAGTGTAAGAGGAGATTTATTATAGATACTGGTTCATACGGTTAAGGAACCCAAGAAGTCTCGCAGTCTGCTGACTGCAAGCTGTAGAACCAGGAAAGTTCCTGGTATAATGCAGTCTGATCCAAAGACCTGAGAATTAAGGGGCTAATGGTATTGGTCTTGACTGCAGTCTAAAAGACCAAGAACTAGGAGCACAAATGTCTGGGGGCAGGAAAAGGTGGATGTGTTAGCTTAAGTTTAAGCAGAGATGGAATTTGCTTTATTCCACATTTTTGTTCTACTTGAGTTCTCAGTGGATTGGATGGTATCTAATCACATTGGGAAGGGTCATTTGCTTTACCCAGTTTACCAATTCAAATGCTGATCTCTTCTAGAAACAGTCTCACAGACCTACTCAGAAACAATGTTTTGCTGACTCTCAGGGCATTCCTTAGTCAAGTAGACACATAAAATTAACCGTCACAAATCCACCCCTTGTCAACTGGACATCTGTACACATCTCCATAAAGCATATTTAATCTCCAAGCAAAAACAATAGCATGGTCATAATTTCACCTAACATAATACAACTATTTTGTGTATAACTGAAGACACTAATCCCTTCCACATAGAATCCTTGAATGTTTACTCTTAATAATTTCAAATTATAGCATTTGACTTATTAACAATACTTAAATACTGATATAAAATCCATACAACTTTTGTGATGTCTAAGAGAATAAGAAAGGAAAGAAAAAAACCAGTAAAGAGAAAAACCAAAGTCATTTGGTTAGTATTTGTATAGATACCCATAAACATAAAAAATAAGGAGAAAATACTCACCACAATTGGAATCCCTTTCAGTAACAAGTTACATGCTTGTGCGCTTCTTTTTGTAACCACTTCTTTCTTTTTTTAAGTTTATTAATTTATTTTGAGAGAGATAGAGATAGCTTGAGCAGGGAAGGGACAGAGAGAGGGAAAGGGATAACCCCAAGCACCTTAAACTAACACACCCACACAGAGCATGATGTGGGGGCCTGAACTCACAAAACTATGAGATCTTGACCTGAGGTCATGGTCATACCATGAGGTCATGATAACACTAAGAGATACCTAAGGCATCCCCTATATTCCAGACACATTTTTCCTTACCTCTGTTGTATGATAGTAGTCCAATTTCACCTTTGGTGTTCATTATCAATCACTTGAGAGCCACCTCTCTAACTTCCTTCCTTGTTGATTCAGCAGAATGAGGAACCAAAAATGGACAGGTAACAGTCTTAACTTCCAGTTCAATGGAATCATGGTTGTGTCTCGTCATGGAAGCATTTCTGTCTCTGAAACTAAGATCTCTAGGTTGGCAGAGCATAAAGTCATGGGAACAGGACATTTTACTAGTGAGTCACAGAGGGTAACAGTGTGTAGTGCCACCTGTGTTACCCCTCGCTCTTGATTGCTGGACTTACTGGACACTGATTCAGAGCATGTACAGCCTTCTGAAGAAAATTGCCCCAACCCTGCAAGGTATTTTAATCTCAGTGGTGTTACCTATTATGGGCCCAGTCTTATTTTAAGGATGAAGTGTTTTCCTAAAATTCTGATTGTACAAGTATTACTAGGAGAAATCACTTTTCGCTTTTTTTAGTGGGGCATTTTTGAGGGAATTTTTTAAAATGGGATTTAGTGCTCATGGTAATCATGTGAAGCAGAGCATACGGGTGGAGACTTCTCAAAACTCTGGGTCTGATTTGCTTATCATTGCAAACTAGTTAGTTCCATTATTTACCCCAGAACTTTCTACCCTGAGAATGTGACCTCTATATTCTAGATTCAAGGAGATAAGATCTCCATAAGAAATGGATGAAGGACAGTAGATTTTTAAAAGTCTGTGGGCGAACAGTGGTCCAAATAGATTTTTAAATGGCTATTGGATTTTTTGTTTTTAATTAAAGAGTGTTATCTTATTCTCTATATACAGAGATCATCTTTAGATGACAGCAACCACATGTGTAGTTTGGGGAATTAATTTCACTGCCCAGAATAGCTATATGATTTCTTTCATCCCTTTCCCTCACATTGTCTCATCTTTTCATAACCTTATAACAGCTACCATATTGCTTTTACTGAGCCTCCAATGAGAATTTCATATCCATTTTCTAGACTTATTACTTACTTGACGTCATTTTCCTTATTCTCATTTCCATAATATATTGTCACCCATTATATCCATTGCTAGGATATTTTCTTATCCTTTGTACTTTTTTAAAAATGTTTATTTACTTTTGAGAGAGAGAGAGGAAGAGAGTGCATGAGCAGGGTAGAGGCAGAGAGAAACAGGGACGGAGGATTCAAAGCATGCTCCACACTGTCAGCACACAGCACAATTTAGGGCTTGAACTCACAAACTGTGAGATCATGACCTGAGCTGAAATCCAGAGAGGGATGCTTAACCACCCAGGCACCCCTCCTTTATAATTATTTTAAACAAATGATTTTTAATTTGTAAGCTTGTTTCTTAGGTTTGCAAATAGTCCTTCTGCTTTTATCTATTGTCAATATTAAAGACAAGTTTTCTTCTAGTAACTTACTTCGTTGGCTGATTTTCAAATGTCATAGCGCCATGAGGTATGAAGAATCGTGCCACTCTCCTAGTTGCTTCTTGGTTTGCACTCAACAGGGAGTAAATGTCTTTCTAAAAATATTTTGGGAGAGGAAATAAAGAAGATACCTATTATGTTAGCTGGAATATATGGTGTATCTCTGGAGAAATAAGCTTATTGTAAGTAATTAGGTTTCTGGCTTCTTTCTGCTCATGACTTAAATGCTCTTAATGAAGGATAAAACTAAGATATACTTTGTTATATCTCATATGACCTATGAATTGATGTATGCAGGGCAGCCAGCTCTATGCTTCATCCATTAATTATAAGGATTAATTATATGTGGCTTGACTACTGCTCTGGTTTCTGTCTAGAAACATTTTAAAGTACTAACTTGTATCATTTTTTTCAAAAGGAGAAAGTAACCATTTTTCTTATAAATTTACTAATATAATTGCAAATGAGCCTCAGAATCTACTCAGTTAAAATGTAAAAATAAATAAACAAATATATACATAAATAAATCTCAAAACAGAACAGCATAGCACACTGCTTACTCTCAGCAGCTGCATTTCCTGGAGACCGTGAAGATTCTAATGTACATAAAAATTGATGTCCTTATAGTCCGGTTTTCAAAATGTCGTCTTCTGGATTGTGAAAATTCTTGAGGTAACTTAAAGCAATTTTTAAATTGTTTACAAATGCAACTAATACAATTTGAGATTAAGGATCTTACATGAAAATAATACATATTATTTTGTATTAGAATATATCTTCTGTAGTCATATTAAAATGGCCATTAGTATTTTGGTGATTATTCATTCCTACATCATTCTCTCTCTCTCATGTGCGCGCGCGCGCGCGCACACACACACACACACACACACACACACACATACACCAATGATAGTATTTTGAAACCATTTTATAGATCCTTTTCAACTAAGATAATGCATTCTTTTTCTTTTCTTAGCTCTGCTCTTTTTATCCACATTAGATTCTATCCCTACCCTAAGTAATCCTTGACAATATGCTTATAATATTATATGTCTCGTTATACTTATATATAATGTATGTGATATGTATAGGGTTCACATATGTATAGTGATACACAGTCTATACATGTATCTTTTTTGTATTCTGCAATACAATTTTTTTTCAATTATATCAGACATACACAAACCCTATACTTATGCATGTAAGTTATCACTTTTAGCTTTTATGAGCCTGGGTTCACATTATACATTTCATCATTTAAGCATACTTTAAAGAAATCCTGCCACACCAACTAGTATACCTCCAGTTTATTGTAATTCCTTCATAATAAATCTGGTAGTAGTTGGTTCATCTGTATACTCACTGATATCATTTATTGATATCACATTGATTCTATTGACTTTTACCACTATAACTATGCAACATAAAATATAGGATCTTTACCCATAAATCTTTTTTTTTTTAATTTTTAATGTTTCTTTTTTGTTTTTGAGAGAGAGAGAGAGAGAGACTGAGCATAATGAGCTGGGGAGGGGCAGAGAGTTTGGGAGACACAGGATCGGAAGCAGGCTCCAGGCTCTGAACTGTCAGCATAGAGCCCAACATGGGGCTTAAACTCACGAATCTCAAGATCATGACCTGAGGTGAAGTTGGGCACTCAACTGACTGAACCACGCAGATATAGCCCCCCAATAAATCTTTAAATTTTCCCCCCTTGAATGAGGTGCATTTGAAGAAGAATTTTTGGTCAAAAATTCATTAAATATTATCCATTTAATTTCTGAAATAGGCTATCAAAATGTATAGTCTTCTAGCAGTGACTGTCCCTTCGTATCCAAGCCATCTGCTCTTTTTATTGTTTAAAAATCTGTCAGACTGATGGATATTACCTAATATCTCATTACTAACTTGAGTTTGAGTATCTTTTCATGTGTTTATTGGCTATTCATTTTCTTTTATATGAATTCTTATTGTTGATTAGAGCTAGATTCAGCTACATTAAAATGGTAGTACATTGAACTCTATTGAAGATTGATTTTTTGTGTGTGTGTCACAAAAGAAATCTACAAGTAGGCAGTGAAATTCTTGGTGGCTTTCTTCTGTGACCTGGGTTCTGGGTCCTCTCTGTGCTCTGCCCTGCCTGCCAAATACTTGACTTGGTCCACTGTCGCAGACTGGAGCTTTAGCTGTTAAATTTGAGACACTTGGAAGCAAGAAAAAGGAATTAGTGCTTGCTTCCCTCTTTAAAATAAATCTTCCTTAAATGCACATATTTGCTTTTCCTGCCTATACTACATTGGCTAGAAGGTGGATACTGCTGCATGGAGTTATAGTATAGTTTGTGTAATATAATATTTTATAGTTTGGCAGAATATCTGACTCAAAAGCAGATTTCTGTTACTAAGGAGGAAGGCAAACATATATATTAGGAAGCCACAGGCATTCTCTGCCAACCATAGTTTTTCTCATATTGCTTTGGATTGTCTTTTCCATTAAGTTTTAGGTAATTCCCTGATGCCTACATTGCAAATATTAACCAAAGTATATCACTCATATATTAACTTTGTTTATGAAATATTGCAAAACAGTTTCAATTTTCATATAGTCAATATGCCCTTTGCTTCTCAGTTTTCTGTGTTGGTTAGAACACTTCCCCAATCACTGAATGTACATGATTAGATAAAGTTTTTCTAAGACTATTATTGCTTTATTCTGCATGTTTAAATATTTAATCAATCTGGGCACACTTTCCTAAATAATGTAGCTAAGGGTATAAATTACCTTTTTTCATAATGGATATTAAATTTGTTATCACTATTGATTAAAATGATGCAATTTATAATCTTTTTCTTACTGAACAAAAATAACACCCTTGTCATCTATTCTATTTATATATATTGAAAATATATATATTGAAGTCTCTTTTTAGGCTTCCTCTTCTTGCCTTTTTCCTGTTCTTTTGTCAACAACATACTGATTTGAAGTATGTCAAATATGATACATAATTATCAGAGGTTGGAAAATGAACATTCATGGACCACATCCAGCCCACTGCTTATTTTTTAAAATTATGTTTTATTGGCACATCGTCATGCCACCATTTGCAAATCATCTATGGCTATTTTGGGCTACATTGGAAGAGGTGAGTCATTGTGATACAGATCATATTGCCATAAAACCTAGAATTCAATTGTCAGTCCTTTTACAGAAGTTTATTCCTCCTGAATGGCTAATTGGGTGGCTCTTCACCAAATTTATAGTTATTCAGAAACTAAACATCTATTGGTGTTTAAATATCACTTGTGTTAACTGTTTTGAGCAATAAATAAGATGACATATATACACACCAATACAAATTATATAGTTAAATTATCAAAATCAATTGTTGACATTAAAAAAAGACCAATTATGCAGAGAATGAGAGAGTAAAACATTTTATATCAGTACTTGTTTTTCACTATTAATGAACTTGTTTTGGAGATAAACGTCACTAATAAGGGTTGTATTACATTACATTTTAAATAATTTTGCAATTTTTATTACAGGATATTTCAAGCTTTCATTCAAAAAATTAGAACAGTGTAATAGACTCCCCACCTACACGTTACCCAGCTTCAATAACGATCACCAAATAGCCCATCTTATTTCATTCATCTAGCTAATCTCATTGTACAACTTCAAACCATTTTAAAACAAACCCCACATCATATTGTATCATCTGTAAATGTCTGAGCATGCATTGTTAACAACTAAGGAATTAAAAATTTTTTATTTTATTTTATTATTATATATTTTTTCTTTCATAGTTTATTGCAAGTTGGTTTCCATATAACACCCAGTGCTCATCCCAACAAGTGCCCTCCTCCATGCCCATCAACTCCCTTCCCCTTTCTCCCACCCCCCTCAATTTGTTCTCAGTATTCCAGAGTCTCTCATGGTTTGCTTCCCTATCTCTCCTTAACTATTTTCCCCTTCCCCTTCCCTATGGTCCTCTGTTAAGTTTCACCTGATCCACTTATCAGTGAAAACATATGGTATCTGTCTTTCTCTGCCTGAATTATTTCACTCATCATAACACCCTCGAGTTCCATCCATGTTGCTACAAGTGGCCAAGTTTCATTCTTTCTCATTGCCATGTAGTATTCCGTTGTATAGATAAACCACATATTCTTAATCCATTTGTCACTTGATGGACATTTAGGCTGTTTCCATGATTTGGCTATTGTTGAGAGTGCTGTTATGAACCCAATGTTCATAACATTGTACATGTGCCCCTGTGCGTCAGCACTCCTGTATCCCTTGGGTAAATTCCTAGCAGTGCTATTGCTGGGTCATAGAGGAGTTTATTGTTAATACAAAAATTTTAAATAAAGTTAGGGAATATTTGTTTTTAACACACTATTAATACTATTATCACACCTAAAAATATACCATTACTTCTTTCTATAAATCAAATAGATAATCACTATTCAGATTTCCGTATTTGCTTCATAACATTCTTCTCATGGTTGATTTCTTATAATTAAGGTCCAAAGGTGTTACCAGAAGTGCAAATAGTTGATGTTTCTCAGGTATTTTTGAATCTATGAATTATCATTCATTTTTTCCCCCTCTTTGCAATGAATTAATTAAAGACACTAGGCTACTTTGTGTTTTATAGATCCCTTCCATATGGATTTGCTGACTGCTATTTTTTTTTTTAATGTATTTTCTGTTGACTCTATTTCCTATAGACTGGTAATTAGATATAGAGGGTGGATAAGATTTAAATCCATTTTTTTTCTTGACTAGTATTCTTTGTTGATTGTGCTATGTATTTCCAACTGTTTTTTTTTTTTTTTTTTTAAATCAGGAGGCGTCTCTCAACTATGAGCTCTCCTGTATTGTGAAATTGACACATTACACAGTTATCCATTAGCTGTTCACTAATGATTTGTTGATCACTATTGAGATTCATTATTTTATTATGGTTTGCAAAATGGTGATATTCTAGGTTTGTCATCCTTTCTTCCTCTAATAGCTAAAAATCTAGAAAGTAGATTTTTAGATAGAAACAGATTTCTATCTGTTACCCTTAGGTATAGTTCATGTAAAGGAAGAGGGGTAAAAGCGTGATTCTTTTACATTATTTACATATTTTCAAAATTTTGGTTTCCTGACATCCTTCAAATATAATCAGTAGGTTTTTAAATTGGTTGGATTAATTTCTTGTTCAGCACCACTATTCCTAATTTACCGCAAATATGTCTAGTAAAACTCCTTTCGTTGCTTCCTAAGTAGTTTTGGTTACACTTCTGTAGTCTTCCTTGCTTAAATGATAGATGATCCAGACTCTTCTTGTATATTTCTGAATCCAGTCCTAGAATCTCATTGGGTTTCTGAGGACTAGAACTTGAAATTACTTTTCATTTGTCACATTGTTTGTGAAACAAGCATATTAATAGGCTACTTATATTGATTTTCCCATTTATGAATTCTGCTTACCATATTTTGCTTTGAGTAGTTTGCAGAATATGTAAAAGAAGTGTTTTATGCCTATTAAAAATCTCACCTTCCAGCCTTTGTATAGCATTAACTATGGGATTGGGATTTCCTTTTGTAAGCAGGAATGTCCCTGTATGCCATCCATCTTTATTTAGTCTGTATTTGTTTGAAATTTAATTAATTTAGAAATATGTATTCATAAAATCCAAATAATATAGTGTGAAAATGAAAAGAAAGCATAAAATTATTTTGGAAACATTAAGTAGATTTGTCTCAGTTTTACCTAAATATAAAAATATAAGATACATCTAATATAAAGATGTGGAGGAAAATATGGCATATTCTGGCCTAAGTGACTTTATCGTTAGATGTAAGGTTGTCCAAAGAAACCTACAACAAGCAAAGAAACAAAAAGTAAGACAAAACAAACAAATTGTATTATTGAAACTCAGGATCTGAGTTCATATTTCTCTCTCTGGGGATAGATTAACTGAAGTGTTACATATAAATTATATCTATTATAAACTCAAATGCAATGAGAGGAGACATAGTTCTTTTAAAAAAATACATTGCATAATTTACAAGTTTAAAGACTATAGATCAGATTGTTTGGGGCCAAATATTTTTAAAGTAATGGTATAAATACATCAGATGAGTTATTTCTGTACCCCAGTATGACACTACATGGAAGTATTAATATATTAGTTTTATATTAATATTAATATATAAGTATTAATATACTAGTTATACTAATGTTAACTTAACAGTATGGAGTAATTCTAGATCCTGACCAAGAGCCTTAGTTTACAGTCATTTTGAAAGAAACTAAGATTGAACAGGTTTCATTTATGTCATATTCTTGCATCATGGGTTATGAAAATTACCTCCAGGCAAAGACATAGAAAGCATTTAGCATACATTTTCAGAATCTTTTTTTAAAATAGCTAATGTGGTTCTGTTAAATATGTCCTCCATAGAGGGTTTCCTATTAATGCAAATATGTTTACAATAACAACATCAAACCATTTTATGAAGGTAACAGTAATTCACTTCGATGTAACTATCAAGACAGTAGTGTTACATAAGATGCATTTTTTAATTTGTTACATTTAATCTATAATTTAATGACTTAATTCTAAAAATTACTCAAAAAATAACATTTGGAGACATATTTAAACTTTGTTTATGAGTTTTTCTCTGTGAGAAGGAAAGACCTGACATCCTGAACAAATATCTTAGTGTAAATTGGAACAAATGTTGGTTAAATATCACATATACATACATACACATACACACACACATGCACGTGCACACACACACACACACACACACACACACCTTCCAGGAAATGAATGGATACTGACAGAAGCATAAAAATGAGGTTAAAAGTAGAAACCTAGAGAGGTAAGTAACTTATAAACTAGTCCGTCTCAGAACGACTTTGAACTTTCTTTTGGGTGGGTACATGTATATGGTACAGGGGACAGTAGACAAAGCCGGGGTACACATCAGTAGGGGTAACTCATAAGAGTGACTCTCTAAAGCCAAAATCCTGGCTTAGTGACATGAGAGACATGCTTAGTGAATGAGAGAAGGAAGAAAATATGCTCTACACAGAGGGGGAAAACAAGCAAACTTCACTGCCTTGAATATAGCACTCGAGCTACGGGAAGTGTGTAGTCTCCTGAGAACTCAAAACCTCGAAGTGGCTATCATGTATGAGATAGATTTGTAATGTGAATTTCTCATACTTCTGATTCCATGCATTCTTAACCTGTAAATTATTGTCAAATTAGTTCCTGGTTGGTAGTGGTTACAGACAACTGGCAAATATAATCATAGTTTCTCCCTAAAAGAAACCCTCCTTAAATACAGGATTCAAATAATTTTACAGGTAAGATTTTATTAATATAAGTCCATAATAAAACATCACAAAACATACTAGAGGGTAAAAGCACTATTCATAAGACAATATGACCAAGCAGAAATAATTGGGGAAAAAAATCAGACTCTCAGTGTTTTCAGATTTCAGAAGGGTGTCAAAATATAAAACTCTGTGTGTGTGTGTGTGTGTGTGTGTGTGTGTGTGTGCGCGCACGCGTGCACGCGTGCACGTGTGTGTTCATGCAGATACATTGAAAGGAATAGGAGACTTGAAAGAATAAAGTGGAACTTAAGGAAATAAAAAAAAAATGTTGAAATTAGTAATCCAGTGGAGAGCAGATTAGACCTGATAAAAGGAAGAATTTGTGAGTTGAAGGGAGAACTGGAGTAAACACAAAAACATTGGAAGTAGAAATGGGGTTATGCAGAGACATGAAGGATAGTGTGCAGAAACTAGGTGTATCTTTCTATATTTGTGCATGTATCACCTAATGTCTTTCGAGAAAGGAGTAAAAATTTCTCTAATGATTATTATTTTCTCCAGAAAAATATTTTGAATTTTGAGTTAGTATTGATTTTTGATACCTTCTTGTAAAGTGGACTCTGATTAAATGTCATTCCAAACACAATTATAATAGGTTTTGTTATGAAACATAACAATTAAATGATTAATGTAGAACAAAGTATCAAGAAGAGCTAGGACAGAGTCTAAAAAATGAACAATTTTAGGTCTTGACCAAATCAAATAGCAACAACTTTAATATAACTTGAGTAAATAAGATAATGTGGCATTAGCACTGAGATATTCAAAGAGTCAAATGAAAAAGCATCTACACACAAATATGAAAACTATACAAAACAGAAGTATCTTTGCAGATAAGTGAGGGGGGAAGAATCAGTTAATAATGCTTTGGGAAAGATTGATTATACATGTGAAAATACTTGAGATTTATGACTATAGTAATCTTAAATCAACTGTAGTTGGAGTAAAGATTTAAGTGTGCAAAAATGAATCTTTAAAAATGTTTAAAGTAAATAATGGGAGACTGTTGATGATAAAAGGGAAAATATTTAAGCAGTACATCAACAATCAGCGGAGAAAAATGTATAAGCCATACAGAATAATATTGAGAAATGTGACTCCTCTTAAAATAAATTTTTAAAAAATCTGAACAATCCATAAAACACAGATAAATCAATAGCTTCTCACTAATATAAACTTGAAGATCTATGTAAACTTATAACTGACAAAAATTAATATCAGGATATGTGAAAAATCTATACCCAAACTAAATCTCCACAATCACCTTGTAAAATGGCAAAGGGCATAAATAGATATTTTCCAGAAGAGGAAATAAGAATGGTAAAGAAGCCAATAAAAATGAATCCACTATTACTAGTAATCAAAGAAATGCAAATTTAAGGGGCACCTAGGTGGCTCAGTCTGTTAAATGTCTTGCTCTTGACTTTGGCTTAGGTCGTAATCTTATGGTTCCTGAGTTCTAGTCCCACATCAGGCTCTGCTGACAGCATGGTGCTTGCTTGAGATTCTCTCTCTCTCCCGCTCTCTCTGCCCCTCCCTTGCTCATGTGCTATATTTCTTTCCCTCTCTAAATAAACTTAAAGAAACATAAATTTAAAACAAAATAAGATACCATTTCAAGTCTACCATATTGACAAATCCAAAGATACCTATAAATCAAGTTGTTAGGGTATACAAACTAACATTTGTAGTTTTGCCTGCTGGTAAGAGGTACCTTGGTACAATCTCTTTGTGAAACAATTTGTCACTACAATTTATAACTTTGAATATGTACATGCCTTATAACATGATAATTTCACTGTAGGAATATAATTCCAGGGAGGTTCTTTTTAATGTGGCTGAGGGAGACAAGATGAGTCATGGCTACATTTCTTATAATAGCAAAAAGTCAGGAATAATCCAAGTGTCTACTGACAGAGCAGTGAATATGTAAAATTGTGGTATCTTTGTACAAGGGAACATTATACAGCAAGAGAAATGAACTGTAAATGTATAAACAGGCAAAATTAATGACATAATGGAAAAGGAAAAACATGAGACTCAAGAACATGATTCCTGCATATGAGTGAGACCTAGAATAGGGAGGAACATAGAATGAGGGTCATTATTACTGTTTTCATGAGATGGGTGTTTTTTTTTGTTTTTGTTTTTTGTGTTTTTTTGGTGGCCTACATATATTTGGTCATCCTTCTCCTTGAAGATTTGTGTTAAATCATGAGTTTTACCAAGATACTATCAATATACCTCCTAAGCTGAGTACGTAATACTTCCTACATTATCATAAAAAGTGGCTACTGGATAGTCTTCACTATTTAGAAACTATTCTTGTTTAACAGTTTCAAGGGGAGTAAATCTCTCCCCTTGCTATAGTGAAGTATCAGTGAACTTTCCTACTCTAATAGGAATTTAATTTAGATCAGACAGACTCTTCTTGTTTTCTAAGATACAGAGGGCAGTGGTATTAGATTTTTTTTTGTCAAATATACTAATCATCATGATTTTCCATAACTTTTCATCTCAACAGTGCTGTCCTCATGAATTCCTCAAACTTCCTGGAATAAAGACTAATAATGGGGCTATATGAAATGTTGCTGGGGAAAGATATATAGAGGCAGACATAGTTTCTGGATCCTCATGTTCATGAATAACATAATGCATGAAGTGAAGGAAATAGTATATTTAAAAACATACAATGAAATGGAAAGAATGAAAACTAAATGAGAAAGAAAACATCACCCAAATCTAGTGCTTCCCCAAATAAATGGCTCCTCATTATTATTCCGTAATGGTTTGTTTAAAAATCAAAGAAGAATTTCTAATAAGACTGGATCTTTGAAATGAAAAAAAATTTTGTTCTTCTTGTCTTGTTCCTCCATATTGAATCATCAGAAGACTCTATCCTCTAATCCAATCATGTGTACTGTTCAATTAACTTTATCTTTTTTTACATTTTTTAATTTATTTATTTATGAGAGATAGACAGCATGAGTGGGGGAGGGGCAGAGAGAGAGACACAGAATCTGAAGCAGGCTCCAGAGCCTGATGCGGGGCTCGAACCCACAGACTGTGAGATCTGACCTGAGCTGAAGTCAGATGCTTAATCGACTGAGCCACTCAGGTGCCCGTTTTTACATTTTTTTAAAGTTTGTTTCTTTCGAATGAGCAAACAAGTGGGGAAGGGATAGAGAGAGAGGGAGGGAGAGAATCCCAAGCAGGCTTCGCACTGACAGCACAGAGACCTATATGGGGCCTCATCTCACTAACAGTAAAATGATGACCTTAGCCGAAAGCAAGAGTCTGCACACTGAACCACTGAGCCCCTCAGGCACCCCTATCTTGGGGTTTAAATTCTCTGTATAATGTAGTAATCAGGATGGCTTTCTATGGCACCATACCTAAGGTCAAAATTCCAGCTCTTCCTCTTTGGTTTTTATTAACCTCTCCCTTTAGAAGAAGTATCTCTCATATCTCACATTGGTCTTAATTTGCAAGTACAAACTATTCTTTTGGAAACAAATGAGTTTATAATTCTCCCTTGTTCCTGTTTGGTTTTCTTCCTGGCTTCTCTTCTTTAATTCGTAATTCTCAGTGGAATCTATGATGAGATTGCTTTTCTGAGTTCTAGTTTCTCCCGTATTCTTTCAATCTTTTTTTTTTTAAATCAAACTTATTTATTTCTTAAATCTTTTGCTCTCTACTTTATACTTACTGCTCTGGAAACACACACACACACAGAATTTCATGGTATCAGTGATCATTTTCTTACACATTCCTGTGATACTATTTCGTGAGCTTATAGATTAGTGCTTTAAGTGTCCATGTCTGTAGAGAAGGATGCAAACAGTGATGATACTAATTAGCAGTTCTAAAAATTTTTTTAATTTTTATTTATTTTTGAGAGAGAGAGAACAAGTAGAGAAGGGACACAGAGAGAGAGAGAGAGAGAGAGAGAGAGAGAGACAGAATCTGAATCAGGCTCCGGTCTCCTAGCTGACAGCACAGAGACTGATGCAAGGCTCGAAGTCACAAACCACAAGATCATGACCTGAGCTGAAGCCGGATGCTCAACTGACTGAGCCACCTAGGTACACTTTAACTAGCAGTTCTAGACATTGTGGTTATCCTCTCTACATCTACCTTCCATTATATACCATCTGGTCATCCGAGGTCAAACATACCATCTTTCTGTCTTGCCGTGATAAGGTCACCAATGGCTTGGGCCAGGCTTGGGATTAGTCAGTGCATGTTGAGGACACAAATGTTGGGCAGATTTGTGATAGAATATTCTCATATTTAAGAGAGATCTATTAAAACTGTATTTCCGTATCTCTTTGCTAAATGTGAACCCCAAAACATGTAGCTTTAAACTCCGTGACATCTACATGGTAAGGGGCCCATCTTTAGAGTAAAATCAGCACTGCACCTGAGCAGGGCTAGAAAACTTGAGTCTCTGATAATATCACTGAGCCTCTGAACACTGGTGAAGCCTCTCCTCTCCACAGCTTCCATATATGCCAACTACTAATTTTTGTTCTTCTTTTAAGCCAATTTAAGTTAGATTTTCTTTTACTTGTAGTCAGATCTGCCTTAATGGTTACAATAGCTTTCATTAAGTGTCTCTTCTGTGTGTCATCCTGAGGTTGATGTTTTACATGTTTTATAATTCTAACAGGCATTGCAGCAAGTTTTCTCAATCTCAGCAGCATTGATTTGGGGTCAGATAATTTTTTGTCTTGGGTGAATGTCCTGGATACTGTCAGATATGTAGCAATATCTCTGGCCTTTCCCTGCCAGATGCCAGTCACACCTATCAGTCATAACTATTCTCCATGAGACCAAATCATATCTGGTTGAGACAACCATGCAAAGGAAAGCATACATATCATAATTATACACGAAGCAGAGGATGACAAGTTTCAGTGAATGGATCAAAGAGTGCAAAACTAGAATATGCAGGCACCTAAGATTTGAACCCAAGTCTTTATAATCCCCAAACATTAGTTTTTAAACTTCATTACGCAATGCAAAAAGAAGTACAATTACTGCATATATCCCAATTGGAAGGTAATTCAGTCAAATACAGGGTTGCTGTTCCTATTATTGTTAGTATTTTGGTGTATGGTAGCTTCATGTTGAAAGCACAGTGCTCGTCAGGGCACACTCATAAAGAGACCACTTTCTCTTATTGTCCCACCACGGACTGTGCTGTCCTTCCATTTGGACCAAACTTATGCAAGTCTTACAACTTCTTCAGTCACTGTTGGATAATATAAAGTGCTTTTCAGGCTCTTTTACTTAAAATAACAATCTAACTTCAGAAATTAAATGGCGAGTCCAATATAATTTTCCAGTTCCTCATTTCTGCTTAAATTCTTAATATTCTACCCTCTCACAACTCAGACTTATTTCCGGTTAGAATCTTCAGTATGGTAGAGTGGGAGTTATATTTAACTTGTTCTCTTTTCCCACTTCCCTTTCTTCCCCTCCTTCACACACTATGTCCTGGTTTCTAATCTGAGGTTAGAGTTTCGAAAAGAGAAAGACTTGAAGTTGAAGAAGAATTTTGCTTGCTTGGTACTGGCGTTTTTTGGTATCAGTGCTTTCAGGGATTGGTGGGTATTCTAAGCTGATTTTTCTTATGAAATATTTTGGAAGTTATTTTTGGGAGTTCTCAGATACTGGGTTCTCTCATTATTATACAGGTGATGCATTTCCTCTGGGTTGCCATACATGACTTTCGTTTCAGCTGTCAGACGTTTGTCTATTACCTATATTTAGGTAAACTAGAACAAATCTAGTCTTGTTTGCTAACAAGAGTTTCACATCTGATTATCTGGAATATAGGTACTTCTGACTCATCACTGATGGAAGTATAATGCCTTTCTCTTTACCTTCTATGCCCCTAGTCAGAATGCTAGCCATATAGCCTCCTTACCTATAGAATTTTCCAAGCTGTGGTCCAGTATCAGTCTCAATTTCCTCTGTAAACTTTCATAGGCACAAATCAATCTCTAGGAATAGTTCCTCTGATGTTCCTCATTGAACTTGAGAGGACCTTCCTACTTCCTTTCTTGTCAGAGATTTAAGAGAAAAAACTGTTACAGCATTCCTACAAATTCCTACAAAAAGTCTTGTCTCTCTGCTCATTTCTTCAGCCTCCAGCCTCTTATTTACCCTACAAGAGGGTTACAAGCCAAAAGTCACTAAACAGGATTTAGTTTATGCTCTAGGTTATATGGCAGGCTTTATGGCTGGAGTCATAGAAAGTAAAAAGGGTTATACTTTAATCGACGATGAGTCAAAAGTAGCAATATTCCAGCTGATCAAATGTGAAACTCTTGTTAGCAAACAAGACTGGGCTTATTTTGGCTTACTGCAATATAAGTAGTAGACAAAATGTCTGATGGCTGAAACAAGAGTCATGCATGGCAACCTAGAGGAAATGCATTCACTATGAAATATGGGTATACCTGTCACTTTTGGGCTCTCAGCTTTGGGGACCTCTTCCAAAACTAAGACTGAAAGCATCCACTTTTAATGTCGGATTAGGCATAGATAAAATGTAGACACCTTTCAATGCATATAGTGAAAGATAATTGGATTCATATTAAAAGAACTGACTATGTTCTTGGGTCTGTCTCTTATTAACTTAACAACCTTGGAGAAGTTACTTAGCCATTTTATACCTCCACTTACTCATCTGTCAGAAGGAAATACCATATCTACTTTATTAAAGCTAAATGCCCGACAAATAGTAGGTTCACAATAGTTCACAATAAGATGGTTAGGGATGTAATTCTGGAATAAGTACTGTTCTGTCTTGTACTTTGAAGTATCATTAGTACAAGTGACCATTGAGCTTATTGAATTAGCCAACCATATTATTAAATGTCAAGTTATGTACCTGTTCTTTGATTTGTTTGACATGGATTAGAAAGGGCAGAGTAATATCTTTTGCTAAAAACGGGCAAAAGTACCAGTTATTGTAACCATTCTTAAGCCTATATTTTATATGCTATATTGCGCATTTAAAAATTATAATTAAAAAATTAAAACAATGTTTTATTTCTAAAATTAAAATTGTTTATATTAGTTATAGTTGTTTATCCTGCCATGTCTGTAGGGAAAGGATGCCCCTATCAGGTGCAGTAGGCATTATGGATGGTTTCCTCAAATCCATTTTCTTTTCCCTGATTGTGTAGCCATTTAGGTGAAGGGGCAAAACTCTACAGCCTAGGCTTGATTACCCCAAGTGATTACCCCAAGCCAGTCATAATAATCCTGACTCTCTTGTTAACAACTGGTTTCAGAAACCCAGCTCTAAGCACATTAACAAATAACATTCCACTACTACTTTATGAATGGACATGTGGTCTCTGTTGCGCCATTAAACCTGTAAAAGAGTATATGTCAGGATTAGAGAGAGAGAGGCTTTTGCCACTTCCCTTGCAGCAGGGAATTCCCTTGTGCAATTAAAGAAGCAAGTGCCCTGAGAAGCCATCTTACAACCACGGAGGGAAGTTGCCTTAGGATGAAGCTAGATGCTGGACCTACAGAGTGTCTGACTAGAATGATTCAGGGTCTTCACAACTTTTCTGAAGTGCCTATCCTTTGGACTTCTGGAATTATGAACGAGCAGAATCCGTTGTCTTTAGTCATCATATGAAAAGCAAAAGCGAAAGAACACCTCAGTAAGACTGTGTCTTCTGTGTGGTTTACTCTTTTTTTTAATTCATTTATTTATTTTTGAGAGAAAAAGAGTAAGTGCAGGAGAGGGGCAGAGACAGAGGAAGAGAGAATCCCAAGCAGGCTCCACACTGGGGGACTGGGTTCGAACCCACAGAACTGTGAGGTTATGACATGAGCAGAAGTCTGAGTTTCCAGGTGCCCCTGTTGTTTCACTCTTACCCTGGCCTTGGACACTCGAATCATTGAAACATTACATACTTATTGAAATATATCACCTTGTTTGTTCTATTTAAGCCTTTCCACTTCATAAAAATTTGTATATTTTGAGTACTTTTTCATTTTTAAGCTGATAACTTTTTAAATCTATAAGGTTTTAAAATATGAAAACAACCCAACTGCAGCATTCCTTTGTAGTCATATTACATGGTATTGTGACATCCATTATGCATATGTATATTTTAAGAAATAACTGCTAAAATTATCTTACTATTATAAGAGCTATTATTTCAAGTCACCCACATGCAACCTTTATCTTCACCACTGTTTTTATCGTGCCACCATAGAACTCAGTAATCTGTAACCTTCAGTTTACCTCCAATACGCCTTCATTATATTCCCCTACATAAACCAAATATTGTTCAGATAATTTTATTATTTTCATTCTTTAGGATTTTATTATATATATAAAATATTGGAAAAGAACATATATAATATATATAGTGTATATTTAATAATAGAAGACAAAAGACAAAGCAAAGCAGACCCCAAAAATACAAATAAAAAAAAAATTTTGCTAAAAGTTTTTAGTAGAGTTCAACATAAGAAATGACAGATTGAGGCAGAGAAGGACAAATATCATATGTTTGCACGTATAGGAGGATTAGGAGGAACTTGACGGAGGAACAAGGGGGAGAAGAAGGGCGGAAATGGTGGGGGAAAGGGAGAGAGGCAAACCATGAGAGACTCTTGAATGCTGACAAAAACTGAGGACTGATGGATGTGGGGGGGAGGGGGGGATTGGCATGGAGGAGGGCACTTTGGGGATGAGCACTGAGTGTTATGTAGAAACTAATTTGACAATAAACTATTTGTAAAAAAAAAAAAAAAAAATGACAGATTGTGCTTGAAGACATTATACTAAGTGAAATAAACCAATCACAGGAGAAGTACTGTGTGATTTCTCTTATATGAGGTATCTAAAATAGTTAAACTCATAGAAGCTAAGAATAGAATGGTGGTTGCCAGGGGCTGGGGGTGTAGGAGGAAGTGGGGATAAATTTTCAGTTAGTCTAGAGGAATAAATTATAGAGATCTGCTCTACATCATTGTCCCTATAGATAACAATGCTCTATTGTAACTTAAAAATCTATGTAGAGGTCCGATCTCCGTTAAGTGTTCTTACAATAATACAACAAAAAAGAAAAAGAAAATCTAATGATAATTTCTGTTAAAAGAAAAAAAAGAATATTTCTTTTAAATATTCAAATGATTTCAAAACATTGAAAGCTGTCACTAACTTATCAGGTTTAGCAGGACTGAAACAACCTTTTAAATTTAGAGCATGTCTTTGAGGCCACCAAAATTACAAACTAAAAGCTTTTGAAGCAGATTAAGACATTTATATTTCATTATCAATTAGTTAGCACTTTTATCTAAAATTTATTTTAATATGCATTTGAGCTTTAAAAAAGATGTTCATGAGCTCACATGAATTGACATATACTAATTAAAAGTACAAAGATCTATTAAATTACAGTATGTTTTAAGCAGAAAAATGGCAAATATCATTTTTTTCTTTTATCTTTGCGTAATGTAATAAATATGCATACTCCATTTTTATAGAGTGTTGTAAAGTTGTACTTTGCATTGCTGGGGGCAGATATAATCTGAGCCAACATGGTTAAGAAATTTAAAATTGTAAATAAACATTCTTTCAGCAATGTGCTACCATGACAATATAACATGTAATGAGCTAAACTTAGAAATGTATGCAATAATTATCTTCATTTGTACACTAATCTCGTTTACCCACCACATGATTATCATATTAGTTTTTAATTCATCTTTTCAATCATATGCAAAGGCATCATTTTTCCTACTCTTTGAGCTTTTTATTTCATATCTAAGTAATCAGTTACTTTTAAGAGGCTCTATAGATATTCTAGCACCAAATTCCCCTATTTTTTACCTGTCTTCTATCAGATTATTATTTTTGTAACAGTCCTAAATTGTTACTTTTATTGACTGTATGAATGTGGAAAACCACAGGGATATTTTGCCTTGGGGCTTTTCCTTTCTTTTTTCTTTTCTTTTCTTTTTTTTCTTTAATGGACTGAGCCACCCAGGTGCCCCTTCTTCTTTTTTTGTTTTTTCCTAATGTTTACTTATTAGAGAGAGAGAGAGAGACAGAGTGTGAGTAGGGGAGGGGCAGAGAGAGAGGGAGACTCAGAATCCAAACCAGGCTACAGGCTCTGAGTTGTCTGCATAGAGCCCTACACAGAGCTCCAACTCACAAACTGAGATTATGACCTGAGCTGAAGTCGGATGCTCAGCTGACTGAGCCACCAGGTGCCCCTGTCCTTTTCCTTTTTTATTTCTTAGTGGTTTCCTATTACAAGTCAAGTTTAGCAGCAGTTATGGTATTTTAATGAGCACTTATATGTCAGATATAGAGCTTTACACTCAGTCTCTCATTTAAGTTTTATAAGCACTTTACCAAGGTGCCTAGAATTAGTATTCACATTTTGGGGATGAAAAGCTGGGAGTTTAAAGACGTTCACATTATCCCCAGGTGATAGTTATTAAGAAGTAGAGTCAGAGGTGCCTGGGTGGCTCAGTCGGTTCAGTGTTTGACTTTGGCTCAAGTCACAATCTCAGGTTTGTTGGTTTGAGCCCTGAGTCGCGTTCTGTGTGTGAACAGCTTAGAGCCTGGAGCCTGCTTCGGATTCTGTCTCCACCTCTCCCTGCCCCTCCCCTGCTCCCACTCTGTCTCACTCTGTCTCACTCTGTCTCTCAAAGATAAATAACTGTAAAAAAAAAGAAAATTTAGGGGCACCTGGGTGGCTCAGTTGGTTAAGCATCCAACTTCAGCTCAGGTCATGATCTCACCGTCATGGGTTCGAGCCCTGCATCAGGTTCTGTGCTGGCAGCTCAGAGCCTGGAGCCTGTTTCAGATTCTGTGTCTCCCTCTCTCTCTCTGCCCCTTCCCTGCACATGCTCTGTCTCTCTCTGTCTCAAAAATAAATAAACTATAAAAAAAAAAAAAAGAGTCTTTGAGAAGTAGAGTCAGTGTAAGAAACCAAGCCTATCTGATTTGAAACCCAAATTCTCATACCTCATGCTTTCTGCATCTCATTTGCTTTCATGGCTTCATCTGTTGTTTGGAAACAGTTGACATTTGACTGCATCTTGCTTCATAAATTTCATTCCGTGTGACAGTTAGTCAGGCCTAGCAAGGTATCTTCTAACTTGTCTCTTCTAATCCTTACCAGATATTTTCTACTGCCGACACATGGAAACTTGTCAGCTGGCTCAAAAAGAAAACCCAGAAGTCCTCTTCAGTTCCTCATTTGCAGTACCATCCTTTGGAGAACAATATATATATATATATATATATATATATATATTTTATATCTATACATGTTTTATCCCAGCCCAATCTATTTGCCAGGTGTCGGTTAATATTTGCTAAGATTACTATAAATTGCCAAGGCTATGTAATTACTTCAAAGTTTCTGGCCAAATATATCTCAGTCTCCATTGAACCATATTGTTTTACTTTTTAAAAATCTCTGAAAGTCTCCCAGGCAATACAGATCTACTTCATGGAACATCTAGGTCACTGTATGCTAACAACATACTCTTTTCTTCTCTGAAATAATCACTATTTACTCCTAACTCTGCAATTATGTATATATTTTGCTTTCTCTTATGTTAGGCTTAAAACACATGTTGGACAAAGTTATTGTTCAAAGTGCTGACCTCTTATCTCCTGAATAGAAAATTATGATGCAATTAGTTGAAATTTCTCATAAGTTATTTATTTGATAGTGCTTGTATCTAGTTATTTTTTTTTTAAAGCTTACTTGTACAGCCCCGAGCATGGAGTACCAAGTATGATTGATAATAGATTAATTGGACAAAATGGGAACACATTACTTAAATAGCTTGGCTTGTTATTTGCTCTAAGACTGACCCTGTTTGGAACTCAAAAGTAGAATACAGTCTTTGCTTCCCTTATTTATTGTTTTCAATATCTGCATTCCTAGTTATGCCATTTTATAAATCTGATTATTTAAAGGAGTCTGTGGAACTTTCACCATTGTTTTCTATAAAGTACCTTCATTTTTTTTTCTTCCCCAATTCCTATCAGTTAAAACTTCTTTTTCTTAAGTCATAGTTTGTTGGAACTAAATCTTTTATTTCTTTACTTTTTAAAAAACGAGCTCTATGTCTATCTAGGGTCCCAAACTCATGACCCCATGATCAAGAGTCACATGCTCCACCCAATGAGCCATCCTGGCGCCCCTCAATCTTTGTTTAATGAACAGTAGACTATGTGAAATATAATTCTTGCTAATGTGCATTAGAGTAATTTTACATATATATATGTGTATATATATATACATATATATACACACACATACATACTTGGGAGCATTCTATAAATAATAAGTAGAAGAGGGGCACCTGGGTGGCTTAGTCGGCTAAGCCTCCGACTTTCGCTTAGGTCATGATCTCACGGTTCGTGGGTTCGAGCCCCGCGTCGGGCTCTGTGCTGACTGCCAGCTCAGAGCCTGGAGCCTGTTTCGGTCTGTGACTTCCTCTCTCTCTGACCCTCCCCTGCTCACGCTGTCTCTCTCTCTCTCTCCTAGAAATAAATAAAACATTAAAAAAAAATTAAAAAAAAAAATAATAAGTAGAAGAATATCATGATGAATTTCCATAGAGACATTAGAATGTTGAAATTAAAGCCTGATGTGCCCTTGTAATTGTACATGAACTTAGTCATACTTTCTCCATAGTTGAAATAAAAGTTCATTCATGTTTCCTATTCATTTGACTTCACAAGATTTTTTTTAATGTTTATTTTTGAGAGAGAGAGACATAGCATGAGATTGTTTACTAATTCTTTATTCATACTTAATCTTGTTTGAATATTGCTCCAGGACAGTGTTATAATATCTTGGTATTTTACGAAAACTTTGCAATTTGTGAATACTTATACACAGTAAGGCAGTTTCAACTGAAAATGGAATATCCATTGGCCTTTTGCTGTGACAAAACTTTTTTTTTTTTTTTTTTTTTTTTGAGAGTCCGAGAGAAACAGCATGAGCAGGGGAAAGTCAGAGAGAGGGAGATATGGAATCTGAAGCAGGCTCCAGGCTCTGAGCTAGCTGTCAGCACAGGCCCGACATGGGGCTCGAACCCACAAATCGTGAGATAATGACCTGATCCTAAGTCGGACACTTAACCCACTGAGTCACCCAGACACTACACAAAACTTCTTATTAATCATTTATTTGAGGCTAATGACTTTGTACATGCCTGGAGAAGTATAATCTTAATATTGTAAATTAATTTAAAACCATTTTTAAAGTAAAATGGTGAGCTCTTTATTGGTAATGTTTTGCCTTAATAACATTTAAAAATGAAGTAAGTGCTCTATAAATTTCAAATCGGCATTTGAAGTTAATAGCAAAAGTCAAGCAGCATGGTAGAGTAAAAACAACAATAATAATAAAAATAAGAAACAATATCAACAACAAAAATTTTCAAAATCTTCAGACTTGAAATCTGAAAAGTATGCCTCTTCATACTGAAAAGTATGCCTTTGCATGATAGGACTCTGAGTAAAGGTCCTTTTACTGTCTCTATGCATAAAATAGGTCAACTGTGAAAGTTGTGTTGGTGTTGGGAGGCGTGCGTGTTGGGGGCCAGAAAGTGTCAGGGTAGCCGATCACCTCGAATGCAATTGCTTTCTCTTACTCCGGAAAGGACAGTTGCAGATACAACTGAATTTGATATTCCAGGATAGCATGGAGTTATTTACTACCTTGTGATATCTGGAATGGAGGCTGAAAAGGGACAGGTGGCCAGAAGAGAAAGATCAAAGAAAAATAATTCACCCACAGTACCTTAGGGGTTGACTATTATTAATTCCTTTTTTGAAGTACCAAAACAAGCTTTACTTTTCAGGATCTCCATTTTTAGAAACGCCCAGATGTTTTTTCAGAGTTTTTTTTGGAAGAAGCTTCTTGTAGCGTTTGGGATTTATTACGGATATGAGAAGTCTATTGGAAGAAAGCCATCTAATTGGTTCTATATTCATTTTCACCTTTTCTGAAATTTCATCCATGGTCTGTTTCCTAAGAAAATCACCTTTGTGTCTCCGTAAATTCTTCTTTAGGAATTTCTTCTAGCTTTAATCACACAAAATACATTAGAACATCCCTAAGGAGCTTTTATTCTTTTTTTCATTTCAGATAGTATCTGCTTTGTTTTCCTGACACTGCAGTAACATAGGCCCATCCTTATTTTCAGATCAGTCCTCATTTAGTGGAAAGATTCTAGCAATGTCTTTGGCAATATTTCTACTCTGTGTGGCTTTTACAAAATCTAAGGGGTGGTACCTCACTTTGGGCAATCTGCCATTAGTCACATTTACTGGGTAAACTTGCAGGGTCAGCAATCACTGAAGTACATGCAGACATAATTAGTTGGTGTTGCTTCTTTTTGAAGAAAACACAAATAAAATGGCTGTAACTACCTCTCTGAGAGTTCAGACCAACAATTTTTAAAAAATCTATAATCGAGAGGAAAATAAAAAAACTGTATAGAATCACTCAGAAAAAGTCTAACAGTGAGACTCCTAGAGATAGATCATCTTAATGAACTCAAAGATTTTCAACGAAGAAAAACACATCTCTGTTTATCCCTTTCAAAATTGACCAAAAGAAGTTCAACTATAAAAATAAAATAAATTGAAACCTCTATCCCTATCTGTCTTTTAATAAAAGTGGAAGACATCGCATGATCCTTATAAATGTTTCTAGTCCTTTAATTAACTCTCCGATTTCATTTACAAATAAGAGTTATAGTCTTTTTCTAGACTTCTAACTTTCCTAATTCTTCATCATTAAGAGAATCCATCAAGTCTACTGCATAAGATTGGGAAAGTTTCCAGATTTTATAGCTGTCTTTTATCTTGAAGCCAAAACATTTTATGAGTCTCCTGGTTCTAATGTTCTTAACTCAGTTGAATATCTGAGCATTTTAGATGAGAGACATTTTTATCACTTTGACAAAAATGGCAACTTTAATTTTAATGACTCCATCAAAAATTGATCAAGTATGTTGTTTTTGTGAGGCCTTTAAAAAATGAACTTATTAACCAATAATGCTGAAGACCCATCCATTTTTGGATTAAAAACTCCCCTTCAGTTCAACACATGAATTAACTATTTATTTACATATGGTATTTAAAAAGATGAATCTGAGTTGCAGTTAGATATCCAAAGTGAAGGTCACTTTTTTGCAGTTTACCATTTAATCAAACTAGCAAAAACCATATTCCCTATCCTTATTTATTTTTTTGCAACAATAATTTCCTTTGAAGTACAGGAATGAGTGTTATTAGTTTGAGTGAAAATACTTCTGTAATTTCAATAATTTCTTGCATTTGTTAATGCTTCAGCAGCTCTTGATATTTTCAATACTTTTATGGAAATGATGATTTTTTATTAAAGTATTATTAATGCACAGTGTTACATTAATTTCATGCATACAACACAGTGATTTGAGTCTATGTGTTATGCTGTACTCACCACAAGTATAACTACCATCTGTAAAGAGGTGATTTTTTAAATTGATAGTTTTTTTTCTTTATTTTTCCACTCTAGTTTTAAACTGAATAAAAGGCCCCTGTGAGGTTATTACATGGGTAGTAGAGTGTCCAGTAGAGTGCCCTGTACAAAGTGAGCATTTGGTATCTAGATGTTCAGTTTCAAAAGTGTAAAGAAGGTTCATTTTTATATAGTGTAAGTGCCTTACTTTATGATAAAATATTTGATAATGCAAGAAATTAACTTGCCCAAGAACAACCAGAATAAAATAAGTTATGAGAGCCTTGAGTCTAAAACTAAGGTCTGAACACACACAGACTATAAGCCTTTGTCACTCTGTGTTTTCATTTTGCTTGTGGTTGAAATTATCTAAACCTTTTGGGGTTTTGTTGGTTTCTTGTTATTACTGTTTTCAGATCATATGATTTTGGGGGATCACTTTTTTCTGTCAGTGTGCTTCCAGTATTTGAAATGCTCCTCTACTTTTAAATTTGTCTCAAAATTAGCATATTTGATACTTTTTACAAGGTAAGCCCTCCTCTTAGACTACCAGCTGTATTCCATGCTTTTGTGTTAACTCTTCATTTTCATGATCTCATTTGAATTTTCATGTAAAATGCATTAGATGAGATCACTGGTTAGGTAACTGGACTTTCCCATAATCCTAAAGCTAGTCAGTGATAGAGGCACAATTTCAGGTGTGCCCTATGTAGCATGATGTTTGCATGGGCTCAGTATCAGATCTCTACCAAGTTCCTTCTGTGCTCCTTCCACCATCCTACTCTAAAAGCTTTATGTGTCCTGGACTATGGAAATCATCTCCTAACTGGTTTTTCTTCTTCCACATTGGCCTGCATAAGCCAAAATAATTAGTTTTAATTTAAATTGATGATGTGACCTATTAGTTGTTGTTTTCTTCCTCCCCTTCTCTGATTCACTTCAACATTGGAGCTAAGTTTGGAAATAAGGAGTTAGCCAGGCAAAGAAGAGGGGTAAGAATATTCCATATTGAGGAAGCAACCAATGCAGAGGCCTCACTTAATTCAAAAGGCAGGTTGGCTTGAGGATTTGCAAGTATAGGATGAAATTTTAAAGATTGTTTCTGAAAATATATGGGTTCGTATTCATGGAGCTTAGGGGCATGAAGAATGCTTGAAGCCAGATGCGTATGGGCCTTGTATAGTATAGTAGAGTTTTATATGTGACACAGAATTTGGTATACATTTAATAGAGATAATTATGGTGGTGGCAAAATGAAATGTAGAGGATTTGTTGTCTTGTGATAGTACAGAAACAAAAATTCCACTTATGAAGGTGTTGCATTAATGTAGGTAAGAAGTAAAATTGTGACTTATGATAATGGTAGTGGGGAATGAGTGCTAACAGAACTGGGATAATAAGGACATTGAACTGAGAACTTCATTGATTAGAAGAGAAATATTTTATCTTAATTTTAAGTATAATTACCATTAAATTATTTCAATAATTAAGAAGTAGAGTTACTGATGCAGGTCAGAAAACCAGCACATATTTTAATAACATAATCTCAAAAATGGGAACTTCAGGTTAATATCAGTGGGCATACAAGCACATTTTGAAGCTGTCTCTCACTTTCATTTTCATATTAAAGTACATTTTCCATTCATTTTGTTCATTTTTGATATATTGAGATAAATTTCAATATATATTGCCTTTAGCTCCAAAATAAATTAGAAGTGTGCATAAATGATTTACCAATTTGGCTCCTATGAATTAAATTTCCATTTTATTTCTTATTGCTCCCATCGTTTATAGTGCTATCAATTCTCTTCTTTTCTGACATGACCTGGTTAAAAGTTTCCTGTGCTTGAATAACTTTTTCTAAAAGTGTGTGCAATGGAGGTGAGTGGAAAGAGACTTCCCCAAATCAGAGACTCTATAGTCTGTTCTTTTACCTGCTACCAACTAGCAGCATGGCTGTGTGCAAATGCCGTTTTATATTTGGGTCATGGAAATGATATCAAATAGCAGTGCTACCTGTCTTACAAGACTCTTTTGAAACCACCCTAATAATATGAGCAGGAAAAGCTTTGAAAATAGTTACGTACACACATAAAATATTGGAATTGGTTTTTATTCTAAGTTACACCTATGAAGAATCATTTGGCTAATGCATGTAATCACCCGAAAAAAGAAAATAAATTTGTGTTTTTAGAGACTTAAAGTTCACAGAGCTAATAGCACTTAGAGTAAAATTTAAACACATACATTTTTAGTTATAAAGTAAATTACAGTTCCTTTGGTCAAAAATCAAAATCACAAACTAGAACATATTGGAAAAATAATTAAAACCAACCCCCCGCCCCCGCACACACACATATGTGTTGGAATAGGAATGTATTGCTTAGATATGTCTTAGGATTTGGGTTCATTTTCTCATAGTCTTAAATATTTATCATTTTATAAATCCAGTGATGAAATATTCACGTATATCTTCTCCTCATCACTTTGGAAGAGGCTTGTCCACAAATCCACACTCTCAGGGTGCAGGAAAGTCAGTTTGCCTTTGAAGAAGGACCAACCTAAACCTGGCTAGATTATTAGAGACAGTCTCATAAAATATTAATAGTAGAAGGTATCTTCATGGTCTTCTTTTCTCACCTTAAGTTCCACACAAGAATGTCATCTTTGATAACAATAGGGAAATGAGTGTGTTGGCAAACAGTGAGCTCTAAGGAAGCCCATACTAATGTGGGACTATTTGAATAACATGTTCCTTAATGTACAAAATCCCCGTGCAGTTTTTATTCTTTATTCCAAATCATGCTCTCTGACTTCAATGCCACCTTCTCCCATCTCTTACAAATGGTATTTCAAGATGTCCCTGTTTCTTATCTTTTCCCCAAGCTAATATTTCCAGTTTTGGTTTTTAACCATTTTTCATTGTCGCCGTTGGGATGGGCCATGCTCCAGGGTGTCTGTCTCCAGGTATGTTTCACAAGCATTCAGAATGAGAGGATGTTCCAGATGTGGCCTGATAGGGACTAAATAATTCACTGTGACTATTCCACATGTTGTTCTAGATATTTCTTTTCTATTAATGAATGCTGAGATTGCAGCCCTGAAACTATTGACCCTAAGGACCATGGAGACAATTAATACCCTAAGTGTATTTCATATAAACTGCCTTTAAAGACACATCCTTCACCTTACAGTATAATAGCTTAGTTTTTTAATCTAAGCAACTTTACCTTTGGCTCTATTATATTTCATTTTGACAGTCTTGGCCCATCCATTAAACCCATGGAGACCTTTTTAAATCCCAGTTTTGTGTCAGTCACAGATTCACAGATTTAATAGGCAATGTTTCTTCACCCTCTTGTAATTCAGTATTAAAATGCTGAATAAGAAAAGACCAAGGACAGCAGGGTGACTACCTAATGAAATAATGTATCTGAAAGTGCTTTGCAAACACTATTTTCTATTCATCTTTGGTTCTGCATCCTTCCTTCCATCTTTTATACATGCCACTTTATAATCCGACCTTATGGAGAATTTCTCCAGTGCAGTCTTCATGGTTTAACTTTCTTTGCAGTAATCTCTTTACCATCAAAAATCATTTCTAATTGTACTATACACATTTTACTTTTAGAACTTTCTTCTCTTTGTGAGTCCTCTTTTTTCTTAGAAACTTCTTCCTCAAGTAGTAACTTCTCTGAGTTTTTTAGTATGTGATTTTGCTTTGTTTGTAGTTAAAAATCTTTAATTTGTATTTCTTCAGTGTCTTTCGTATGTAGGTGAGTGTGGCTGATGCTATGAGGCATATAATTAATCATAATGATGTTCCAGGCACTCAAAAGAGCTCATAGAACAATAGGAGATCTAAGGTACATGATGTGCCATTAGTTGTACATTATAAGTGTGATTTCTGTCACTTGCATTCTCTTAGTTCTTCTCTCTAGTGGTATTTTTTTTTTAAATGTTTATTTATTTTTGAGGCAGAGAGAGACAGAGCTTGAGGCAGGGAGGGGCAGAGAGAGAGAGAGAGACACACACACACACACAGAATCCAAAGCAGGTTCCAGGCTCTGAGCTATCAGCACAGAGCCTGATGTGGGACTCAAACCCACAAAGTGAGATCAAGACCTGAGCCCAAGTTGGACGCTTAACCAACTGAGCCACCCAGGTGCCCTTGGTTTTCTTTTTTTATTTATTTTATTTATTTTTTTTTGAGAGAGAGAGCATAAATGAGGGAGGGGCAAAAGAGGGGGACAGAGGATCTGAAGCGGGCCCTGCACTTACAGCAGAGAGCCTGAGCCAGGGCTTGAACTCACAAGAGCCACAAGATCATGACCTGAAATGAAGTTGGATGCTTAACCAACTGAACCACCCAGGAGCTCCTGTGAATATGGTTTTAAGCCAGCCCTCATCCCCTCCAAAGAAATACTCCTTTTGCTTGTAAGTATTTTCTATGCCCATATTGCTTTTCAGCATGCTTGCAGTGCTTTCATCTCCCAATCTTCATGTGGTCCTTGGATTGTCTGAGATTGTTCCAGAATCTTCTTTTATCCCACTGTGAGTCTACTTTGCAGTTTTTCAGTAGTAACTCAGGACTTAGAGCCTCATGCTCAACTCACTCTAGTCAAAAATATATGTTCTAGGGTTTTTATTATAAGCATGTTCTCTCTCTTGATCCATATATATTTATATATACATTAAAACTATTCCACATACATACTTATATAGTGTTTTAATACACACTTCTGTGTGTATTAATAAAAATATCTGCTTTATTCATATATGCTTAAAGTATATATGTCTAATTATTACTATATAGATACTCCTACTATACCATATATATAGTTTGTCTGTGTGTGAGTTCAATTTTCTTATATAATAGATACATTTCTTCAAATTTATGCATTTCAAGTGGATGCATTTTTAAATATAATTTGTTAAGCATTTTTATCAGAGCATAAAATTGATTAAAAATGAAGAAACAACTACCATCACAAAAACACAGAAGGATTGCCATCCCCACTACTAAGCATTTTCTTCCACTCTTAAGTTACCTCACATTTCCCAAACACCAGAAATCTACATTTTTCTTTGGTTATTGACTAAAAAAGGAAAATATCAATTAAGAGCAGGTAGAGACGCTATTCAGCCTCACTAGTAGGGCACTCAGCTGTTAGATAATTTACCATCGCACATCCCTGGTAGAAAATCTAATTCTTGTCCTGACAGTAAGGATGCACTGATGCACTCTAGTACCCAAAGCAAGGAGAAATTTAGTCCTTTTTGTTGACTAATGAATTTAAGTTTTTCCCTAATCTTTCTGTGAGACACATTGTAATCCAGATGTGATTTGATAAGGACTCAATAATTCACTGCAGTGTTAAACTTAATGTTCTGGATATTCCTTTTCTATTAATGAATGCTAAAATTGCAGTCTGCAACTCTTGGCCCTTAAAGGTCACTCAAAGGCACATGATGTACCATTATGTAGATTCACATGCAGTTGAGATAAATAATTCAGAGAGGGATCCCATATACCCTATGCATAGTTTTCCCCATTATAACTATGGTACAGTATCTAATATCATACTGACATTGAGACAATCTACTTCCTTAATTCAGATTTTATCAGTTTTACTTATACTTGTGGGTATTTACTTTGCTTTTTCTAAATTTTCTTACATGTGTAGGAATATATAAACTGTGCAACATAGAATAACTTTATCCTCACAATTTTCCTGCTACCCTTTATAGCCACAACTGCCTCCCTTTCTATCCATAACTCCTATCTAGTATATTGAATGTTTAAAAAAGAGATGTAATCTTGTATTACTTGTTTAATGAATATTAATAAACAAATGGTACATACACTTTATCATCTTCGTATTAAAAAATTGATCTGGCTTCTACAAATTTATGCATGAGTCAGAATTCTGAGGAGAGTACATAATATAATGTGCATGTTCTGAAATTCTGCCTTTTTTTTTTTTAAATTGTTTATTTTTGAGAGAGAGAGAGAGAGAGAGAGAGACAAAGCACAAGTCGGGGAAGGATAGAGAGAGAATGAGACACAGAATCTTAAGTAGGCTCCAGGCTCTGAGCTGTCAGCACAGAGCCCATTGCAGGGCCCGAACCCATGAACTGTGAGATCATGACCTGAGCCAATGTCAAACGCTCAACAGACTGAGCCACCCAGGTGCCCCTGAAATTCTATCTAAATGTGTTTTGAAAATTGTTATGTTTAGGGAGTGTATAGGATTACGATTTCTTTATGAAATAATTTCCAAATTCACCTGCAAGAGGTGAGGTGGAAGGAAGGAAGGAAAAGAGGGAGTGGGGGAGGATAGGAAAGAGACAAAGAAAGAAGACAGTGATACAGAGTTGGCAGATATAAAGGGTCTAAAGGGATCATGGATCATTGAACAAAATGGTCAGAGGTCAACTGAGCTAAGAAGACATGAATATGTAGGTTTGCTATTCTGTAATTATCAGCTGTGATGACATTCACAGTAAGCACCAGTGTTGCCATAACTGTCATGATCATCAAGATGTGACGCCTCATGCTGATATGAAACTTAATTGGCATCCTGAACAAAGGAATAGAAGGAGATAAAACATCAAGTGGAAATCAGTTGAAAAATAGGTTGAAATGTAGAGATTCTTGATTTATATAAAGCATAAAATGTTTTTTTGCAAGTTACATATGCAGGTATATGTACATGTGCAATATACAAATAACATTCACAATGACATTATGATGTTGGTTTTATTATAATCATTTTAAAACCAAGAAACAAAATGTTGATGTAAACCATTAAGAGTCACTGAAAATTGAGGCGCCTGGGTGGCTTAGTCGGTTTAGCGCCCACTTCAGCTCAGGTCATGATCTCGCAGTTAGTGAGTTCGAGCTCCACATTGGGCTCTGTGCTGGCAGCTCAGAACCTTGGGCCTGCTTCAGATTCTGTGTCTCCTTCTCTCTCTGCTCCTCCCCCACTTATGCTCTGTCTCTTTCTCTCAAAAATAAACAAACATTATATATAAAAAAAAAAGGAAGTCACTGAAGATTGGTGGAAGGAGGGTGGAAGGAAGAAGACATGAAATGAGAGACAGGAAATAGGAAGGAGTGAAGGAGAAAAAAAGCACTACATGTAGATACATGTAGTTAAAATAAATAGTATACCAATAAGAACTTGTTGATATTTCTCTTAAGTGAAAAAGATTATTATGAGTCATAGGCTGACGTGCAGATTAACATAACTCTAATATCCCCATGCTGACTTTTGCAAAACCACTAAGAATAACAAAAATATTGTATTTTTTCTTCCATGTGTTCAAAGAAACAGAGCAGGACTGACATTTATATTCTCAGAGTAGATCATGAGCTAGGACAGCAAGAAGTACAAGTACAGTTCTCTCCCTTTACCAAAGGTTGAGGATGTGCCACTCAGTTGACTTTAGGAAGAAAAAAAGATGTTTCCAGAACTTTGAAATTCAAAGACATTTCAAGAATTTATCTTGTGAAAGATTTATAATACGTACTGAAGTTTTTTGTTACTATTTTGGTTCTGTCATTTAAAGGATATATTAGTTATGCAAGGAAAAGTATTTCACTAGCCCAAACTTGAGTTGGGCCTTATCTTACACTTACTTACTTTTGTACAAGAATTTTGTAACCACAACCTAGTAAATAGAATTTTTATAACTAAAATCCAATTTTCTTCACTAAATCAGTTATTAATTTAGTGTTTGCTTTTTATAATGAAGAATCCATTATTGTAAATTATGATAATGAAACTTAACGAATTAATGTGTTCCTTAAAAACAATGTAGAGCCAACACCACCTCTATCTTCTCTGGGCTTGTCCCAAGGAAGTCTTCACTTTGGGTTGTATCTTACTGAAATATAGCATCACTTAAAATTATTTTCTTAGGTTGTTAACGGGAAATTACAAATGCCGTAATAAAATTTTTAGGTCATCAAGATTTATGTTTTATTTCACTGCTGAACTCTTGCTATTAGAGGAGGAATGATTAGTTCTCATTTACAATGTGACATTTACATTAAGCAACAAATGCTCTAGTGGTGCATTAATTTATTTATCATATGATCCAGGATGTGTACAATAATTTGTAAACTTTTGCCTATAGCTGAGTATATAATTCTACACTTTTATTCAATAACACAAATGCATTTCCATATTCACTCAGTGCCTCTAATTTAATTTTTAAATTAGGTTTAATAGTACAGGTGATAAGGTAAGCATGTTTTAGCAATAGTATTTATATAAATTCCCTGAATATTTATGCATTTAAGGAAAACCATTAATATGAAATAATTTCTGATTTTTTAAGTTTATTTACTTATTTTGATAGAGAGGGAGAGAGAGAGAATCCCAAGCAGACTCCAGGATGTCAGCATGGAGCCCAACATGGGGCTTGATCCCACGAACCATGAGATAATGAACTGAGCCAAAATCAAGAGTTGGATATTTAACTCACTGAGCCACCCAGGCAACCATGATAATTTCCAATTTTATTCTATATTTCTGGTCCTAATGTTTTTAAGTTACTTATCTTAATATAATAGCATTTTTGGAGTAGTCCACTAAAGATCATGGCTATATCATGCCAAATAATATATTATTATATGATTATCAAATAAGTGAGTGACTAAGTTATAGTGAAAACATCTGATTTATTTATTCATATATTTCAGAACAACTGGCTTTTTGCATCATGTAGACCAAATAACCAGATGTCTAAATGTTTAACTTTTAGTCATTTTCAATATAAGGTAAACATAATTAAAAACTAATGAAGACCACTTCCCTCATGTTACTTATTTTGTACTATTGTAAGTAAGGTGGAGAAAGAGACCTGATGATGCCATTTGGCGTATTCATAATTTTTCAAAGTGGGTCTTTAAATTGAAGGAAATATTTAAGATTATGTTACTGCTACTATTAAGCATCTCTAGGATTTCTTTAGTGACTAATGTGGTAAAATTTAGGGCAACCTTAGGAAGAACGTCCTGAAGAAAACAACATTAACGCATGTCTACAATGAATTTTAACCTACTATTGGTACTTTCAGATGTGTGATACCTTGAAATAATTATAAGTTGTTGTAATATTGCTTTTCATGTTCAGATAGAAAATTAGTGTGATCATGGCTATGATTCCAATGCAGGCTCTTAAGACTTTAAAGTTCTGCCTTTACTGATAGTGAGATTTGAATCAAAGTGTACATTCAGACAACTGATGAGCACTAAGCAAAGACATTGTAGAAGGGAAGAAAATACCATTACGAACTGGAAGGGGTCATGATTCTAGTTTGAAAAAAGAATCTCTTAATAACTTTATGAGTTTGCCCATGTTTCCCGAGTTCTTTCAGAGTATAATGTTGGCATCCAAGATAATTGTTGGAGGAAGAACCATATTTCTTGGGAATGCATGTACATAAACAATAACAGTTGCCAAATTTTCTAAGACGGTGGAAGAAGGCCAACATAGCAACAACTTGAAACTGAGAAACTGATCAGAATGTCTTATAAGATGTTTTATTTCAAGATATCAAGTAGAAAGGAAAATCTTAGATCACCCTAGAAAATTGCAGTATTAGAATACCAATATAAAAATATATTTTTGGCATTGCACTGACCAAAATATATGGTCTAAAAAAAACCCAATACCTTGTTTGTGTTTCTTTACTATGGAACCCTATAATGGTTTTCTGAAACCTCCGCTTACATCGTTAGATGTAAGAGCATTGATTTGGGAGTGCCTGGGTGGCTCAGTCAGTTAAATATCAGACTTTGGCTCAGGTCATGATCTCATGGTTCATAAGTTTGAGCCCCTCATCATGTGAGCTCAAGCCCCATTTTCAGGTGAGCACCGTCTCAGGTGAGCTCAAACCCCACTTTGAGTGAGCCCCGCATGTCAATTTCTCTCTCTCTCTCTCTCTCTCTCACTCTCCCCTTCCCTCCCTCTCTGCCCCTTGTGGGGTTCTCTCTCTCTCTCTCTCTCGCTCTCACTCTTGCCCTCACTCTCTCTCTCTCTCTTGCTCTCGCTCTCTCTCTCTCTTGTTCTCACTCTCGCTCTCTCTCTTATAAAAAAAAAAAAGCATCTCTATCCCTATTATCATAGCTGTAAATAAGGATATGGATTTACTTCATTTGATTGTTGAGAGAACTGTTTTAGATAATATGTGCTTTGGACAGCTGGCACATAGTAAGTGCCTGATAAAAGGCATTGTAACAAAAGGGAAAAATGTTATTATTAATAAATAATATAACCATACATAAAAAGAACTTTAGATGATTGGGATTTAGGTCGAATTGAGCAGTTACTATACTCCTCATGCTAAAATAAAGACATGGGAATACTGTTGATCATCAATCTTTTTTTGTTGTTAGTATAATAGTTGGAGGTATTTATATTTTGCTCTTGCTTTATACTACCTGTTTACTACAGAGAGGGCATGTACTCAGAGTTTCAAAAACAGGCTTCTTGGGCCAAACATTTTACTTCTAGGAATTTATTATAAATGTATTCACTATTATGTGTGCATGGATAGATGTATATGGACATTGATTATATCATTTTATAATATAATCCTGGAAACTTCCTAATTTTCAACTGGGACACATTATGAGTGGATTATATTGTATGCATATGATTGAAACTCACAGATAGAATGGATAGGATTGGTGATGATAGAAAATAGAAGTGATCTCCATTGTGTATGAAATAAAAGGAATAGAGCAAAACAGGGTATAATACTATATATGTATAAAAATACACACACTCACATTTATATATGCATATAATATCTCTGAAAGGATGTTCTGAAATTTGAAATGTTTGCTTTTGGATTTCCTGTATTTTTATCATGCATATAAAATGTAAAAATTAGTCTAAAATATTCATGGAAGGAAATAAATAACAAGGCAAACAGTAGCTGTCTCAGGGCGGTTGGCATATGATTGATTTATATTCATATGTGTGAGTGGTATGTCTGACTTATTCTCTAATTCTGTAAGACACATCTTTTGTAATAAATATAAATTTTATGAAGATAGCATTGGTTGGCAGATTCATAAAGGTGATTTGAAATAAACTATAATTTACTTTTATCCCATTTACCATTAACCTGTGCATTGATTTTTTAGCATTTCTGAGTAATTTCAATATAAACTTGAGGCGGTAGCTTTACTTCTTTTTTTAAGGTCTTAATTATCAACTATTTCATGACAATATAATCACCCTGTTCAATTTTAACTTTATAAGATTTTTCACACATTTTTACAAATGGAGACAGCAGAAACAGTAAAGTAAACCTGAATTGTCTTTGTGTCATTTTATATGGTTCTTATTAATACCCTTGGAATTGTGTTATTCCTCACTTTTGCTTCTGTAGACAAACTAAGTTATAGCTTAAGGAAAATTACAACGCCTCTTTTCATTTTAAAAACATTTTTGAAAATTCAGTCTATCCCTACATTAAAAATGATAGTGCCTGAGTATTAATTTACATTCTTATATAAATGTTAGGGGAAAGAAATTTAAATATTATATCTCATAGAGCTAGGCTAGGTATTATTTAGGTTAACATGGGAAATAGGAATAGGTAGAAATAGGTACAAATCAGCAATCTTCTGAGGTGAGGTTAAATATAAGAGGCACATTTGAATATTTCCTCCATAGACACATGTGTTTCAATACGTAGATCTTCTCTATTGAAGAAAATATAGGCATCACAACATAAGACCATTAGTTGCACGAGGAAGGGATTTATGAGCTTCATTCACTGCTATGTCTCCAGGTTCATGTGCCAGTTATATGTATTAGATGATGATTAAACCTTTCTTGACGTTTGTCATTTTTTCACATTAGCCTGCAAGTTGAACTAATTGCAAAGTAAAGAAAGTTGAGTCATATAGCTTTTGTTGAAACTGTCTTCAATCATGAGAGGAGAAAACTACCGATGAAAACCAGAATGCTGACCTATCTGTTGGAATCACAGCGTATTGCACATTCCACCAGAAAGTCTTATTGTGCAAATCTATTTACTGATGTTCCTGATACTCTTTGAGATTGAGCACACAGTTAACAGCAACTTTATTTCTCAAAGATGCTTTATAAACATGTTTTGATACACATTTTTTTGTGCTTGTCTCCTTTGAAGACTCCCTGTAACCATTCAGCCAGGTGTGGGCAAGATGCGTAGTAGCTGAGCACCCTTCTGACACTCTCCTCAGAATCAGCTTTGGAGATGCTTTCACCCTGTCCGTCTTCTTCGGCAGCCAGACAGAGTGCTGACTCCTTCACAGCAGTGAGGAACTCTTCTGGCATCAGAAGTAAGTTGACTGCATTCAGTTTGATCACTGCCGGTGGTTTTAAAAACACTTAGAGGAGGCTAACTGGAAATCTGGCAAATTAGCATACAAATTAAAACCCACATTGTTCATCACTGACTATCTTACTTCTATTTTGAGTTCTGTCTTTCTGAAGATACAGTTACTCCTTTTTATGTTGATAACCTGTATCTTTATGGGATTTTCTGATATGTTTTTCAGGATGTTTCACATGATCATCATGATTTATATTTTCAGCTTTGAGGCCTAAACAGGGGAAAGATTAAAATGATAATGTTTGCACATGAGCAAATGGATTCAGAATGAACAAGTATTTTATTATAGTTGCTTGGCTAATGAATTATGAATATGGAATAAAATCTCTGGTCTTTTGTTTCCTAAATATCAAGTGCCCTTTCCATGACTATGATGTCCAGTGGTATATGGAGGGTAGGGGACTAGTGCAGGAAATGGTACTTCTTTTGATTGGTTGGTTTACTGAGTGACATCTTCTCTGTGTCATTGAAGGAGAGTTTATGGCAGCTAATGAATACACATACTAAAAGAATAAAAGAGAAATCACAGGCAGGGAAATGGATTGAACTTGGGACATGAACAGTGTACGAGATGCATAATGTAATATATTATACAGTACCCCCAAACAAATTCCCAGTTACATATTCATCTTTGGGCGGTATCTTGGGAAATGTTCAGACTTTCCTGGTTCATACTTAAAATTCTATGGTTTAGCCATGTTTCTAGTTTACTTGGTTTAAATTTGACATATTTCTTCCCTTCTCCCAAATTCTTGATGTAGGCATCCATTACTTTTCTGAGGGACGTATTTGTATCAAAATGTCACCACACAGAAAATTATTCTGAGTGCACATTTATAGACAGTACAAGTCTGATTGTTTCTTGTAATTAGGTGCTTAGCAATTAAAATTTCCTGGAAGAGAATGGGTAGAAAATACTTAATAACCTTAGTTTTATTTTACAACATATTACAGCTTTAGTATGCCAGAAACAGAGAGGTCTGTGTCCTTTAGGGAACAGAGACTGTTGTTAAGAATTTATTTCTGAATCGTGGTGCTACCTATTGGATAGTTAAAACAGGCATCCAGTATGTTGATAGTGTACTCAAAGTGACGTAGAAGGACTTCAAGACATAAACAGAAAGGATTTATTAGGTTATATTGAAGTTAATTCATTATAACTATATCTGTAGCATAAAATGATGAGTCTGAGCATGCAGAAGATAGATTATGAATCATTATTTTAGCGTAGCTTTTTTTTTCTATGCATATTTTATTACCTTGTACTTTTTCGGTACATCATTTATTCATTTATCTTAAAATTTTCTTTCGTTGTTTTTGTCCTTGAGCTTTTAATTAAAATAAAGCGACTTGAGGAAGACATTCCAGATTTTTCAGATTTTGCTCTTTTTAAAGAAATGGTGGACCCTAACTAAGCTTGAGTTGATTTCACATATTTTGAAGATATAGAGACATATAAGGTTTGTTTCTCAAAGACAACCCCTCAAAAACCTACAGAGATTTTTATATGCCCAAACAAAAATTAGAAAGCTAATAAATTTTTGTTTTCCACAGATAAAGTTGACTTTTTCTAAATAAAACATCAGGAAGCTGTTAACATGGGAAATATATTTACTAACATAGATTCTCTAGTGTAAATCACAAGATTTAGAGAATTCAAATATATTTTCATTTACTAATGGCTATAATCAAGGCCAAAGGATTTATTTAATTAACCTGGTAATAGAAGGCTAAACAGAAATAATTTATATATTGAGAAGGACTCTTCAGAGTTAATGCTTAATTCAATTTTTAAATTACCAGTCCATTAGTCTGTAGAAGTAGAACCTCCTTTTCCCTTTCTATTTTTTCTTTGGAGTAACATTAGGCTGAAAGTCTTGCATGGAATTAATCACCCTGAAAAAAAGAGAAAGTAAATACTTTCCTAATTAGGTTCTTCAAATTTCGAATAGCTCATTGAAAATTCATAGCACATCCATTAAAAATCCCTTTAAAAATAAATGGAATACTGGGAACTTTCTTAGAGGAAATAAAGCATGAAGTAGGTAAAACAATGAGGCAATGGAGTATCTATTAGTTACTAGTGTTGGACAATTGAGGTGGTAGTGGTTGTAATGATGGTTACTTTTCTCACTGTGGGAGTTTCAATTAGCCTTGGCCAGTAAAATAGTACTTTTGTCAGTTTCTACTGTTCTTTCTTGTTTAACTAAAGCACTGTGATAAATTTAAATAATAAACGATAATATCTGAACAGGAGATGTGCATGCCTATCTAAATATATACATAAGTATATGTGTAAATGAAGATAATTTACTATATACGTGGCAGTAATGATAATCACTCCACAAGCCTAATATGCATTCTTAATAGTTTAAGTATTCTTACTGACATTAAATGTATAATATTTAAAAGACTTTTATTTTTCTGAAACAAATTTCCCTATGTTTAAGACTTGTGCATTATCAACTCTGATAACATTAGTTGACAGTGGCTTAACCATTTATCATGATAATCAATATATTATCATTTGACATCTTCCAGTACTTTTTAATAAACATTAATTTATTGGATTCTTCTATTATCTCTATGAGGTGGTTTAAAAAATATATAGGTTCTCAACCAGATAGATTTTTTGTTTACATGTAATCCCATTAGGTATGCATTTATGTACTTGAAATTGTCCTAGATACTTGCTCCATAAAAGCATATATGGAATATTCGAGTTATTTATAGAACAGAGTAATATGCTAACTATGAATGCCAAAGTGGTTAATTAATTAGGTTCAATAACCCTGAAAGATAGAGCAAAGAGGAAACATTCATTCAGTGCTCATTTTAAAAAGGGTGAATAAAATTCTTAAGAAAGCAAACTTTATGACTCTCACAAATATATGCTTTCAGTGACACACAGTTCCAAATTAATATATCTAAGTGCCTTAAATTTAACATGTTGCCAACAAAGCTCTTGGTCACCTTCCCAAATATGCATTTTTGATATTTTTCCAATTAGGATTTTATTTAAATTCAAGTTAGTTAACATACAGTGTACTATTAGTTTCAGGGATAGAATTTAGTGATTCATCATTTGCATATAACACCCAGTGCTCATCCCAACAAGTGCCCTCCTTAATGCTTCTTGCCCATTTAGCCCATCCCCACCCACCTCCCTTCCAGCAACCCTTAGATTTTTCCCTGTACTTAATCTGTTTGATGTTCCTGAGCTCAGTAAATGTCATCACCGTATACCAGAAAAAAATAGGAATCATCCTCTCACCTTTCCCCTTTATTCCACAAATTCCATCACCTAACATGGTCAGATTTACTTACAAAAAATTTCTTGCATTTATCCATTTTTCTCCCTTTGGGACCATTAGTATCCTGGTCCCAACTACCATAATCTCTCTCCTGGGCTACTCTAGAGGCTTTCTAAATTATCTGCTCACATCCACCAAGCACCAATTTTGTCTGTTCTCCATAGCCAGCCCAAGACAGTATTACACACTACAAAATTGACATGACATAATTCTCTAAAGATCATTACTCAGAATATAAACAAAATTCCTTGCTGCTTACTATGCTCGAATGGTTTAGCACTTTCCTAAATGTCCCCACCTCATCTCAAACTGTGCTCCTCTCTTTTCCTGCATTCCAGTCACAGAGGCCTTTCCGTCCTTATTCCATATCATGTGACCTCCCACCAAAGCCTTCTGCGTGGTTCTTTCTTCCTCAGCAGATCACTCCCAGTTTCTTTTTGCCTAGTATCTCAACACAATAGTCACTTCCTGAAGGAAACCTTTCTTGACCTTATTATTTTATAGTCCCACAGCACTGCATAACTAAAATTCATTACAATTTTGTGTCTCTTTGTGCAGTTATCCAATATTGATCTCCCTTTCAGATTGGAAGCACTATAAGCTCATGATCCATGTCCATTTTGGTTATCATGGAAACTTCTTTTATTTTTTAGGCGCTATGAATATAGGCCTAGAGCCCCTCTCCCCACCCATCCCCACCATGGGGGTTTCAAGGACATCAACCTGAATAGAATTTTTAAGTATCAACTATTAGATCTCTTTGTTTCTGTGTTTTCCTGTTGTCAAAGTTTGGTCCAGTTTTATTGTAGGCTCACGATTCTTAGTGGGTGTTTATTTTGCTGGTGCCCTTATACTGCTACTCTCTCCTCTTCCTAGTCTTGGCTACATTCCGCAGGGTCTTACCTTCTGATAGGTGATGGATGAAAATCCTGGCCTTACTCTTATGAAGTGGTAACAAATGAATCCAATTGGAATTTTTGTTTAAAAATAACTATAGATCAGTAGGAGAGGTAAGGGTATTGCAATGCAGAAATAACTACAAATAGCCATATAGGCTTAGTCGAAAAAGAGTTGTTGTTTTTTTTTTATCTGAGATTATGCATATATGCTACTTATTATAAATAGAACTTGAGCCTCAGTGATAGGTTTCAACTTTGGACTATTGTTGTTAATGTGCTGATGTGTTGTCTCACTTAGGAAGAAATTCCAGAAGCTAGAGAGATAATGCACAGTTCTCCCAAAAGCCCTTAAGTACTGACACCAAAACTAAAAATGTCTTAGCTGGCAATACTTGATGTAGAAAGGCCACTGCTCTCTCTGCCTACTGTTAGTTTTGGCTCTGTGGGTTGCTAATACTATAGTTTTTACTGTCAAGTGTCCTGGGATGAGGTCTTAATAAATGCTTTGCTCTAGGAGACAATGATTACTTTGCATTTAGGAGCAGGAGAGGTTGATGTCATGTGGAGAGTACTCCTGGCACCTGACATTAGATGCATGGCAATAATCTTCACTGCAGAGCACTGGCTGTGAAACTCGTTAGAAAAAATCCAGTAAGTACAGACTTAACCTAAGTTATTATCCCAGTTATTGTGATGAACACCCTGTTTCACTGACTGTGCAGCTAACCTCCCTTATATCACTGTGGGCCGCACTAAGGGTATTTTAACGTATGCCATGGGTAGACTGAGGCACCTCCTATTAATATTAAAAACAGTGTAGGAGACTCTACAGGAAAAAAATTGGGAGTACAAAGATTTCTTTTACAGAAAAATCTACAATTTACCACAGCAAGAAACTCACAGACTAGAAGAATCAGTATAGGCTACATTGATCATACACACAAACTTAATATTACTGACTTGTCATATGAAGAGGAAAGCTCTACAAAATTACAGAAGCATTGACTACATGGAACGATGTGTGGAAAAAAAAAATAAACAGGGACTTTGTAGACCCATCATTGCCGGCTGAAAACATTAATAATATAAGAAAACCTAGGGATTTGATTTTGAAAAGTGTTGACTTAGATAAGATAGTTAACTTAGATTATGTGGTTTTGACACAGAAATATTTAATATCTAGAATTTTGGAGAACCTCAGTGGTGCTGAAGATATTTTATCACCCAGAGGGGATAAGTAAAACACACCCTTTGGGGATGGTGACAAGCAGGTGTGGGTTAGTCTCTAATAACAACCTTTTCCATCCTCCTTGATCACACAGGTAAGCTTGATGCTGACTATAACTTGGCAGGTGGTAGCTCAGTCTCATTTGTTTAATTAACCTTACCTTTGGACCCTTAGGAATACTCAAGATGTACTTACTTGATATAAAAAATACATTCCCCCGTTTTTATATAAACAATCAGGCACATACAATTTGACAACTGAGGTAAAAGCTTTGTTGCTGAGGTGAAAACACCTTTTTTCCAGGTGACTGTTCCTCTTGGTGTCGGGCAATTCTAAATCCCTAATAAGAATCTGGCTTTCTTTTCGATCACTTGCATGTAGATATGGATTACTGTTCTGAAGCCTGAAGTTTTAACATACTGTTTAATATCTGAAAAACAAATAACCTTTTAATACCTGCTTACTTATTTATTACTTGAAGATAGAGTTCCATTACAACCAAAGGAGTGCCTCTTAGATTATTTCAATACCTACTACGATAATGATTCCACTGCAGATAATCCACAGTTGAAAACTTGCATTCATTATTATAAAGAGACAGGAAAATAGAGTAATTTTTTCTAATAAGAACTCTCTACTGAGAGAATACTGAAAAAGACATGCTGACAAAAGTATATGCAATTGTATGTAATTTTAATGTAATCGTTTCATTTAATCAAGGTTATGTTTTGGAGCATTTTAGTTTTTTTAAGTTTATTTTGAGAGAGAGAGAGAGAAGTAGCACACAAGCTCGAGGTGGGGGCGGGCAGAGAGAGGGATACTGAGTCCCAAGTAGGCTCTATATTGTACCATCAGCATGGAGCCTGATGTGGGGCTCAAACTCACAAATCATAAGATCCGACCTGAGCTAAAGTCAAGAGTCAGATGCTCAAATGACTGAGCCACCCAGGCACCCTATATTTTGGAGCACTTAAAAATATTTCTTATATGTACCTTGAAATGAAGCAATGGAACTCAAAATTTTAGGTCATGTTTAATTAAAGAATGGCTCTGTTTAATAATTAGAGTGATAATGAGGATAGACCTAAGGCATTCATGGATTTTATTGATATAGTTTTATACAAATGTCCCCAGTCTGGAAACTGATATCCAAGAATGAGTCACATAATAGTGAATCCAGCAGACATCTAACATCTGAATGACTTCTTGGGTTTGTTCTCTATTCATCATAATGTGCAAGAAACTTTCAATAAAGGTATGGGGAGGTTCTTTAAAAGTTTTCAGCAATGTTTTATTATAGTTTGTGGGAAGTTTCTCGGTGGTTTTCTTGATTTCTAAATATTTGGAGACAAAATCCATATGTATGAATCCTCGTGCAAGGGTATTCATATATAGGGACCTATAATATCCCATTGGGAATCATAATGATAAATAAATAAGAAAGATATTGAAGAAAACATCAAATAAGAATCTAGCAATGATCTTGTCTAAATCCAACTCACCTTTATCCAGTCTTGGTAGGATCTTTATATTTATTTATGCCACATGATACACATGTGAACAAGTAAATTTTTTCATATGTTTTAGACCTCAGAAATGATCAAGTCCTTCCTTCCTCCAGACCTAGTCAGGTATTTTGATCAAAGAGGTGTGTGTGTGTGTGTGTGTGTGTGTGTGTGTGTGTGTGTGTGTGTGTGTGTGTTTTAATACTTAGGTTTCTGAGGACATTTCTTGAGTCATTCTCAGAAATAAATCCAGATGTTAGTAGTGATTTCACTCTATATGACATATTATCTAAAAATGTCTAGTTTACTCCAAATAAGCCAGAAAGATCATTTATTTACACATACTGCAGTGTAATGTTTTTGCAAAATACTCATATGAAATAGCAGACTTACTTTAAAAATACATGTGTCAGGGTGCCTGGGTGGCTCAGTTGGTTGAGTGTCTGACTTCAGCTCAGATCATGATCTCAGGGTTCCTGGGTTCAACCCTTGCATCAGGGTCTGTGCTGACAGCTAGCTCAGAGCCTGGAGCCTCTTTCAGATTCTGTGTCTCCCTCTCTCTCTGACCCTCCATTGCTCATGCTGTCTCTTTCTCTCTCAGAAATAAATAAAAAATCATTAAAAAATGTTTTAAATAAAAGTAAAAAAAAAGTACATATATCAAATGCATTAAAATAATAAGAATGATCAATTCAAATCACTGGCAATATTATGAGAAATGCTAACATCTTATTTCTCGTTTCAGTATTAGGTGTGCTTTGATATGCTGTATTTCCTTGCAAATTACTAATCTCTGGTGAGGGCATACAGTAATTTTTACCTCACTCGAATGTAAATTAATTAGCATTCTATAATCATTCATAATAAATAGAAGTTTACTACAAATTGAAAATAATAAATCTGAAAATAATTTTGATTAAACATATAAAATTATCACAAAGCCAAATATATAATGTAATATGATCCCCAAATTGTAAATTCTGAAGCTTATAAAAGGATCTCCTGCAAGTAAAATGTTAAAATAGTATAAACATATTTTAAAAATTGAGAGATAGTCCATGTTCATGGAGAGGAGAAATCAATATTGTTTAGATGTCATTGATTGCCAATTGATATATAGATTCAGTTCAATCCCAATCAGATTTATAGGATGTTATATTGTGGATATCAACAAACTGATTCTAAAGTTTATATGAAGAGGCAAAAGACACAGAACAGCTAAAATAATACTGAAGAACAACAAAGTTGGGGGATGGATGTTACCCAACTTTAAGACCTAACTATAAAGCTACTTACTATAAAATTACAGTAATAAAAAGGTGTGGTATTAGCAAAATAACAGGCAAATAAATTAGAGGAACAGAGTAGAGAGCCTGGAAATAGATCCTCATATAGTCACTGGTCTTTGACAGAGAAACAAAGACAGTACAGTGGAGCAGACAGTCTCTTCAACAATAGTGCTGGAACAACTGGACATAGCCTTCATAAAAGTTAACTCAAAGTGGATCAGAGACCTATATATAAAAACAATGGTAAGAAACACCTAGTAGATAAACCTAGGGAGAAAAACCTAGATGACATTGGGCACAGTGACATCTTTTTACATAAAACACCTGAGAAACAATTCACAAAAATGATGGATGAGTTGAACTTCATTCAAGTTAAAAACTTCTCTGTGAAAGACAAGCTCAAGAGAATGAGAAGGCAAGCCACACACTGGGAAATAATGTTTTCAGAATACATATTTGATGAAGGACTATTATCCAAAATATGCAAAGAACTCTTAAAACTCAACAACGAAAATACCAACAACATGTTTTAAAGATCAGCCAAAGACCTTAACAACAGACACCTCACCAAAGGAGATATACAGATGACAAAAAAAAAAAAAAAAAAAAAAAAGATGAAATAAAATCCATATTATACATCATCAGGGATGGCCAAAATCTGGAACACTGACAACACCAAATGTTGATAAGGATGTGGAGCACCTGGAACTCTCATACATTGCTAGTGGTAATACAAAATAGTACAGCAGTATGGAAGACAGCTGGAGAACAGTTTGCCTGTTCCTTACAAAACAAACATACTCTTACCATATGATCCAACAATCATCCTTATTAATATTTACTCAAGTTAAAAACATATATCGATACAAAAAGGTGCACACAGATTTGTACAGCAGCTTTACTCATAGTAAAGCTTCCACAACTTGGAAGCAACCAAGATGTTCTTCAGTAGGTGAGAGGATAAATAAACTGTCCATCCAGACAATAAAATCATTCAGCACCAAAATAAATGAGCTATCAAACCATGAAAAGGCATGCAGGAAACTTAAATGCCTTTTAGAAAGTGAAAGAAGCCAATTTGACAAGGTTACATCCTATATGATACCAACTATATAACATTCTGGAAAAGACAAAACTACCAAAACAACAAAAAAGATCAGTGATTGCCAAGTGTTTATAGGTGAGGAGGGGGTGAAAAGACAGAGCATAGAGGATTTAGGGCAGTGAAAATACTCTGTATGATGCCATAATAATGGATACATGTCATTCTACATTTTTCCAAACCCATAGAATGTGGAACACATAGAGTGACTGGTAATGTAGACTATATTTGGGTTTTTGAGTGATTGTGATGTGTCAAGTTCACATTCATTATTTTTATATTTTTAACAATTTTTTAATGTTTATTTATCTTTGAGAGAGACAGAATATGAGCAGGGGAGGCATAGAGAGAGAGGGAGACATAGAATCTGAACCAGGCTCCAGGCTCTGAGCTGTCAGCACAGAGCCTGATGCAGGGCTTGAAGTCACGAACTGTGAGATCATGATTTGAGCTAAAGTCAGATGCTTAACTGACTAAGCCACTTAGGTGCGCCTACATTCATTATTTTTAGCAAATGTCCCACTCTAGTGGAGATTATTAATAACAGGAAGAGTGTATACTTGTATGAGCCAGGGAGTATATGAGTAATATACTTATCGAGTATATTGAATATATGAATAATATACCTTCCCCTCAATTTTGTTGTTAATTTTAAGCTGCTCTGAGAAAAAATAGTCTTAATTTTAAAATAAAATGGTATGAATATTTCCATAGTTTCGTTGTTGAACTTTCTTCTGTGTTTCAGGTTTTAGGCAAGTTCCTTATATATTATGAAATTTACTGTATATATGAATTTGGAATTACCATATTTGATATGGAATGGTTTCTCATTCTTGTACTAACTTATATTTACTTGATTTACTAATAAGATTGAGAATCTTTGCATGAGTTTATTGGCCTTTCAAATTTCCTTTTTGGTGAAGCCCTTTGTTAATTTTTATAATTGTGTTTTTCTTATCAGATGATAGTAGTTTTTTAAAAAAATGTATTTTACATCTAGTCCTGGATTTCTTGAATCATACATTATTGCCCCTAATCTATGGTCAGTGTTTTCACTTTAGTAATGTTATACCATATTCATCAAGAACTAAGATTGTCTGTTGAGGGTCTGAGGTATGAATTACATTTTTTCTTCTTAAATGAGACACAAAATCACAAGATAATGTGTCATACACAAGCTTGTTTTAATGCTTGCACCAGACCCTTGATACTCAGAAGGGCATAAGTAGGGAATATATAGCTTACATTTTCCTCCATTCAGGAGTTGTTTACACAGGAAAGTGAAAGTAGAGTAGGGGGTGTGTTATTGTTCTTACAGCTTGCAGATTCTCAAGAAAACTTGAGACTTTCCCATCCTGTCAGGGCCAACAGCATCTCTATCAGTCAGTCTTCAAGCACAGTAGTGGTGACCTGGATGAGGTTATGTTGCCTCAGAATAGTGTGGATATGGTCATTAGGCACCCTCTTTTATGATGTCAGCTGAGAGTTTTCCTAGGTCTCATTTATTTTAAGTCTAAGAGCAGTTTGGAACTTACCTCTACCAGCAACCCAGAGATAGTTTTTAAATACAAAGCTACTGACACATTTAACATTTCACACATAGGATAGATGCCTTAGTTCACTGTATTTTATTGTCACCAGTTTTCATTAGCTTTTTTGTTAATTTAATAATTTCAGTACTTACTTTTAAGGGACAGTGCGGTGACCAAAGAAAGTAAATCGTTTTTACAAAGAGGAGTTTGCATGAACGATCTCATGATCCAGGAAAGAGAATATCCTGGGAAGTTCTTACTCAGATAAAATTTTTTCATTTTAATTTGGTGAACTTGTCAATTGTTTCTTTTGGTTTTGAGTGTGTGTGCTTTTTTCCCCCTTTGGTCCATTTCTACTATTGTTCTGTGCTATTAAAGAAATGAAGATATTTTTCAAAGGTATTCTTTTAATATTTTAAAAGTCTCTTCACATTTTTTGTATAGTGTTGAAATTGGTGGAGTAAAGTTCATTTCTGTTTTATATTTTTGATACTGCTAACCAACTGTTGTGACACTTTATTGAATATTCCGTCTTTTCCCCATTGAATTGAAATTCTAATGCTACCATACAGAGATTTCATACATGCACAGATATATTTCTTGGTTTTCTATTTTATTTCATTGTTCTCTTCATCATCCCTGCACAAATACCATGCTGTAATTTAATTATTCTACAGATAAGTCTTGATACATTGCAAAATGAATAATAGACTCCTTTTGTTTCTCCTTCAAAGTTTCCTTGGCCAATGTTGGCCCTTTATTTTTTATCTTCTTGTTTGAATTTTTGGAATACCAAGTTTGGTGAAAAATCATGTGCTAAAATTTACTGGAGTCACATTTACTGTAGTAATTTTTTATTTGGGTTGGGAGGAAGTAGTTTTTTAAATTGTTTAATATCAAATTTATATATGAATGAACTTTTTCAGGTAGTGTAATAAAGTTTTATACCTTTCTCCTTATATGTCTTGCATTTTTTTCCCTATTTCTTCACAAGCTTTTGTATGTCTGTGAATGGGCTTTTAAAATGTTACATTTTCAAACGATAGTCTGTATAATAATGTTGCTTTTTTATCTTTTCAAAAAGACATCATTATGTATGTTAAGCAGTTTTGAAAAACTTTTAATTTTCAGTTACATTCTTGTAATTATATAATTTTATTTACAATATTTATACAAATAGTGTCATTACAATTTCCTTTGTATTATATTCGTATTATCTAATTGAACAGGTTAGGAGATCTCTTACAGTGCTGAATGCAAATGGTGAGTGTGGCCATTCTTATATTTTTCTTGACTTTAAAAGAACTGTTTCTCATGCTTTGCCATAATGTGTGATGTTTGTGTTAGATCATTTTATGGTAAGTACTAATTTGGGATATATACATATTTTCAAGCTACAGAAGCCAAATTTTTCTTTTCACCATTTTTTTCATAACAAACATTATACAGAGTTTCCATTGCAGTGGTTAGTTTTAGTTTCTAATGGATCAATGATGATGGAACTCCTCATACTCTAACCTATTTTCTGACTCTGTCTTTAACGTGGTCTGCCCCCCCCCCCCATTTACATTGTAGTCAGCAAGAAAACACCAGTAAGAAAATTCATGACCTACTTTTAAAAAATTTTTGGGTGGGGCAGAAGGCAAGATTTTTCTTGAATCCCTCAAAATATCATAATATTCATCGTATTAAAATTTCCTCCAGTTTCAGAATAATGTCCTTCTCTACTCTTATAAGCTTTATTTTGGCATATTTAAATAGAAAATCTTATAATAACTGAAATAGAATGTCAACTTAATTCCTAGTCTGAATCTAGAAGTAGGTAGGAAATACATCTTGTAAATAGAAAATGAGGTAAGCAGATATTCACATAATTTAATAGAATTTTAGAAGAGTGTGACTTTCTTCACTTACACTTGAAAAATTAGGGACTATGGAAAGAGTTTTCATTTATCTGAGTTCCCATGGACAATTAATGGAAGAAACTTGCTTATCTTCCTCTAGCATCTAACTTCAAAAATTCAAAGTCCTTTTAGAACTGTCTTACTATTTTACAGATAAAATCTGTCTGTTGGTTTTCCATGTTTCAGTTTATTTCTTTGATCATCCTTGCTCTTGATACTGCTGTTTTCTCCCAGCAGCTGGTGGTCATTGTTGTTATGAGTATTATCATTATGATTATGGTTTAATGTTTTACTGAAAAATGTGTTCTTATTTTATTGCAACATTTAACATATAAGTGTTCAAAAAATATATGTATATTTGAAATGAAAACTGCATGGTAAATAACTGTGAAACTAGCACTCGGTTCAAGAAATAGCACATTGCCGTTGTCTGTCTCTGCTTCTATCTGAAATGTTATCCTTTTTCGTTGAGCTAGCAACTACATAATAATCTAAGCTTTGTGATAATATTGACTTGTTTTCTGTTAGAGTTTCGCTTCCTATATATGCTTCTATAACCAATATAGTTAGTTTTGTCTGATTTTGAACTTTATAGGAAAGGACTAATACTGTACTTGCCCTTTGTACCTTGCTTCTTTTGCTTAAAATTCTGCTTTTAATATTTTGGAATTTAATTCCGTGGTTGCATATAATTGCAAATTGTAAATATTCATCATTCTATAATGATCTGATAATGTACTAAAATCTATTTCTTTTCCATGAATGTTTAGGTTATTTCAAGCTTAAGGTCATGCAAATAAAGAACATTTTTGTGCATGTGCACAGATTTTCACCAGATATCCTATGTATAGTCTGTTGGATTTATACTCACTTATTAATTCCAGGAGTTGGGTTTTTTTTGTTTGTTTGTTTGTTTTCTGGTCAGTTCTCCAGAATCTTCTGTGTAGAGGATTATATCATTTGCAAAGAGTTTTAGTTCTTCCTTCCCAATCTGTATAACTTTTATTACCTTTTCATGTCTTATTGTGTTAGCTAGGATTTCTAGTATGACGTTGTATTTGGTGGTGAAAGGGAACATTCTTGCATTGTTCCCAATTTAGAGGGAAAACATCCAGTTTCACATCATTAACTATGATATTAGCTGTAGGCATTTTGTACACGTTTATTACCAAGTTGAGGAAGTTCTCTTTTATTATTAGTTGGTTGAGAATTTTTATCATGAAAGGGTACTGGATTTTGCCAAAAGGTTTTTTTTTTTCTGCATCAATTTGATACATACTTAATTCTTTATTAGCTTATTGATGTTATGGAACGCTTATTTTCTTTTTTTTTAAGTTTTTTAAAATTTTATTTGTTTTGGGAGAGAGAGAGAGAAAGCAAGGAGGAGAGGAGCAGAGAGAGAGAGCAGAAAGTGAGAATGCCAAGCAGACTCTGTATTGTCAGCTCTGAGCCCAATGCAGGGCTCAAACCCACAAATCATGAGATCATGACCTAGGCCAGAGTCGGACACCTAACCAACTCAGCCAACCAGGTGCCCCAGTAAACTGATTTTCAATTTTTGAAATAGCCTTCTATGCCCAGAATAATTCTCATTTGTTTATTATAAATTGTTTTAAATGTTCCTTGTAGTTTGCTAATGTTTTAAAGATTCTGACATTTACATTAAAGAGAGCTATTGGTCTGTAGTTTTCCATACTTGCAGTGTTTTATCTGGTTTGAGTATTAGACTAATACCTGCCACATAGGATCAATCGGTTAAGGAGTGTTACTTCTTCTTTTTTATGGAGAAATTTGTATAGAATCAATGTTGTGTCCGCTTACATGTTTGGTAGAATTCACCAATGAAACAGGTAGGTGTTTTTTTTTATTTTTAAAAAACTGTTAATTGTTGTTTCAGTATCATTAACAAATAGAGAGTATTCTCTTATTATTCGTTTATTGTCCATTGAATTAGTGGTGATGTGACCCTCTTATTTCTGTTATTAGTAAATTGTATCATCTGTTTTGTATGTATATATTTTGTTTTTATTTTAGGCTAGCTTTGCTAGAAGTTTATCAATTTTATAATCTTTTCAAAGACCCAGATTTAGGTTCACAAAGATTATTTAGGTTCAAATAATCTATTTAGGTTCAAATAGATCATTTTTCTATTTTTCATTTAATTGTTTTTTCCTCTGATTTTTATCATTTGTTTTCTTCTGTTTACTATAGGGTAATGTCACTTGTTTTTCTCTAGTCTCCTAGGATAGAGGAGGTTATTGATTTCATATCTTTTTCTACTATATGGATTTCATGCTATAAATTTGCCTATAGGCAGTGCTTTTGCTGTTTTTTGCTGCTTTTGGTAATTTGTATTTTTATTTCCATTTAATTCACAATATTTCTAAATTCCCTTGAGACTTTTGACCTATGAGTTATTTAGAAGTGTGTTGCTTAATATCTATTTTTATATTTTTGACCTACCTTTCTTATTGATTTAATAGCATCTATTTTCATAGTAAGCTAAGAGCATACTCTGTGTATTTTCAATTTTCTATATGCTATGGTGTGTTTTATAGCTCAGCCTGTGCTCTGTCTTGGTGATTGTTCCACATGAGCTTGAGAAGAATGTGTATGCTGCTAGATGAAGTACTGTATAAATGTCAGTTATTTCAAACTGACTGATAGTTCTGCTCAGTTCTTCTTTCCTGCCTGCTAAACTGATCAGTTACTAAATGAGGGGTATTGACATCTCCTGCTATAATAATGGGATCATCTATTTCTCCTTGTAATTCTGTCAGTTTTTGCCTCATGTCTTTTGATGCTCTGTTATTAGATATGTGAATGTTAAGGATTGTTATGTCACCTTGAACAGTTGACTTTATCGTTATGTAATGTTCTTCCTTATCTATGATAATCTGTTTGGAACTCAGCTTTGTCTGAAATTACTATGTTAACGTTTTCGTTTTTATTTTTTTAATTCCTATTCATATGATCTAATTTTCATTCCTTTTATTCAGGGTTTCTGTGTATTGAAAATAGTTTTTTTGAAGAAAACATACAGTTAAGCATTTTTTAAAAATTGAATCAGACAATCTCTGTCTTTTACTTGGAGTATTTATGCCATTTATATTTAAAATAATTGTTGGAATAGTTGGATTGATTTCTACATTGTTTTAACTTTTAATATTTGTTGTACACGTGCTTTTAAATTTATTAGCTGCTTCTATTTTTCTGCCTTTTCTGATTTTAATTGAACATTTTATATTGTTTCATTTTCTCTGTTCTCTTAGTATATTAATGATACTTTTGCTTAAAAGATATTTTTAGGTGGTTTATCTAGCATTTGAAATATATACTTCTAATTTAATCTATATTTAAATAGCACTATGCAGCTCACAAGCATACATATACCAATTTCTTTCTCGTATCCCTTAAAATATTTTAAAAATTTTTTTTAATGTTTATTTATTTTGAGAGAGAGACAGTGAGACAAAGTGTCAGTAGGGGAGGGGCAGAAAGAGAGGGTTGTGCCACAGAATCTGAAGCAGGCTTCAGGCTCTGAGTCATCAGCATGGAGCCCGATGCAGGGCTTAAATTCAAGAACTCCAAGATCATGATCTGAACTGAAATCTGATGCTTAACTGAACTAATCCACTGAGGTACCCCATCCCCATAACTATATGTTATATTCAAGTAAAACATTTTTATGCTTGTACTTTTGTAAAATGTTAGTTTTTAAATCAATTAATAATAACGAAAGTACTTTTTTTCCTTTTCTGATACTCTTCCTTTTTGTTTTCTGATTCAAATTCCTGAATTACATTATTTTTTTCTCCCTAAAGAACTCCTTTTAACACTTACTGCAGAGCCTGTCTGTTTGTGATAATTTCCCTCAGTTTTTATTTTGTCTGAGTAAATCTTTATTCCCCTTTTCCTTTGAAGGCAAATGTTGCTGGATACACAATTCTACATTGGTTTATTTTCATTTATTTTTTAGTACTCTATGTATTTTACTCCACTTTCTTGTTATATGGTTTCTGATGAGAACCGTCTTTTAATTCTCACACTTATTCTTCTATAAGTTAGGTATCTTTATCCATTTGGTTTCTTTTAAGACTACCCCTTTGTCTTTGGTTTACTGCAGTTTAAAGATGATATGCCTAAGTGTAGGGTTTTGTTCTTCAATATTTTTTCTGTGTGATGTTCTGTTAGATCTAGTTTGCTGTTTGTCTTTAATAGTAGAAAATTTTTGGCCATTATTACTTCAAATATTTCTTCTTCTCCGCTGTTTCTTCTCCCTTTGCTATTCCAACTACTTGTTTTCACCCTTTGAAGTTTTCCTACAGTTCTTAGATATACTATTTTTTCCCCACTTGTATTTTAATCTGAACAGTTCCTACAGACCTATCTTTTTTTTTCTTAAACAGTTTATTGTCAAGTTGGTTTCCATATAACATCCAGTGCTTATCCCCACAAGTGCCCTCCTCCATGCCCTTTACCCCCATCCCCTCCCTCCCACCTCCATCAGGCCTCAGTTTGTTCTCCGCATTCAAGAGTCTCTCATGGTTTGCCTCCCTCCCTCTCCCCAACTATTTTTTCCCTTCTTCTTCCCCATGGTCCTCCGTTAAGTTCCTCCTAATCAACCTATACGTGCAAACATATGGCATCTGTCCTTCTCTGCCTGACTTATTTTGATCAGCATAACACCCTTAAGGTCCATCCATGTTGCTACACATGGCCAGATTTCATTCTTTCTCATTGCCATGGGTATTCCATGGTATAGATAAACCACATCTTGATCCATCCACCAGTTGATGGACACTTAGGCTCTTTCCATGTTTTGGCTATTGTGGAGAGTGCTGCTATGAACATTGCGGTACATATGCCCCTATGCATCAGTACTCCTGTATCCCTTGGATAAATTCCTAGCAGTGCTATTCCTGGGTCATAAGGGAGTTCTACTGTTAATCTTTTGAGGAACCTCCATACTGTTTTCCAGAGGGGCTGCACCAGTTTACATTCCCACAACAGTGTAGGAGGGTGCCCGTTTCTCCACATCCTCGCCAGCATCTAGAGTTCTCTGATTTGTTCATTTTAGCCACTCTGACTGACGTGAGGTGGTATCTCAGTGTAGTTTTGATTTGTATTTCCCTGATGCTGAGCGTCGTTTCCTGTGCCTACAGACCTATCTTTAAGCTTATTCATTCTTTCCTTGGCTAAGTGTAGTCCACTGATGAATGCATTAAAGGTATTATTCATTTCTGTTAGTGTACTTTTCATTTCTACAATTTCTTTTTTATTTTCTTAGAGTTGCCATTTCTGTGCTTATATTATCCCATCTATTCTTGCATATTGTGGGCTTTTCCTTTTATAGCTCTTAATGAATTAATCATAGTTATTTTAAATTTTCTGTGATAACTATAATATCTGAGTCATATCCAAGTCTCGTTCTGATACTTGCTTAGTCTCTTCAGTCTGTGTTTTTCTTGCTTTTATCAGACATTGTTATTATTTTTTTAATTTTATTAAACATCAAACATTTTGTACTGGATGAAAGGAATGGAAGCAAATAGGCTTTCAAAATTTATATTCATCTGGCTAGAGATACATTTTCTCTATATGTACTTTAGTATAAGTACCAGAGTCTTTAAATTCTGCTAGTACCTTTGTTTTTGTCTCCCCTCATACCTGTGGGCTTCTCTTAGTAATCCTTGGAAAAAGTCTCTGCCTTGCAGCCAACTAATCAATTTTCAGTATACTGGAACTCTGTATTGGTGGTAGCAAGTGGGAAAAGAGAAATTGGCTATAATCTTGTGATTTAGTCTGTCTTTGGCTGAAGTGTGACTCTTGACTGTGTTCTTCACAAGTGTTTATATGGTGTCATAGTTTTTTTCCCTTCTATCAGGTGAGTCAGAAATGCTAAATGTGGGTCAGGTGATTGAGGATCATTTTCCAGAGGCTTAGAAGCAGAACAAGACTTTGGTAAAAATCTTTTCCTTTAAAGAGTAGACCTTTGTTATTGAGAATAATCAGGATGTATTTAAAAAAAAAAAAGAAAACGGTTACTTTCCCCTTCCCCCTGAGGGAAACATAAAGGGACTTTTCTTCTCTTTTCTCTCTGAGTTCATGGTGGGTTTATGGAGGTAAAACCCATGAATGTGGGAGGATCTTAAAAGGCTGTGGCTTCACTTTTGCTCTCACCTTTCAACTGTGTATCAAAAGTACTATTAAATTATTCCTTATTATTTGTGCTTGTTCGGCTGTGTTTATCTTATAAGGACTGGAGTGACAACCTCCAAGTTCTTTATATGTTGTGGCAGAAACTTGTTCAGTTTTTAAAAATTTTTTCCAGCTTTATTGAGTTATAGTTGACATATTGTGTTAATTTAAGGTGTACAATGTGATGATTTGATACACATACATTTGTGAAATATTTACTACAGTAGAGTCGGTTGTTATATCATAAAAGACTTCCTTTGAGATTTCCTTTATTGCCAGTAGGCGGCTGATATATCTTGTTTCTGTTTATCTGAAAATCTCTTCATTATTCTTTATATATAAAGATTTGTAGATGTTTGCAATTTTGTATTATCATGTGAAAGAAATTGAGACCTTGTTTATTATGAAATATTATTCTTAATTTCTGTTATTATTTGTTCTGAAATCTATTATGAATGATATTACTAGACCCTCTAGCTTTCTTTTGATTAGTATTTACATAATCTATCTTTTCCACTTTTTTGCTATTATCTATCTGCATTCTCAGATTTAAAATGTCTTTCTTTTAGAGGACATATTGTTGGGTCTCATTTTTATATTCAATTTGAAAATTTCTCTTTTAATTGCACCGTTCATACTGTTTACATTTCAAGTGATTAGTAATCTGATTGATTTTTAACTTTCCATTTTGCTGTTTGTTTTCTTTTTAAAAAAGATTTTAATGTTCATTTATTTTTGAGAGAGAGACAGAGTGTGAGAAGGGTAAGGGCGGAGAGAGGAGACAGAATCTGAAGCAGGCTTCAGGCTCTGAGCTGTCAGCACAGAACCTGATGCGGGCTTCAAAGTCATGAATCAAGAGATAGTGACCTGAGCCGAAGTCAGCTGCTTAACCGAATGAGCGACCCAGGAGCCTCTGTTGTTTTTGCTGTTATTTTTAATACTCCATTTTTCATATTTAAAACTTCCCCAAGGTCTGTTTTGCATATTTCCCATTTCTCTCCTCACCATTGTCATTTTTTTCTCTACCTTCTTGAACATATGGAACATCTTTATTATAACTGTTTTAATGTCTTGGCAGTGTTCATCATGTCTTTTATTTCTACATCTTTTTCTATTGATTGAGTGTCCCTGATTTGGGGTTATATTTTCTTGCTTCTTTGCATTCCTGGTATTTTTGTTACATGGGAGCCAGACACAATAAATTTTATATTGTTTGCTGGATTCAGTGGGATCCTGATACAGATCTCGGAGACTCTCTCTGTATCTTCCTCTTCTCTGATATCTGCGTACATAATCTAGACCCTTGCCCTCCCTAAACTTTGATCACTATCCACATACTCAGGAAGATGTCTGGATTCTGTCTGGGTCACTTCTCCCCGTGTTACAACGTGGAAACTGCCTTCAGGCAGGAAGCTGAGGCAATTTTAGGGATAACCTCATTACTGTTTTTCTATCAGGAATTATATTTTTGTGCTATCTGTGGTCCAGTATACAAAAATATTGTATCACATCTTTTGTACTTCGTCGAGTTGTTCTAAAGGTTAGAAGATGTATTAGTCCCATTTACTTCATCATAACTTGAAGCAGAAATCTTTTTTTTCCTTAGTGTTTGAAGTAAAATTTACTAGGCATAGTATTTTAAGTTTGTGGATATTTTGTTTCATTTCATTATTTTCTCATTTCCATTGTTTCTTAAATTGTTTTTCTTTGAAGGAACACAAGTTTTCTCTTACTACTTTTTAGATGTTCTCCTTGTGTTTGTTTTATATAAGTCTTTTATGATGCAACTAAGTGAGTGTTACGGACTGAATGTGTTCTCCCCCAAATTTGTATGTTGGATCTCTAATCCCCTCATTTGGAGATGAGGCCTTTGGAAAGGAATTTGGGTTAGAGGAGATCATGAGGGTAGTGTTCTCACGAAGGGATGGGATTAGTGACTTTATATGAAGAAACACCAGGCACAGACATTTTGCTCCCTCTGAGACTGGCCATGGCAAGCCAGGAGAACTTCCACCAGACCATGTAGGCATTCTCGTCTCAGACTTCCAGCCTCCAGGACTCTGGGAAAATAAATTTCCATGGCTTAAACCACAAAGCCTTTGGTTTCTTGTTATGACAGCCTGAGCAGATTAAGACAGTGAGTTATACTTTTTTTTATTTCTCATGCTGGGGTTCATAGGTTTTCTTGGATCTCTTGATATATTTTACCATATTTAAGAAATATTATTCATTGTATCTTTGAACATTGCTTCTTTCCTGTTGTCTGGAAGACAGTTCTGGGGCTCCAGTTATATGATGGAGCCATGTTCCATAGAGCTCTTAATTTTTTTTTAATGTGTATTTATTTCTGAGAGAGAGAGAGAGAGAAAGAGAGTGAGCAGGGGAGGGACAGAGAGAGAGGAGGCACAGAATTGATAGCAGGCTCCAGGCTCTAAGCTGTGAGCGCAGAGACCAATGCGAGTGGGGGACTTGAACCCAGGCACTGTGAGATCATGACCTGTGCCGAAGTCAGATCCTTAACCGACTGCACCACCCAGGTGCCCCCAGCTCTTAATTTTCTTTTCTGTATTCCTAGTCATCAGTCCTCTTAATATTTAAACTAGATATTTTCTTCCAGTTTTCTAAATTTCTGGTTGTTCTTTAAAAATGTTTAATTTCCTACTAAATCCATCTATTGAGTTTTAAATTATTGTCCTAGAATTTATGTTTGAAATTTTTAATAAGTTCTAGTTTTCTTGCATAATTCTAAAATTTTTTCACTTAACTTCTAGTTCATATTACTTAAATTTATTCCGTGACCTGTGAACTGTTTGTGTATTTTCTCTTTTAAAGATGTATTGGTTTTGTTAATATGTTCTCTGGTATGTTTGTTTTCTATTCAATTAATTTCAGTGTCTGGCAGCTGATAAGTTTATACCTTTTATATCTTTTGTAATTGTATCTCTTACTTTTTTCTATGAAAATATTGCCTTCTTATTTGGCTGCTTAATTTTTAAAAATTTGCTCCCAATATTGGATATGAAAAATTATGAAAATAATTTGAGTGTATAGATGATATCTCAGTAGATAAAACCAAATGCAGGATGCACTTTTGCTAAGAAAATGCAAGTAATATGAGGGATGTTCACTACATTACAATTAAGGTTTGACTTCAGTCCTTCTGAGAACTGATGTATTTGTAGTTTGTACTTGTTCTTAGGTAAAGCCCTGCACTTGTGTGTAGTTGAAACTCTTCATCCCAGTTACAATTCTTGGATGTTTACTAAGGCCATTCATTCCTACTTGGAAACCGCTAGCTTTTTTTGTTTGTTTTTTTCCTTCAAGGCCTGGAACTCTCTAAAGTTATGTTCAGCATCTCAGTATCTCACAGTCTTCTATTTCACGATAGAATCAGAAGTTTCCTTTGGGATTATAGTGACCCAGATGTTTGGCTCACTTTGGGGGCACAGTGGAGAATTTTCCTTTTCTTCTGGATCTTTCCACAAACTTTCACTACCTTGGTCACTTTAAACAGATATACACATAGACATGCCCACTTTTTTCTAGAGGGTTGGTTTGTGTCAAACTAGTCATTGTCAAAATGAGAACTCAAAATAGAGTTTTACATTTTGATTTTGTATCTAACAAATTCACTGACGTTTTCCTCTATTTTAATAATGTACATGTAGATTTTATGCACTTTCTACTCCCAAGTATACTAGAATTTATGGACAATGACAGCTTTGTTTTGTACTATGTAATTCTTATTTAATTCTTTTTTACTTGCCTTACTCCGATAGATAAATATTTAGTAGAATTTTGAATAAAATTAGTAGTGGAAAGCATCATTTTTCTTTATCTTAAAAACTATATTAAAAATTTCACTGTGAAAATTATGTGTGCTGTTCTTCTCTAACCCTGATTTGCCAATAATCTTTTTAACCTTAATAATTAGTGTCTATCATGCATCATTTTTTTCAACATCTGCTAAGACCACTGCATGATTTCATAATGTCTAAATAGCTTTACATTCCTGGGATAAAACTCTATTAGCCATGATATGTGATCCTTTTTATGTTTTATTGAATCTGATTTACTAACATTTTTCTTAAGATATTTACATCTGTGTTTATGAATGAGATTTTCTTATAAACATCTTTTCTCATATGCTTAATGGTAATTTTCATAAAATGCTTTTGGGAGAATATTCCTTACTTTTATATTTTCTGAAAATGTTAATGTAGGATTAGAATTATTTCTTTTTCTTGAAACCTTTGTAGAATTTAACGATTATAATATCTAAGCCTAGAATTCTCATTCTTTGAAGACTTGAGATTACAGATTCTACTTCTTTAGTGATTTATAAGACTATTCAGGTTTTTCATTTCCATTTAAATTAGTTTTGAAAGACTTTTTTTTCTAGGAACTAATACATTTAAGCTAAATTCAAATTTTTATTATTTACTTATTAATGATGTACATTTATTATTTTTATGTCTGCATCTTCCTTTTTCCTTCCTAACCTTGGGTATTTGCACTTCTGTCTTTTCATTTTTAATTTTACCAGTGAGCTGTGAACTGTTTGTGTATTTGGTCTTTTAAAAGTCTAACTATTGGTTTTGTTGATATTTTCTCTAGTATGTTTGCTTTCTATTCAACTAATTTCAGCTTCGTCACAATTATTTTCTTCCCGCTACTCCTCATTTGTTTTGAGGAAATATTTTCTAACCATTGGAGTTGGCATATATAATTTTTGCTATTTAATTTTCAAACTTTATTCCTAAGTAGTATGTAAATATAAGGCCACCTTTTTATAAAATTTAAGTATTAACTTAGTTACAACACACTGTTGATGTATAGCGTTTTCATCAACATTCAGTTCAATTTATTTTATTATTTACATTTTCTTTTGCAAGTGGATTATTTAGGAACATTTCTTCTTTTGTAACAGTTATAATTGATTTAAAGCTTCATTAATTTTGGTAAAGAACCATAGTCTTTCTGATTCTAGATTAAAATGTGTTGAGATTTTACCTTATGGACTAATATACACTCAAATTTTTAAATGATCTATGAGTGCATGATATAACTATTTTTTGGGTATTATGTACATTACATATATTCATTGGATTCACAAGTTCACTATGTGATCAAATCTATATGCACTTTGTATTTTCCTTTATAGCCTGTCAACAACAAAGATATATTAAAACCACAAATATTGTTTCATTTTTACTTATTTTTCCACATAAATTGACAAAGTTTTGTTCTCTGTGTTTTGAGCCTATTCTCTTTGGTATAAATAGATTTAAAGTGTGTTCACCTCCAGGAGAATTGAAATTTTTAGCTTTACAAGCCCACTTATTACCTGTATAATGTTTTTGCCTTAAAGCAATCTTTTGATTACCAATTTTTTAAATGTCTTATAGAAATCATTCTAACTTTACTGAGATTATAGTTTAGATGTTCAGTAGACCACTGCTTATAAAATACCTCAAGAATAATTTGGAGATATGTCATGATCATTTTCTCTAGAAATGTAGATGATCAGATGTGGTTATCTACCAGTCTCATGTGCATAATGGATTTCTTTGCCTGTAAGGAATGACCAGTCATCTTCAATAATAAAATGAGATCCATACGTTATAATAGGCAATAATGATTAAACTTTATGCATATGGTGTATTGTCATTTTAGATCAACATATGTTTTACTTAATTTTTTCCCAAATATCTACACAATTCTGATCTGGGAAATAAAAATTTTAAGACCTAATATATACTTAGATTGGTACTTTCTGCCACAACCATTTCATTTTTTTATGTCTTTATTTTGAGAGAGAGAGACAGAGAGCAAGTGGGGGAAGGGCAGAGAGAGAGAGAGACCCAGAATCTGAAGCAGGCTCCAGGTTCTGAGCCGTCAGCACAGAGCCCGACGTGGGGTTTGAACCCACGACTGTGAGATCATGACCTGAGCCGAGTCGCACGCTCAACCGACTGAGCGACCGAGGTGCCCCCACAATCATTTCATTTTAAAAAATATTTTCTATCAACACTGTCATTGAATATCTGTCTTGGTTTATTACTGATAAAAGTGCCTTTGGCAATACTGTCTTTCCATTAAGTAGATTCAGGTCATATTGCTGAAAGAGATGGAATATTCATCCTTTATTAGAGGATGGAGTTGACCATTCTTTATTCAAATGTAAGGCTATCCTGAAAATTTATGCTAGATAAAGCTCCTGAGTATCACTCATTAAGAAACGATTACAGCTGTGTCTAGAAATTAAGGTATCATAAAAAGTAATACAATTCCTTAAATTTGGTTATCCAATATGGTAGAACAAATTATTATGCTTTTGCAGCAAATATGATATATGTAAATGCAGTCCAAAATTTATGTAAAGCATTAGCAAGCACAAAGGTTTGATATGAGTCAGACTTTTCTCCATGCTCTAGGATATACAAAAATACCATGTTTAAAAATGAATATATATTTAATTCATGAAATAGCTTCCTTAGAAAATTTTATAACATTATAAAGTTTGTAATATAATTTTATTAGAATAGACCTTTTACTTGAACATGCAATGGTGCACTTTTTGTTGTCTCTACTGCTTTAATATTAGGAAAATATAAATAATTCAGGCATTACTCAGATATTACAACTGTTAAAAGATCTATGGATTTGGACACAAGACCCCTGGTTTCTGGTAGGATGACATTAAAATTCATTGACCAAATTGGGACATTGTTAGCTGGACAAATGTTAATCTAATCAGTATTCTGAGCCAATGGGCATCAACTGGGACTCACCCAAACATAACCATAATATGCAATCACCCTACTCCTAAGGTAAAGATTAGAACAAGGTGACCATACTGCCCAAGAATGATGCTGCCAGTGAGATGTGGATCAAGCACAAAGACGATTGGTAACTCATCACTTTCTAGCCAGAGACTTTTTCTGTCAATTGTTTATTTTTATTTTTTTTTTATAATATCCACTTGAATGTCCCAAATGCTCCTTAACTCCATGATATAGAAATTGAATTTATCTTTGAAAATCTACTGTCTTTGTATTCCTTTGCCATAGCCAGAAACAGGAGAGTTATTATTGGATTCCTTTCGTCACCTACTTCTATAATTAATCTGTCACCAACTTTATTGATTTTATTCAGCATTCTCACTTTGATTGCTTTGGCTCTGTCATATCAAGTCTTATATTTATAAGTATGGCCCTCTCCAAATTGTATTCTTGTCTGTGGTTCATCCCTATAGCTGTGTTACCAGAGTTTTCTTCCTAAAGTGACTAAGTCATGACCCATGTAAAAAGAATATAATCACTTCCTAGAGATTTCAGGAGATTTCACACTCTGTATGCCAGGAGCTGCAGTTCACTCATAACTCTGTACTTCATTCATGCCCGATCTCTGACCATTTCTCTTTCTTGTGTTGTTTAATAATACTAGGGTCTTCAAAAATCCCTGCTTTTCAATAGAAGACTGATGTAAATTTTTAAGAGTGTAAATTTGTCTGATTGTAATAGTTAAGTGTGATTACTGTAGCAATGCGTAAAATATGAGGAAAATATAAATAATTCAGACATTACTGATATTACAACTGTTAAAATGTTGTTTAATGACTGTCCAATATTCTATATTTTTATAAGTTTGTGGATTTGAATACATGTGGTAGGTAAATAAGTAAATTAATTGAAATTGTATTTTATGTAGAGTTTCAGATTTTTATCTTGATTTACTCTGTTTTATGAGCATTTTCTCCACATCATTTAATATTCTTCAAAAATAAGCTTTTAAAAAGTCTGAGTAATATTTTCTTTGTGCATACCTTAAGAAATTTAACCTTTGCTATACTTTATGTTATGAATATTTTAATATATCACATCTAATTTTGTTTGCATCTCTATTTCATTAGAGAGTAATTAGGGATCATTTGACTAGGTGTTATTATATCGGTGTATATTAATTCTACAATACTACATATCTTGGAGTTCCACATGATCTTTGTGGGATATTGCCCTAGTTAATAGCCTTTTAAGCATCTGACTGTTCCGTTTCTTGGTTTAAGTATGTTCACTAAACAGACACTCCAAAATATTTTCAAGTAGGGTAATAAAAGATAATAATTTCTTAGTATTGTTTTATGCCTTAATCATTAAAGATTTTGAGTATAATTCTAATATTTCTTACTATTTTTGTCTCATTTAGTTCTTTTACTTAATTTCTTAAAATTTTCTTTAGATTCATTACTAAGAGAGCCTTACCTGGTGTAATTGTTATAAATATTTTCCTATTTATTTACCATTATTTTTGGTGGTTTTTAATCTACTGAATTTTAAATATGTATTAAATCAAATGTGTCAAATTTTTAGTAAGTTTTGATACTTTATTCATAAAAATTTCTTGTTTATCATGAGATTAATAAACTGTTTCCTTATAGATTTTGTGGGTTTTTAAATTTATTTTTAAGTTTATTTATTTTGAAAGAGAGAGAGAACACAAACAGGGGAAGAGTAAAGAGAGAGAGAGACAGAGAGAGAGAGAGAGAGAGAAAGAGAGAGAGAATCTCAGGCAGGCTCCGCACCATCAGCCCAGAGCCTGATGTAGGACTTGAACCCACAGACTGTGACGTGAGCCAAAATCCGGAATCTTATGCTTAAGCAGCTGAGCCACCCAGGCACCCCTAGATTTTTATAGTTTTTAAAACTATTTATCTGACCATTTGAAAGTTAATTTTGCTGAGTGCCATGAAATATGATACCCAGCTGGATTATTTTCTCAGTATTTCAACAGATTTTTCAGTGCCATTTATTAGTAAATATTAACAACTCTCCATTTTGTGATTTAAAAATTTTATATTCAGATTTCATTATTGCAATATATTTTTATTAACTGGTCGATGATTTTGTTAACATTGTTCAATTTTAAGTTTGTATAACTTGCTATTTTTTTTAAGTTCATTTATTTACTTTGAGGAAGAGAGAGAGAGGGAGACAGAAAGAGCAGGGGGAGGGACAGAGATAGAGGGGAGAGAATCTAAAGCAGGCTTCACGCCATCAGCACAGAGCCCAAGGAAGGGCTCAATCCCACAAATTGTGAGATCATGACCTGAACCATAACCAAGAACTGGTAGCTTTACCAGCCGAGCCACCCAGGTATGCCAACTTGTATTTTTTAATATCTTACTAAAAAAGTGTTGTCATTATTTTTCTTCTTCCTTTTTTTTTTATAGTTTCATATCTCAATGGGACTCAGCGCCTTGTGGTATTATTCTCTCTCTGCTTTTCCTTTGCTTGCTCTCTCTGTCTCTCTCTCTCTCTCAAAAAAAAAAAAAGCATTTAAATGAGAGTCTTTATACTTCTCTATTTAGAATGTGTTAAATTTCCCTCCAAAGGAAAATTTTGGATTTTACAAATGCAAGTGACTATATGTAAATTATGTAAATTATCTATCATCTTTGAGAAAATTGACATCCCAAGGTATTCATTTGTCCCACTCAAATTATTTAATACTTTAAATATTTCTTATAAGAAATCTGTACTTCTCCTAACATACCATATACCTATCACTTGTCAGTTTTAAAATTTACTATGTTTACATTTTTTTGTTTTTTAAGACTACTTGCATTTCCTCATCTTCTTAAATGTATTTTAGTTTTTCTTTCATTCCTTAGGTTTAAACATCTTTATTTCTGATAATCAACATTTTTTCACAAATGATTTTCTCATCTATGCCCTGCTTCATCCCAGACTTCCCGCTTGCCCTCGAGGCCCCCTGTAAACTATTATTCTGGGACCTCCCTTACTTGCTCACCTGGTTGGAACAATGGATCAGTCTGTTCCTTGAACCATAGATTTTACTCTTTCTTGCATTACTCACTGTATTGCAGCAATTTTCAATACTTCCTGGAAAAGATTTTAGTGAGGAAATCTCGGTGAGTTCCATGCCTGAAAATATTCTTCCTTATTTTGTAGGTTGGCTCTAAGGCAATGTCCACTTCTTGCTTACGCCGATGTTGCTGATGAGAGGTCAATACCCATGTGGCATGTCTTCATTCTTCCCTCTCTAGAAACTTTAAGAGCTGCTTAATTTATTAATTCAGACAAGAAATAGTTACTAAATGCTGACTATGTTCCATTTTGTGTGCTCAAGACAGGACAGTGAGCAAATTAGACAAAATTCCTATTGTCACATAGTTTACCATAGAGCTGGGAGAGAAAGACTAGCAAATTCCTAATAAACAGTTCTAGGAATATATCTTTTGACATGCTTGTGTTTGGCATTCAGCAGGCCCCTTCAATTAGAAATGTTTTAACCTTCAGCAATAAGAATTCTCTTCTATAAATGTTTAATGATTTAATTCACTGATTTTTTTTCTGAAACTTTTTGGTAGAGGTTAAACTTCTTCTCTATTAATTTTTTATCACTCTTGCACCTAGTACCATATTGTTTTTGTTTTGTCCAAACATTTGGGTCAGTTCATTGATTTTATCACATAACTCTATTCTCATTTGAACATATTGTATGCATTAATTCTTATCTCTTACTATTCACTAATCCTACTATCATACTGATTTTTACACATGTAATATTTATTTTAATAATTTGGAGGCTACTGATTGAGGATTTCTTTGATGTGTGGCCTTTTTTCATTATAGTTACCTTCTATTCCCTTTTCTCTGGCGTTATTTTAGCTTGCTCTCTGATTTTCTGTGGATGATCTGGAAAACGTAGTTGTATATTCAAATGTTAAAATAAAATATAAATCAAATTGGGAGCATTGCTCAGGTTCAAGCTTATTGACTAGTGGACTTAGCTTGAGGGTCAGTAGATAAATTGCCAGCTGCTGCACTGAGAAAAAAGACCACTAAATATCAGAATATGAACATCTTTGCTGTAGAGTACAAATAACAACAACAACAAAAAACTATTCTAATCCTTATAGAGTTAATTATCTTCATTTTAGGAAAACTCTTACAATTTTTTGCCTGGGGAGTTGCAGAGTTGATTCCTTCCAGGCACACCAGTGTGTGTGTGTATGTGTGTGTTTGCTAGGGTAAGAGGAGCACACTATTGAACCAAGGAAAAATTCACTATTAATGCCTTTGTTTTCTACTCTATATTTCATTTTTTGTTGCACTTAGCTTTCCCAAGTATAACTTTTTTTGGAGTGGTTCTGAAGCGCTGCTTCAGTTTTGAAAACCCCTCCCTTCTACTTAGATTCATCTATGTTACATCTCTTTCATCTACTTTGTTTTTCCTGCTCTATTTGTTAAAACATGTTTTCTGCTCATGGTTTCAGACTTTAAACATGTTTCCCTCATCATTTTGGATACATTTCCTTTAAAATCAATTTACTATCAATTTTATGGCAGGACAATTGAGGAATTTAATGCATATGGTTAATGTTAGTCTCTTCCTGGATTGGGAAATTGGGACAGTGTGGCTCATGCTGCTCTTTTTAAGTGAGTGGTGATACTTGTGGCCTACACATCTTTTTTTTTTTTTTAAGCACTAGTGAAGGAAATGAGGATCTCTGGCTATGAATTAGAGTCCATGGAAGGAAAGGAAAGAAATGAAACATTACTCATTTTCAGTTATTTGTTAGATCGTGAACAAAGTGTTGCATTAAACTAATAGCAATCCTGTGATCATGTATTATTGTAACCAGCTACAATTCTCAAAGACATTTCCAAAATCTGACACCTTAATGGTGTGCCATGTGGCCTGTTTAAAATATGCAGTCATATTAGATCCTATAATTATTTTTTTCTGCATCCTTCCATCTCTTCCCAACCAGCTGCCACCAAATTGGAAGGTCCTAAAGGGCGGGATTCATGTGTGATTAATATTGTTGTTTCTCAAAATCCTGATTAGAACCAGTAACAACAAAAAATTTTCGGAAACTGTCCTTAGATAAAAAGTAGTTAATAAGTTAGTATTTTGGCCCCTAATGCTGGTTTTGCTCAAACTTAAATAACCTAAGGCTAGTAAAAATGAGAAGTTTCCATCTATGTAGACATTATCTAGTTTTATGCTTTTCTTAAAGAAATGGTACATTCTGATCATGACTTCTCAGTGTAAATATTTAGCAATAATTGAATGAACATGTTTAATAATTAAACAAATATGTATAAGCAGCTTCTATATGCCCAGTACAGTGGACAACGAGAGATACAGGCAATCCAAATTATATCAATATCTTTATTTAATATGAATTTAACTGTATTCTATATAAAAATGAGATGCAAACTAAAGTCAATAATTCATTAACAAGTGGAATAATGTTTTTAAATTTCTAAATATAAATAAGTGGTAAAGTAGAGGAAAACATATATACTAAAAATATAGTTGCCGTGTTCCTACTAATTCCTAAGAGTCCTCTGAGGAAAAGACAGCAGTGTTAAATCAGAGAAAATTGTGGAAAAATCAGTGGTACTGCCAAAAGTGCTAAAAAAGGAGAGACAGATTTGTCCTTTAAAAATGTGAATTCTCAACAGCAAGACCCAAAAGAGAAAGAGGAAAATTCAAGCAGTTCTTAACTTCTGAATCAAATATACATATTTGGTATTTAAATATAGTATTTAAACTTCTCAATAAATTATAGCAAAGTTAATACTGCACTTTTGTATTGATATATAATGGCATTATCTCACTATAGCCAACAGTATCAGTTATCAATATGGAATAATACACATGGTGGAAGATTGGTGATGGAGCAGGAAGAAAATGATTTTGGAATCTAATACAAAATAAATATGGTCTCTGGCATCAGCTGTACATTTTGCTGAACAAAAGTCTTCAGTCATTCTTTCTCCATGTGAAAAATGCAAGAGCAATCCCTTAAAAAGTTATTGTGAGGTTTAAGAATATGTATGTTGGTAAAGCACTTGATAGATACCTGATGAATGATAGGTATGCAACTGATGCAACTAGTGACAGTTAAAACCCTGCAAAGACATTTATGTCTTTTTCTTCATTGTTCCTTCCAAAATCAGTATTTATTAAGAATAGTGAACTTCAGTCGACACACCCACCTACAGCTACACATCTTAAAAGACAAGAACCCTTGTTCTTACACTCAAAATGTTCTTTTCCATTATTATTGGCAGTCACTTCAGAGTTTCTTGAACTTCGGGGTTTCTGTGTTCCCATCCATGGTCTCATTTTTCCAGTTTTCTCCCAAACCCACTTTCTCCTCTACATGATGGGTCCTCCAGGAGCCTAACGCTCACAGCCTGTGCTCATCATCCTGGATGCTGGGGCAGTTGAAGCATCATACAGAGTGTGTTTGAGATGGTAAATAGGTTTAATCTCACCATGCCAACTTTGAATGATTGGTACTAACTGCACAAATGGCTTTGCTGAGAAGGAGAGAATATTCTAAAACCTTCTGGAGAAAAGCATTTGCCAGAGAGAGGGAGGGTCCTCATCTTACCTGTGAGGTCATTGACATCCCCACGTGTAATGCTTGCCCTGAAATTATGGTGAAAACAAGGAAGTGGGAGGGACCTCACCCACAGTGAAGAAGCAGAATGAGAATGGACTCTAAATCCTCAGAATAGGGAAATAGGGTGAGTCATGTGGTGGAGAAATGAGATGAGATGAAATGACATTAAGATGGGATTACTTGGGGACTGATTTTCTGCATCATTCCACCCCTTTTGAATCATCCCTCAGCTATATTAGATTGCTAATAGTCAATGTTAACCATAGTAAAATTTAATAGTCTAGGACAACATTTTCTTAGCCTTGAGTTTTTAGGTCCTTAAGTTCTAATTGCAAAATGAGAATCTTTGCTTCCAGGAAGAAAACTTTAGGCTGAAGTCACAGGTGAAGATGATATACAAACGGAGCAATTCTTTTTTTTTTCCCTTTCTTGCAAGTAACCTTAGGTTCCAAAATATAATTTTTGATATATCTGTGCTTACATTGCTTAATTAAGTGTATACAGTGGGAAGATGGTATCTGCGAAGGGTCAAGAATTATTAGGCACTGAGAAGGGGACAGAAAACAAAAGGAGAGGTAATTGGATATTATTACAGACAAATTTTAACACCACTTAATTTGGGGGGGGGTTCATCATCCTTTCTTGTTTGTGTTCTGGGTATAGAAAATAAATTTTATAACAGTATTTCATGTTCTAGGGTGCCTGACTGGCTCAGTCAGTAGAGCATGCGATTCTTGGTCTCAACATCATGAGTTTAATCCCATTTTGGGCATGGAAACTACTTAAGTAAACTAAGTGATTGTAAAGTATTTTTATGTCCTACTTAGTATAAGCGTGCCTTAGTAGTGGTATCAAGTCAAAGTGACACTTTTAAGTGATACCTCCCTCTCCCAAATAATAGAACTCATCAAACAAACAGTACTGGAAAGCAATTAGCAATTTCCAAATAGCATGGTGTTCTTTGTATGTAAAAACCAGTTTATTTAACTGGTAAATTATAACATATATGAACTATCACCAGAACAGATATCTTTAAGTATTTTTCATTGATTTTTTGATAGATAATGAAGACACAGTTTTTAAGTTTTATGTATATTATTTTTCAAAGCTACATTTTATATATACTGTGTTTGGGTTACAAAAGCTAATTCAACTCATTGAACAGAGGATTTGTATGCATACTTTCATTCTGTTTCTGTTTTATAATATCATTTGTACAGTGATATGGTTAGAACAGTGCCTGGAATATAGCAAGTTCTCAAAACACATTTGTTAAATGAATGAGTGACTTATTCTCTAAATTTCTCTTCTAATTTTTCATTGCCTTATAATGTTCTGAACAGAAATGGACATTAGCTCCAAAAGTAATAAACACTCAGAGGTATACATTTCCGTTTTTGAAATGTCAGTTCATTAATTCTTGAAATAATCATTATATTACCTATTACTTGTATTAAAAATATCTTTAGGTTATTAGTGGTGGTAATGGTTCTACTGCAGATGAAGGGAGAAAGAGAGATCAATGTGAATCAAGAAGCAGATGGAGAATAACATTACTAAGATTAGCTACAGAAGAAAGGCAATAAATAGCATCTGTATCTTCAATTTAAATAAAAATTAGATTACAGCACAATTCTGTGCCTGCTTTATCCCTGAAGCAAGACTTAGGATATCAGCAAACATCTGAGCCTATTACATGGGAAGAAATGTTGGCCAGATTGATAATTATGGAAGTGAAAACATATTGGGAATATTAGCTTACATTTTTATTCTTATATATTATAAGCACAGAGTAAAATACAGAAGAGAAACTGCACCAATTACACAGGTTTCAATCATGGAAAGTTCTCTTGTGTCTCCTCAGGGCATACCCCAATAGGCTTTATAGGATACAGTCAACCTGGGATGAAAGTACAGGCACATACTTAGGGCTGAGTTGCTTTCTGGTGAAGTTTCTCAGGGCGCTTTATTTCTTGCACAGCATGACTTTGTCTTCAGTTTACATACCATCAAGGTATATATAAGAACTTTTGGTTTCAGAGAGCCCAAGTGAAAGTTCAGTGGGGTCTTTGAGAGATCATTTGTCTTGGAGCCAGGCCAGACAATGTAGCCAGTTAAAGCAGGTGTAAAATCATTGGCCTGTATATCCCTGAATATAAACAAGCTAATCCCGGGTGCTAAGTTGAGAGTATCAAATTTTAAAAAGCATGTTAAAAGTACTAATTACCTCATGTTGGCCTTCCTGTGCCAAAGTTCAAGACTGGACTTCAGAGGCCCCAGACGTAAGCACAGCGATGCCCTAATTGAGGTGTAAGATAACCTTAACATAGCAACATTGCACAGTTAGATATGTATACCCGGATCAACGTACATAACTTGAACACCTGGATTTCACTGATTTGTTGTGTTCAGCCTTTAGGGAATATAGACACAAGTGCCACATGTCTAGCTAGAGTTCACTGCTTTTTGGTTAGGGCAAACACAAATACATGACATGGGAAAATATACCAGGTAGTTACTATTTTATTGTGTTACTGCTACTAAAGTAAGAAAATATATTCCTAGAAGTATAGCACCTAAGGTGGAATTTAAACAACTGAAAGCTTTTTTGTGGTGGCTATACGTGATAATGGCCAGTAGCCTAGGAATCTTTACATAATAAACCAGGGCCAAAGTCACATCCTTTGTACTGTAAAGTGAATCCAGATACTTGGTGGGAAATGAAGTTGGAGCACAGTATGATTGGGACTTGGCTATGGATGAAGATAGGATTCATTTAAGAGCAGCTGAATGCTGGGGATAGCTCAAGAAGATTGATGTATACAGAACTGAGTTCTAGGAAATCTAATGTCTAGGGAAGCCTGAGTTAAAGACTGAGCTTTGACCACCAGCGTCTGCCTCAGCCAACCAGATGCCCTCTGCATATGAAGCGGAAGTACGCTTGCATGTTTGCTGTACACAGACCTGGAGAATGATTGATGGAGGTGTCCTTGGTGGACTGTTACCCTGAACAGTTCTTCTTTCATGGAGACTGACTCTTTGCAATTACAACCACAGAAGTCTGAGAGTCCAGACCTTTCCTGAAGCTCCATCACTAAACTATTAAATCAGGTGGTCCAAGCCTGATAACCAATGTGCTACTCTAGATGGGCACCTCCTCCCCTACCTTGCACTATTTGCTCCTCCAACACTGACCAGAAAATATTCAACATCTAAATTGTATGGCTACTGAGCAAATTCATACTTTTTAGAAATAGGTCAAAAAAGGATCAATATGAGGAAAAGAAATAAGATATGTCATATAAGAGAATGAGTGATACACACATCCAGAATAATTTGCTGATCTTTTTAGGCAGACTCTACAAATGAAAACATGTCTATAGACTTGCTCTTCTACTTTTTGAATAAATATGACCTGATTAGATTTGCCAATCAATTAAACAAAGAGCTTTTTGGCTCAAAATAGCACCGTGGCTTTGTATACATCACTTAGGGGACAGATTAAATAATAAAAACGACTTTGTTCAACATATGTAGTCAAATATTGGACAAAATAATAACTACTGATGATATGTTATCAGAATTCAGCACCCATATTTAAGCACAGATATCTTCTTGTAAATAGAAGAAAATAGATCTAGAATATCTTAGCCATTTTAAGAATGTGGAAAATCTGATGTAAATCAATTCGACAAACATTTACTGAGTGCATAGCATGTACTAGGTACTAAAACTAAATAGGAACTAAATTCTGCTTCAAGATGATCCTGAGCAATAGCTGAAAAAACTAAGAGGCACAGACTAGCATGTCAGCTGAAGGGATTATGAAGTGCCTTTTGGTATATTTCTAGATTCATGCCTGGTCAGAGGAGCGGCATGTGATGAAAAAAGCATAAAAGTGGGAGAAGATTAATAAATATTTGAATGCCTTGCTTTGAATGAAAGCAGAAAAAATACCATGAGCAGCATAGACACCCTCCTCCCATTCCCAGCGTGGCCATGGCACTTGGATGTGGGAATATAAGAAGCAACAATTCAAAATTCAATGTTCAGGAAGCTTAAATTGGATAGAAGTTTCAAACCAAGTTTGTAGATTATACTTGGCCTCCTGTAGTGAAGAACTTTGGACAATTAGAAGTTGGGAGGGTAAAAATAATTTTGAGAGCAGTATGTAATTTCTAAAGATTCTGTACATCAGCATCACATTGTGATGTGTGGCACAAAGCTGTATTTCCTAGTTTCTGTGCTTTCTAATCTATGTTAAATATTGTAAATGGACACAGTGTACTCTTTCAACTGACATTTTAGTAGAGTCAACTATTACTGAAAATGTGTGGGCTTCTCTGTAAGATCTTAAGACAAAGTATGTATCTTTGACCTGTATAATTCTGTGCCTCAGAATGTTAAGTCAAAAGGAAGAAAGGCAGTGAAAGACAGACAGATCTATATAGAGTGACTGAAAGAGAGAAGAAAAGCAAATAATATTATTCTGTTGTGGAATATGTACTATTTGGGCCAGATTACACAGTAGGTAATCTTATTACAAGCTAACTGAATATTCCAAACCAATTGGTCATTTAACAGAGATAAAAATCAAATTCTTATTTACACAAAGATACATGCACTTGTCTTAAATTCCCCAGTGGTATGAGCAAAAGAATATATACCTGTTTTAAAATTAAATTATGAAAACAATGCAATCTGTGAAGGACTTTTATTATAAGGATTCAGATTATTATATAAAAATTATTTTTAAGTAAGAATTTCTATGGGATTTTTTTTCCTGAAAAGACTAACACATTAAAATTATTATAATGTTACTTTCTGTGTTTCCTGGGAATTTTGAGAATATTAGTTTGTATAAGCGAATCAAAACAGAAGTCTTGTACTTTAAGGCACTTACTTCTAATTTTTTAATAACCTCTAGGAGTAGGAAAATATTTTATATTCAAACAGTGATACACTGATTGTTCCCTATTACATGTAGGCAGGCACACAGAAAACTTGCAGCTTTATTTCTGTAACATCAGCCACATGCCAAAAGTAGACATAAATACATATACAAATTACCCAAACAAATTCTAGAAAGATCCATTCTCCTTTCTAGTAGGTATAAGGTATATTTTTAATGATTCGTGCTCTCAAAAAGATAAACTAACCAAAAGAATATCAAACTGCATTCTCTGTCCTCTCTCACTCAATAGAGAGTAGATGTGATCATCCTGAAAAAGATAACCAAGGGGACTTATTCCAGCATAATTCCCTGAGAGTGTTGTTACCATTGCAGAATAACGTTTGATATGTGTGCAAATCAGACGCAAAGTATACAAAGACTGCTCTGTCAAATATGCAAACTGGTCTCCTAGATACTGGACACCTTAATACCTGAACCTGGTTGTGGCATGGAAAATAGTCCAACCCAAAAAGCTAAACAGGATACAGATGGGACCAGAAGAATTGGCTAGGAACAAGAAATAAAGCTTAAAAAACCACAAAACAGAAGGGGATGAGAGAGGAAGAAAAGAATCAGTAAGAGGCAGTTTCTCTTGCCATTGGGATTCACTTCAAGAATCAGGAATATACATGCGTGAGCTTAAAGAACCAATGAGGCAAACTTCTCAAGCAACAGAGTTTAATTGGTCCCAGAGGGTCGGTCTTCTTGAACCTCTTGGAGAGACCTCCAGAACTATCACAGTATAATTTTTTTAAGGTGAACATGTATCAAAGATTTATTTAACTCATTAATGAGAGAACCGGCAGGATAGTAAAACTGGTTCCTATTCTTTGTTTCTTAATAAACTATGCATTATTGTGTCTGATGTGGTGGCCTTATTTTGCCTTTCTTGGAATTGTCTTCCCGATCTTCTCAATTTATTGTCTTTGAAGGCCTAATACTCTGCCTCACCCACTCTTATTCAGGATCACTGTGAGTGTACTCATTTTATCAAGTGCATTTACCACATTTTACAGTTGTCATTTACACTATAATTATGGCAATTATCTCCCTCTTAAGAAAGGTTTCTCTCTACATTCAGTACTATTGTATTTTAAATTATTGCCTTCTGAGCAATATTCCACTTAATAAAGATCAGTGTACTTTCAAAGGAGAATGTGTATGTTAATGTGATGGAAAGTTTCATGAAGGCAGTTGTATTGACCTAAATCTAGAAAGGTGTGAAGACTTGAAGAAACAGAGGAATCACTCTGCAGACTAGAAAAAGGACATACACAGATACGTGCGAATTGAGGAAACCCAGTGGAAGGTGCCAACTGAACAGAGGTGTTTTCAAAATGATGAGAAAAAGATAGGAAAGTTGTTTCTCAGCCTTAGAAATGGTTGTATTTATAGTGCTGGTCACATATACAGATACGATTTCAAGCAAGATTCTGGACTAGGTTATACTGGTCCTATAGCCACCCAGATGTATTTTCAATTTACAACAAAAACAACTGTTACAACAATTTGTAACTTTTACAAATTTTATCCCTTTGATTGTGGACATGATTCAGAAAGCCAATGCATAGATCATGTTTTCTAATCCTTCCTGATAATGACCTCATTAGTCTGGTCCATAAAGTGCTACTCTTTATTTGTGTGTGTTTGTGTGTGTGTGTGTGTGTGTGTGTGTGTGTGTAAATCTTTTTTTACTGGCAAGTGATAAGCATTAATTTAACAATAGCAAGAGTTGAGTTAAAATGGAATGGTCAAGAGTGGAGAACATAGTCCTTGCCCTACAATAGCTTGAAATGAAGTTAGGAAGATAAATGCACACAGAGAACCCTATGTACAGATAATTAGAGAACTCACCTAAATGATACATTATGTGTGCAGATGAGAAGCTTTAAAGAAAGTCATCTGTAGGAAAATTAATCTGTAGAGATCCAAGTAGACCAGGAAATACAATTCTACCATGAACCAGGTACTGAACCTCATGTTTGCCTGCATCACAAAATGAAATCCCTCAATAATCTCAGAAGCCTAATTATTCCTGTTTCTTAGATGATGAAATTGACACTCAAAACCATTACCTTTATCTATATAACTCAAATAGTGTACAACAGAAAAACCGAAATTTAGACTTTTTGACTCTAAATTCCAAGTTGCCTATGTTTTAAAACTCTTCATAACTTAAAAACTGTTTGAAGGGATAGGTTGTTTTTGTTTTGTTTTTGTTTTTTTTATCTCTCATATACAGTAGGAATGAGATTTTAGTAAAGGGAAGACAATAAAAGGCATTAAGAGAATCTCAACATGATATCTAAATCATAGACCTTTCTGTCTGACAAGAGAGAAATCAGTGCTATGGTCTCTTAGGTTTGGGAAGGTTTTGTTAGTTTGTTTGTTTATTTTAATCTAGCCTGTAATTTATTCTGCCAAATAACCCCGGAGGAAGGGCAGAGTCTCACCTACCATCTCCAGATTAGAAGCTGGACAACTTTCAGTCTTAGTGTCACCTCACATTAAATTCTAATGGTGGATCAAACAGGTTTTTTAATAAAGACATAACAAGGCAGTACAGAGTTGGAAGACCTGAGTTTAATCTCCTTAACCCTTGCTGTGCTCTTTCAGGGTTCCCACTTGAGGGTATGCGCCATTGAGGGTATGCCCCATCTGGTATTCATCTCACTCCTGAATGCACAAATCACAGGTCACTTGACACCAGGTTTCTTCTTGTGTCTTGCAAAGGCTGTTGCCTTCGGTGGGCTTTGAGGGAAGGAAATAAAAGGCTATTCAATAATTTGATTTATTCTTTTGGTCTTTATAAGAACCCCAAAGGAGGTGTTTTATCATTATCATTTCATTTTACAAATGAGAAAATGTCACAGAAATCTAAATCATTATGCAATACTTATTGCCTCTTATCACCATACTCTAACTCTTACCTCTTCGATCATCTAATGTGTTTGCTCAATTCCAGCATACGGGATGGGGAGCACTTATCCCCTGGGTTGGGCAGGAATACAGCAGGTGCTTTGACTCCAGTCTGCCCAGTCTACAAAGATTGGTCATACCCAGTTTTCTCCTTAATTTCTCGTCATGGAGAGTTCCTTTCCTTCTTAAAACCACATAGTCCAGTTGTACTTAAAGGGGGAAACATTAATTCATCCTGCTAATGTACTGCCATCCCCTGTTTCTTCAGTATTAGCCCAGGCCTTGTTGTATTAAGAGAAAACTTATTTTGTTCCTGGGCCTGTCTTCACAACTCAGTAGCTGAATATATCTGAGTTCTGACATGTTGCTCCTGGTAGCAGGATGCAGTTTCTCACTGCTTGGCAAGAGATAGAATATTCATGCTTATATTTAATAGGAGATACATTAAAAATATTATGATTTTTCAAGTGATATTTGCAAGTTTTAATGGAAGCAGATTGTAGAGGATCTGAAAAACTAAACTTAAGAATTGAAGCATGATATGTGAGTTGTCGGTCAAACCTTAGGACTATGATTTATCTTCTGCATATCTTCTTTTTTATTATTAAGTTTAATCTATCACTAAGTGTTGTGAAATATGTCTCCAAAATGTATCTAGATGTCAAAAATTAATCTTCCTCTTCACTGCCACTAATTAATTCAAGCATCTGTTATCTGTCACATAGATAATTGCAATAAACTTCTAATTAATCTTTCTGATATTAAGTGTTTTATGAGAATCACATGAGTTACTGTAGTTCTTGTATATAGTAGCACCCAATAAATGTCATCATAACTATTTTTTCTTTCTCTATTTTATTCTTCCTATAGAAATCAGAGTAATCCATTCAGTATTTCATTTTTATTAAAGTAATTTAGGTAAGTACTTCAGCAAAAGAGGAATGTAACATTCCCTTGGTTTACCACCCAGAAGCCACAGTCCTGCTATACCAGAAATGCTGTTTCACCTGTTATTTTCTCCACATTTGTGAATGCTATTTTTATGTTACAACTTTTTATATTTCAAATTTACATATTTTTATAAACTTTTCATAATTTATTATCAGTTGGCTCTTCTATATCTTTTCTCACTTCCTCTCCTTCCAGTCCTTTTTTTTTGGTTAAATATTAAAATTGTTATTAAATCTGTAAAAATCATTAATATCCTTCTATTATACAAGTTAAGTATTATTCAGTAAGACTCTAGTTCCTTGTCTCTATAATTCTGTACTTTTCCTGGATGTAGTAATAATTTTGCTATTTTCTTTTGCCCGGTTTTCTTTGAAACCACCTATTTTTTTGAGAAGATCTAACAGCTGTACCACATGCACATAATTATCAGTGATTTCACTATGTTCTGGCAATTATTTTCTTTATTTTATTTATGATTAAATAATTTATGAAAGAGAGCTACTGCTTTCTACACCTTCAGTTCTTTGGCTCCCAAATACATTATTACTAATTTGGCTTCCATTTGTTTTGATGCTAGAATTTCCTTTTGTAGTTATCATATGTTGGACTAATTTTTCCTGGATATCATGTTTTTATTCTTTTATTATTCCCATATTTTTCTGGGACACAGCATCTATTAGCTTTCTATTAGCCTCCTGGTTGGGAGACAAAATTTTTGAGTTTTTACATGTCTAAAAATGTTTTCTTTTTCTCTCACTTTTGATGGCTAGTTTTGCTGGGTAGGACAAATTTTTTAGGATAAAATCTACTTCACGTTAGTATTTTGAATTTAGTGCTTTATTGTTTTCTAACTTGCAATTTTCATATCATGTTAAGATATCCAATGCTATTTTGATCTTATTTTATTTTGCTATAACTAGATAGTATAAGTTGGTTTATTTTCTTTAGTTCTGGTAATTTTTTGTCATTATTTGTATAATTATTTCTTCCCTCTCTGTTTCCACTATTCTTTACTTCATAAATATTAATTGGATGTTGGCTTTCTGGGTCTAAGCTTTTGCTTCTTTTCTGTTTATATTCAACTTTTAATAACATTTCATTTTAATTTTTGGATGAAGTACTCAACTGTATCTTTAACTCTTTTTACTTTTAATTTCATCTATCTTCATTTTAATTTTGAATAAAATTGTTTTTGTGTCCAGTTTATTTTTTATATAGATTTTCAATTCTGACTTGTGAATCAACTTAAGCAAAGAACAAAGGTGCCATTTTGGAGGGAAGTGGAGGAAGTGTCATCATTTCATTATGTTGGCTTTGGGTAGATAATTAGGAAATCTCACTATTTTATATGAAGACTATTGACCAAAACTTTTGTTTTTTTAACCTCCCATCCCTTCGTTTCATGTATAATTGCCATCAAATCTTAAATAGCTCTTTTGGTTTTGTGTGGGCAAATTAGCTGTTCTTTCTGATTTTTCAAGTTTGTTGTTGCTCTTTCATTTTTTTTCAGCCATCACCACTGTGGTAAAATATATTGACTTCTGTTGTTTCTCCTCCAGTTATCTTTGTCTTCTTGCATTAATTTCTTATTTCTTCCCTTTACCATCATCTTTGAAAAGTTTTGGGAGGTGGTAGTGTGCAGACAAGAAATTGTTTTGAAATTCAACTGTCACCAACTCATAGCTCACAACTGATAAGTTTCTTTACAATAAGCATTGTAAACATTGTGCAGATACCTCAAAGGCTACTCATACCATTTAAAATAATCTTATACCAGGGGTGCCCAGGTGCTCAGTCAGTTAAAAAGTCCAGCTTTTGATTTTGGCTCAGTTCAAGCCCTACATTGGGCTCTGTACTGACAGTGCGGAGCCTGCTTGGGATTCTCACTCTCTCCCTCTCTCTTTGCTCCTCCCCTACTCACACTGTCTCTCTCTTTCTCAAAATAAATAAACTTAATAAATAAATACATAAGTAAATAAAACAATCTTGTGCCATACTTCCCTTACAATGAAGTTCCAGTCTTGTTTGACTTCCTTTAGTTCTTCAAATGCCATGCATACTTTTTCCCTTTGGGATGATTTTGTATGCTGTTCTTTTAGTCTGAAGTATTCTTCCATTTTCTTTTGACCAAGAATGTATCTTTTCTTCTTCCATACCAAATTTAAGTATTCTTCCATCTAAGAAGTATTTTCTTTCTATTGTTTACTTCTCACAGTAAGTGTCCCATCTATTGGATTCACCACTCAGCCCTAACAATATAGAAGATGTCTGGTATGCCATTTGGTGAAATATATGCCAAATGATAAGAAAGACATTTGCTATTGACTGGATATGTCTTTTCAGTAGGTCTGTTGTTACATAAATTACAAAACAATATAGAATACTGATTAAAAACATGAAATTGGGACCCAGACTGCATGGGTTCAAATCTTAGTTCTGCTAGTGCCTAGCTATATGCCTTTGGGCATGTTAATTAAGTGCAGTGATTTCCTTGTCTATAGAATGAGGAGAATAATACTATATAAGTCTTAGGGTTTGTAAGAATGAAATTAGCTAATACACATAAGGTATGAATGTTTGACATTTTTCAAGTGCTACGTAAGTGTTGGTTTAAAAATTTTGTTCTAACTAACACTGAGTTCAACAGATCAAATTCAACTTTGCAAAAATAATTTACTATGGTCTCATAAATAGTTCCAGAAATATGAATTAGCTTTACCTAATTCACAATCTGAAATTAAAGCATATAACCAGAGCAAAATTATCCCTACTTACTAGAGAGAAATTAATTAAGATCAAATCAAGTTTATTAGTGTTGAATTATACATAGTCTGTTTCTTCTCACATTTGTGAAGCTTAGTGTCATTTTAAAGCTTTCTCTTTTATGTGAGCATACTAACATTTTGAATAGCAAATAAACACGGAGCTTTTAGGACATAAGCTCATGATGGTAATTGGATTTCTCAGTTGCAAAAATAGAGATCTGTGCATTTATTTCTAATTTTTATGAAGAAGTAAATTGTAGGCAATACTGGAAAATGAATGTAAATGAGTAAAAATAAAGATAGAAACATATCTTCAAAAATTATTGCTTATGTCACTTGGAAATATATATATTTGGAAAGCATTTATTTGCACGGCCTAGAGAAAACATCAAGCAAAATAATAGGAGCAAAATATATTGAAGGAAAATGAAATAGAAATGAAATATGAATGACCTATTCATTAACCATTCCGTGATAATCGAGGTACCATATGATTTTAAATTTTACTTCAGAAATGTAAAGTTTTAAATTTCCTAAAATGATGATAATAAACCTACAGGTCAACTATTTGAAGATCTTGATATCATTCCAAAGCTTAAAATTTAGAATGCTTTGTTTTGACAATGCTTTATTTGTGTAAAATAATTTTCTGTAGTATCAACAAGATTTATGGCTTATGAGTTTCTAAGTTCAGGAGCTAATTCTAGTTTATATGTTTCACTTCCTGTGCTTTTTCAGTAAAAGAAAATATAATAGACATGATCTTCACTACTAGTTTTATTGATTATATATTTTGTTCCTCAAAAGTTTCAACTATTGCCCTTCAAACTTGCACTTGCCTCAAGGATATGCTTAATGTTGGGTGTTGGTTCACATCACAAGAGGACTATATCTGTTCACATTAGAAATAAGTGAGAATTGTTTTATTATGAAACGGAAGTAAATTAAAGGGAAATATTTAGGTTAGCTTTTTCTAGTCAGTAGAACAGACTATCCATTTTAGATTTTAGATATGGAGAAATTATTTCGCACTTAATATGTTTTTCCTTATTTTTCCTGCATGCAAAACTTCTTTTGCTTTTTTTTTTTTTTTTCTTGTTCTATGGTATTAATTCAATAAGGTGTGCTTGCTTAAAGAAATAATTATCATAGTCCCGGTCTTGAAGTTTGAATGGATCATCTATTATGTAGGTATGAAATTAACCTCAGAGGACAATCATGCTAAAGAATCCAGTACACCTTCATTCTCCACAATCTCTAACCTAAAGAAAACCAACCAGGTAGTGGAAGAAGATATGTTACATTTAAGGCCTTACATGCATAGGTCATCTTTTGCCAAATAAAACAAAATGTTCCTTTTCTTCAACCCTCCTATCCTCCCTTTACCTTTTCTTCTCTAGATGATGCTACCTCAGACATATGGTTGACTTTTTCATCATGATAGTATTTCCTTTTTGAACTTGGCATAAATGTTGTTCACAAAACCAAACATCTAAACAGTAATAGAGTGAGAGAAAAAGAAAAAATATCATCTATTCAACTTCTCTTCTGACAGGTTTAGTTCCCAAATCTGTCCACTTAATGTCTACCTTCACTGTCAGCCCCTGTGATAATCAAGAACACTATTTTTCTCACCTTGAGTATTATAACATCATGCCTTTCTCCAATCTCTATTTACTAATGGAACATTTTTCTTAAAGTTGAAAAAACTTACCACGGACTTCATTTTATGACCTCTTCAAATCTATACCTCTTTATATCTATCTAACTTTAATTCATCAAATTTCCTTACAACAATCACTAGATTAATGACCCCTTTTCAGCTCCATGAAAGCTCTATGTATTTCCTGATACAGGACCTTACACATGCTCTCTTTTATTGTAATATTCTTTCCTTTCTCCTCATTTATATCTCTTCCATGTTTTATGACTTAACCATTAGTCATTTACCAAAATTTAGCTTACATTTCAATTCCCCAGAGAAGCTTCTTATTTCTCTGATAATATAGTCATTCTCAGTTTTATAAACCTAACACATTCTGCAAGTTTCCTTTATATTAATCATTTTCATAATTACATATTTACTACGTGTCACCTCCACTATTCTCTACACCACATGAAGACAGAGACTGGTTCTGTGAACGCAGACTCATTTTTCATATTCCCTCAGAGGTAATATAAAAACAAAACCCACAAATAAATTTTCAAAGAGAATTATATTAAATTTCAATATTACCAAAGGGGCTCCGGAGATCATGAATGTTTATTTCTATGAAGAGGTCACATTTTCCCATTGATTTCTTTAAAATGTGTTTTATGAAAATGCTATGGTTTTCTTTTTTCTACTTTTTAAAATGTTTTTTAAATTTATTTGAGAGGGCGAGAGAGAGACACACAGAATCCGAAGCAGACTCCAGGCAATGAGCCGTCAGCACAGAGCTCGACGCAGGGCTCGAACTCATGAGCTGTGAGATCATGACCTGAGCCATTGTTGGATGCCCAACCGACTGAGCCACACAGGCACCCCAGAAAATGCTACAGTTTTATTTATGTAAAATTCATGATTACCAATTTCAGAAAAATTGTCAATGTTGGCTGCTGATCTATGTTTATCTGATTAACATTCTCTCCAGTTCTTTACCACAATCATTTCAAATCTCCTCTAGCTTCTCTAAACTTTGAAAGGGTGAATCACCACTGATCTTGCTCCCAGTTCAGCAGATACTCTCTCCTTCACAGAAAAAAAAAATTAGAAGGCACTGGCAAAGAACTCACTCAACTTCCCACTTTTAGGAGTAATAATCTGCCACATGTGCATAGATTTTTCTCCTTCCCCTTTTGAGGAGAGGTACTTCCCCCTTTGTGTGGCCAGTCCTTTTGTCCATAATTTGACTAACTTTTCCATTTGTGTCTTGTGTATCATACTTCTCCTAACCAAGAATTTCTTCAACACAAGGATTTATAAACCATTAAATATTTCCCTTTTTTTTTTTAATTTTTTTTAATGTTTTATTTATTTCTAGAAGAGAGAGAGAGAGACATCGTGAGCAGGGGAGGGTCAGAGAGAGAGAGGGAGTCACAGACTGAAACAGGCTCCAGGCTCTGAGCTGGCAGTCAGCACAGAGCCCGACGTGGGGCTCGAACCCATGAACCGCGAGACCATGACCTAAGCGAAAGTCGGACGCTTAACCGACTAAGCCACCCAGGCGCCCCTATTTCCCATTTTTTAAAAGAAAGTTTTCTTCACATTTACCAAAAAAGTACCTAGTATTCACTTCCATTTTTTGAAGTACAAAAATAAGCAAAACTAATTGATGCTTTTAAAATTTGAGAGAAATTGAGAAGGAGGCTCTAAGATGCCAGTAATCCTTTTTTGTTTCTTTTAAATGTATGTCCTAGTTATGAATCTAGGTTCACTCGATGAATAGTCATCAAGAGATACATTTATGAGGGGCACCTGGCTGGCTCATGCAACTCTTGATATCAGAGTCATGAATTGAACTCTACATTGGGTGTAGAGTTTACTTAAAACAAAAATTTTTTAAAAACTAAAAAGACATATTTGTGAGATGTGCACTTTCCTAGCCAAATATGGTACTCAAAAACAATTGAAAGGAAAAAAATTCCCTTAATTTTTCATCCCCTACCAGTTATCCTGTACTTGCATAGCTCAGATTCCTGAGAGAGTTGTCTTAATTTCTTCAGCTCTCACCAGAATAAATTTGGCTTATGTTCCAGTCACTTTAATAAAACTGCAATCCTGTGAGAAATTCTGTCATAAGCCTACTTCGATTCTCCTATTTTCACCCTCCCCTCAACATTTGGCATTGTTGAGTACCCCTTCCTTCTTAAAGCAATTTCCCCCCTTGGTGTTTATGATGTGAGCTCCTGTGTTGTGTGTCATAATTACTCCTTTCCTGTCTTCTTTTCAGATTATACTATTGTAAATATTGACACTCCTCAGTAAATTTCAAACTCATTCAGTGCATTTCCCTTAGGTAGTCTGTTCCACCTCTAAGATTTTAATTATTATTTATATAAGAGTTATTTCAAGAATAAATTTCCTGTCTCAGAATTTATAGAGTTTCAGTCTCATTTTGCTAGATGCTTGCATTGTATTTTCACTTGACTATTTCAGAGGCATTTCTAACTGATACCCAATATTGAATGCCTTCACCAACCTTCCCTCTCTGCCAAATGATGCTCTTATTCTTTTTATAACCATCAAATCACCAAATGAGATCCTTTTCAATTGTGTTCTATTTCAATGAATTATTTCTCAGTATCATCCTGTAAATGTCCATCACATTATCTCCTATTCATTTTTACAAACCAGAAATCAGAAGGTGAACCTTGACACCTTTCTTCCTCACCAAAACGTCCAATATACCACAAAATCCTGTTATTCTTACCTACAAATATTCTCTCCAGTACATTTTTTTCCATCTCTTGCCATTTTGATCTGATAGATGATGGCAATTCCTTCCTGACTAATCTTTTCTCATCTACTCCAAACTCTTCCAATCCATTTTCTGTATTGCAGTTGGAGTGATCTTTTTAAAGGCAATTGAGATTATAACTTTCCCCGTTCAGACTCCTTTTGATTAATTGCCATTTCATTTAGGTTAAATTTGAAATCCTTCATCAACACTCCCTGCCTCACTATCCTCCAATTTCTCTTTCCCCACACAAGAACTTCTCACATATGGTTCCTCTGACTTCGTTAGTTATATTTAGAAGTCACTTCTTCAGGGAATCTTTTCTTGACTAAGTCCACTTGTCTATGGTAAATAACAGCCATGTTTTTATGGAGTATTTTATTTTCTTTTCTACAGAACAATTTAAATGGCATTATAATTTTCACCTTTTAGAAGTTAAAGTATGTAAATTATTTTTAAAATATCAGTTATCTTAATAAGAGATAAAGTGTTAACAAGTCTTCCAGTTCTATTAATGATCATTTTCCTCTTGAATTTTTTCCTACCTTTTTCTGAATCAGTCTGAAAATTACTATCTTCCTAAGGAAAAGTAAATTTCATTATCAACTTCAAATATATCATTTGTTTTAAAAATTCCCATTAAATGATTATGTTCCTTTGGTCGTTTAAAATGTTGTGTATTCCTCACGCCAGTCAGAGTGGCTAAAATGAGCAAATCAGAGAACTCTAGATGCTGACGAGGATGTGGAGAAACGGGCACCCTCCTGCACTGTTGGTGGGAATGTAAACTGGTACAGCCCCTCTGGAAAACAGTGTGGAGGTTCCTCAGGAAACTAACAATAGAACTCCCTTATGACCCAGCAATAGCACTGCTAGGAATTTACCCAAGGGATACAGAAATGCTGAGGCATAGGAGCACATGTACCCCAATGTTCATAGCAGCACTCTCCACAATAGCTAAAACATGGAAAGAGCCTAAGTGTCCATCAACAGATGAATGGATCAAGAAGATGTGGTTTATCTATACCATGGAATACTACATGGCAATGAGAAACAATGAAATCTGGCCATGTGTAGCAACATGGATGGACCTTGAGGGTGTTATGCTGAGTGAAATAAGTCAGGCAGAGAAGGACAAATACCATATGTTTGCACGTATAGGAGGATTAGGAGGAACTTGACGGAGGATCAAGGGGGAGAAGAAGGGCGGAAATGGTGGGGGAAAGGGAGAGAGGCAAACCATGAGAGACTCTTGAATGCTGACAAAAACTGAGGACTGATGGATGTGGGGGTGAGGGGGAGATGGGCATGGAGGAGGGCACTTTGGGGATGAGCACTGAGTGTTATGTAGAAACTAATTTGACAATAAACTATTTGTAAAAAAAAATAAAAATAAAAAAATAAAATAAAATAAAATGTTGTGTATTGTGCTTGCTTCAGAAGCACATATACTAAAATGTTGTGTATTTGTGTGTGTGTGTGTGTGTGTGTGTGTGTGTGTTATTTTTTTACTGATTAGACTAGGGCTTCTGAGGATTTCTGTTTTTTTCCTAAACAAGTATTTCTTGAATTTTCTGATTCTGTAGTTTTTGGAAATGATTTCTTAAATCTCTCCTCTGGCATTTATAAAGTCCTTCTTTCAGAAATTATTTTCTGTGGCTAATTTAAAAATGTATTTGGTTCAATGCTTATTTCATCTGTATTTTATTATTATTTATGAAACTGTTAGGTTTTGGATTTATTGCTAATAATGTCTATGACTATATAAATTAGTTTTTGATTGATGACCTTACTATATTTATCTTGTAAATATTTTGTAAACACAGATTTTATTTCCTTTTAGATCAGTGAGTTGTGATTATTGTTGTTGTTGTTGTTATTATTATTAACTTCTAAATGTTTGCTTTATATTTTTGGCATTTATATCTGTGTCCTTTGAATTTCAGTGGAGTTATTGGGCCCACACATTTCTTGTTTTGATTTGACAAGTTTTTCTTTCAGGCCTATTCTATGGTCAATACATAAGATATTCATACACTTTGATTTCTAATTTAGTTGGAATTAACATGTTCCTGAAAAATCAAAACTAACAATGTTAAAGAATCTTAAGATTTAAAAACAAAAGATTTTTTATGTTTTTCATCAGCTTTATATATTATCTCAATACTGTTACTTGATATACAGATTATTGCGAAAGTTTTATCTTCACTGTACCTCAGTTATCTATCCTTCTATATCAGTCAGTATTTGGTCAGAGAAATGCGACTACTGGGATTATTCTGGATATTGAATATATTATAGGAGGTAAAATCCAGAAGTGGCAGCTGGGAAGTCAGAGAACGGTCACCAGGTAGCACTCCCACCACACTGCACAGGTGGGTGAATCTGAGCTGCAGGGAAGCTCGGCATGCCCATCTGCCAGAGAGGGACCATGAAGAAGGTGGTAGAAAAGGCTCTTGATGTTCCTTCTGGTGTGGGCACCCTGGTCAGCAGGGTCAGCAGTGGGAAAGAAGAGGTAGACGTGAAGTGGCGGAGCAAAGACAGAACTTGCCAGCACCTCTGCTTGCCTTCCCCCTCATCTCACCACAGTAATCTTTAGAGAAAAGTAACTGCTACTTCACTTCCTCTTTCCACCTCTCACAGAGATTTCTCTTTAGACAACCTCTACCGTTGATCTTTATCAGGAACTCTGAGAAATGTAGCTCCAGCTTACACCACCATTGTCCGCCTTTCAAAGCATAGCATTTATATTTCACTTTTTAAATCTTATTCTTCCTGAGTCAAGTGATAGAAAAACCATGCAACTACCCCACATAAACTGAGAACAGACTAACCTTCCCCACCCCAGAGAAAATATAAGACATTTTATCTAACTTTGAGTATGTGCATTCCTTTCTAGCAGAATCACACTCACTCTTTGGTAACTTCTAACTTAAATGCTGAGAAACAAGTTAACCACTATTAACATGTTTCATGAATGGGGAATAAGTGAAAGAAAATGATTGCATGTACATTTATGTACTTAGATACATACATACACACACATACCATCCATGTACCAAACACACACACATATATATAATATACAATATATAAATGCACAATGTATGCAATGTATATACATAAATACCTATATATGTGTTTGTGTATGTATGTATGTAGACACACGTGTCAACCAGTAAAAAATACTGTACTTAAGAGTATTTCTGCCTTAAGTTGAATACACGTGCGTGCACACACACACACACACATACACACACATGGGTTTTCCCCCCATTTTATGTAATAGAACTACCATAATCCAGTGTTCCTGTAACTAGTCATATGGTCCAAGGTAGCATTTGCATCTTGCTTCCAACCCTACAGATTCTATTTTTCCTTTCCCCTCGTCTTAGTCAGCTCAGGCTGCCATAATAAATACCTAAGACAGAGTGGCTTAAGCAACAGGCATTCATTCTCACAGCTCTGGAGGCTGTTAAGTTCAAGATCAAGGTGCTGGACAGTTTGGCTCCTGGTGAGCCCCTCTTCCCGGCTTGCAGACCACTACTTTCTTAAATATGGAGAAAAAGAAATTACAGGCTCTTTGGCTTCCTCTTCTCAAAAGACTGTAATCCATCACAAGAACCCCACTGTCATGGCCTCATCTAACCCTAATTACACCCTCCTAGTTCCAATCTATGAATACCATTACATTGGGAAATGAGGACTTCAACATTTGAATTTCAGGGGGCCATAATTAAATTCATAGCAGCCCTAATGAAGTAATCATCAGCTAGTAATAGATATTCATCTGGTTAGGTGACCTAGACTTTTATACTTGAGTAGACTTATTACTGAATGACCTGTGATATTGACACTTTTGCCCATATTGGATTGTTGCAGTTTTCCATTGACTTATCCCAGGGCATGAAAACATTTTAAAAAGGTCCCCAGTAGTGCTTGCTCCATCCAGACATGCTCCATTTTACTTCCACTGTACAGTACTAATCCAATTTTACCTTAATTACCAAGATAATCAGCCTCTTCTGTGCATGTTGATTCACTGGCATGAGAAGCCTGAAGTGACCAGGTGGCATTTTCATTTTCCAGTTCAACAGAACCATTGTTGTGACCCTAGGGAGAAATATTCTTCCCTTCAGAACTAAGATTCCTAAATTAGCAGAGCTCAGAGTTGCTGTGATGAGCAGCAGAATTTTCACTGGAGGATCATTAGCAGCAATAGTGTAAGGAGCTATGTACATTTGCACAACATGACTCCTGGACTTCTTAATCCTAGATATGGGATAGCAGCACTGTATACAGGTCGCTTATTCAAAGTATATCCTATGTCTCACTGATTCAGAGCATGGCGCAGCAATGTGTTCCCACACAGGGAGCACTGTAACCAAGTCTTCAAAATGTCATTCCATTTTTCTACCAAGTTAGCCATTTTAGGGTAATGATAGATATGACTATGTTAGTGAACAACAAGAATGTAAACCCATTACCACACATTCTGTCCTATAAAGTAAAATATTGGTTTTAATGGAAACATTATCAATAAGGAAGGCAAATCTCTACCCAGAATAAATATCTATTCCTGTGAGAATAGCATGCCATCTCTTTTGTTTTAGAGATGGTCTAGTATAACCAATCTGTCAGGTAGTTGATTATCCCATCTCAGGGAATCATGCCATATTAAGGGTCTGTTTTTTAAGTTTATTTATTTTGAGAAAGTGTACACAAACCAGTGGGATAGGGGCAGAGAGAATCCCAAACAGGCTCTACACTGCCAGCATGTAGAGCCTGTTATTGATCTCTGCTGCTGATACTTCAATCATTTAGTAGTTTGTCTAGCTAAGTAATCCCCGGTAAATAGAAATTCACTTTGATAAGCCCATACATTACAGCATTATAGCTGTTATGACAGCATTTTAAAACAAGGATGGAAGGAGCTGGAGAAAGAGGGAGACATCCATCTGATAATTAAGATACCCTGTTGAGGTGCTGTGTGCCGATAATTAACAAAGGCACAAATTTCTTTGTTCTCTGAACCCAGAGAGGTCTATCTACAAACCGTTTCCACAGACTCTCTTGTTACCAATTTTTCAATCATATATTGTTTGCCAAATCCTTAATTTCCCAGCAAAAAGATTAGATGCTACCCACGAGTTAGACAAAATCCATACCTCTATCCAACTGTCTTCCTAGGCAAACTTGCAGCTAGGTACACTGCTCAGTGTTGTCCACTGGGAAAGGGTCCTGACCCTTCACCGCTGTCCTTCAAGGTCACTTTGGGTGGTATTTTAGTGTTAGAGCTGCTGCTGTCTATAGTTGTGATTTTTAATCAAGCACAAAGAAGATTTGATGTATTTCTTGGTCTATAGTCAATTAATTGGCTTCTGGGGCAGTATCCAATTTATCACTCACTTTTGCTACTTTCTTAACCTTGTCAAGTTGTTTTTGCACATGGTAACTCATCTCCTAGTTTCTCCTTTTCCTTGGCATATATCTCTTTTGGAGAGAGAATTAGATGGATTCGTTCTTTTGAATTCCTGACTCTGAGTGGCCTTAGCAAGGTGAAATTGTGTCATTTATTTATGGTCATTGGGAATCTGAAAGCTGACGTAGATTTTTGTTCAACAGACTATACCCTAGATATTACGCAAGGGAATGCTGTGTTTGTTTATATGTGTGTACGTTACTCTGCAACAGTAGTATCCTGTTGTCCAGGGAAAGCAGAGGGACTCAAGAAGACATTTATACTTATACCTCAGCATGGCCTGTACTTAACAGATCCACACTGTGAGCTAAAGATGTGAGTAGGATTCCGAGGGAGACTTTATCCCTAAAAGTCATTTTGCTTTTAGGCGGCCTTCAAGTACTTAGGCCTCTGTTTGGTAGCCAAAAAATCTTAAATAGCTCTTGCACAGTTTTCTATTATTTTCTATGGTCATTTTCTTTTACTTATATTTATTGGTTTGTTTAATTATGACATTATTTATACATTTATTTGCATTTATTCATCATTTCATTGGGTATTTCAAAGCTGACAAAGTTAAACCAAAGGGCTCCAATCACTATGTTGGATGAGATATCTCTTTGCTTTTTGAATCTGACTAAAGGTAGGACATTTAATTCTACTAACCTTCGTCTACCATTAGAGTCTGCCAAGGTCTTCTGCATGCTAATCACACCACACATGGTTTTCCATCTTTATTTTACCTTAACACTTAATAATCACAATCTCTATCTTTGATTATTTACTTGATAATCATTTTAAATACTGTTGAGGACTGATACCTGAATGTAAGCCTCTGACATATTGCAAAAAAAAAAAAAAAAAGCAACAGAGAGAGATTTGAAATAAAGTCTTAAAAGAAAACCTTAGGAACTTGGAGCATGAAAGCCAATTATTTCCTCCTCAGCTCTTGTCATTTTTTGAATATTTGTGCTTTAAAAATCTGAGACAAAATGAAGATTTAAGAGGGAACATATATGGCAGCTTCAGTCTGCAAATGCCCTGTGGAGAAGTGGGAGTGAATTGAAGCCAGGATTGTTCAACACATTGAGCACCATGTTTACAAGTCTAGAGAGGTGCTAGGTGTAAATAAATACCCATTTCTACATATCACCAATGAACTACTTCACCAATGCTATGACTATAGGCTAAAATATAGAGTTCTCCCTCTTCTGTATAGGATACACGCTCGGGCAGGAAACAAGGAGTTCAGATGAACCTCTGGTCTGAATAATTGAAGCAGACGCTTATGTTTGGAAATAGAACACCTGTCAAGTACTTTGAAGTCAAATAGACCTCATGACTTTAAATAGAGGTAAAAGTAGTCAAGGGAGTATTAAAAACTAATGGGTGAATAAATGAGCTGGAGAGAAAAAGATTTTAGAAATGTAGATGGAAATCTGTGGAGTTCATATTAAAATAATGATTCTAGATGAAAGTAATGGTTCATCCATAAACAGCATGTAATCAAAAAATAATTTTAATCCTGGTTAAAAAGCTTTTTTTTCCTTTGAAAATGTCGCTTTCGCTTATCATCTGAATTCACTGTATTGCAAATATAAGAATGTGACCAACCACTCTGTAAAGATACAAATCTCAGGTGAGCTCAGAAATTATATAACCTTGCATCTTAAAAAACATGTAAAAGGCTCCCATGAATAAAATCTGTACACTTGGAGGAGAAGAAAAGGGACTAGTATACATTTCTGTGAACTCAAACTTTAGTTTGGGCTTTTCACTCTTAGTGTGAATTGTGCTTCCATTATTTCTAGGACAAAAATAGCTCTTGACAAATGGGGTCGCGTATTGACTGACAAAATTTTCTAACATATGCTGTTGGCAGATACCCTTTTTCCTTTGCAAATCTCAGCAAGTAAAGGTTATATATACGTGCAAGAAAGCAGACACATTTTGAATACGTAAAGTAAAAGGAAGCACATATGCATACTTATGTATGTTTTTATGCATTTGTTTATATATGTGACATATATACACATATGTATATCATTTGCATCTGTTTATATGTCTACTATATGCATGTGCACATTTGTTATAATGCATGCATGTGAGTATTTGTTATAGGATATTAAAAGGAACCTTTCAGTTGTCTCTTATATGGGGAGTGAGGTCCAAAACGAAAGAAAGAGATCCAGCAACAACTGGGATCATACCTTTCTCATGCTGCTAATAGACAAAATCTGTGACCTTGAAGGATTTCTAATGCTCATTCTGTGAGGCAGTTATTTGTATGTATCTGTATGAGGCAAATACTGAACCTTAAACAGACTCAATCATATAGATTGGAGTGTCTCTGAAAAGGATATCCCTTTCCCCTCTCTTTTGTAGTGAATATTTGTTAATTGAGATATAATTGACATGTAATATTGTGTGAGTCTAAAGTGTGCAGCATGCTGATTTGATACATTTATACATTTCAATATTATTGCATATTTTCCCTTCTTCTTAATAGTCCTTTCCCTCCTTGTTGGATATCGGAATAGTGAAAGTTTTTTTGTTTTTGTTTTTTCCTGTTTAGCCTGTGCCTTCCTAAAGGAGGGAGGAAGAGAGAGACAGCAAAGCACCGAGTGGGAATCACAAAGGAGAAATATATAGGATTTGCTATTTGACAGGGTCAGGTTGGGAGAATTTTCTTTGAGACCATTGTTCACTTGGGAAGCTGGCTAGGCTTGTGTGATTTTGCCGGTGCCCCACGCAGGAGGATTGCCCAGAAGAAAGGAAAACGAAGGAGGAAGTTCGCTGAAAGGTGAAAGCGGTTAATTCCAGTTGGCTTTCCAAATCAGGGAACTGGGAAGTGGGGAGACCCCCAAGGGACTGTGAGGGATTCTCAAACACACTCTACCAAAAGGCATTTCAAAAAAAGAATCTTGGTCATCTTAGAGCCCTCCACAGTCACATTACTGTTAGAGAAGCATCCACAGCTTGCAGTTAAGATAAATCTGAACTTTTTTCCAACCCACTAGCCTGCCCACTGGTGAAATGCTTCAAGGAGGCAATACAGAAGACAAAGAAAGAACCTATTCCCATGTGCATTTTTGTCCCCTTGACTTCCTGAGATGGTAGACAGGAGAGCTCTGAATCAAAAATGTGATTGGATTATTGCACTGGAAGTACTACATTTTCTTAACTGAAAGCAACCTGAAAGTTACAGAATCTGGCCAAAGTAACAACTGACTTTAGAGATAAATATACATTTAAATATAATGGGAAACAGTGAATAATGTTTGCTGAATAAATATGGAGAGAATAAGCCAGAAAAAAATAGGGACATTTTTACAGTAATTATACCAGAGGCATGTTTTAAAGATTTATTTCCTGCATGTGCAACCTCTTTGCCATACAGATGAATTACTATATTTAAAAAGTTGCTGCTTTTACAAAGCTAAAATAATTATCTGGGAGTTTACAAATTAATATTCAGCCTTGAAGCTTATAACGCAGACCACTGAAAGCTAAATTCTGGTATAGTTCTAATTTAATTCTGTCTTTTGGGCCAGTTTTCCACAAATACACTCAATGGTGAAAATGTAGGAATTGTGTGTGGGGGGGGGCATGGATGTATACACAGAAAACTATATTTAGTATTTGGAAAAATCATGCACCATCTGAAAAGATTATAAGACCCAGTAGATAAGATTCTACATTGTGAAGCACACCAAAAGTTGAAAAACGGACATAGGTGGATGTATGCTTATGATTAGTACATTTTGAATGTACTAATGCATTTTGTAAAATTCCACCAACTACTAATATGAACTATGTCAGTATATATTGTGTTACTTATTATTAAGACCAAATCAAAGAAAAACTTGATTCTAGCATACCTTTTTTCTCCTTTGATGATCCTTCATATGATACATTGCTTATAACACATATAATACATTGTGACTTTTTAATGTTATATGTTTCATTTTGGAAAATCTGTATTATGAGTTAGATAATACCTGGTACCATCTACCCAAGAGAGATGCTCAATGGAATGGCACTGGACTGGAATGGCACCATGTGGTATGAGAGCTACAAATGGAGGAGGGAAGCCCTTACTCTATTCTCTGCCACACCACCGCGTTACAGTAGCTGCCAGCACCGTATAACTTACTAGCGAATTTTGTTCACAGTCTCTGCATTGAGAGCTACGAACAGGTCAAAATAAAGAATTTAAGGGGGACTTGGGTGGCTCAGGCAGTTAAGCCTCTGAATCCTAATTTTGGCTCAGGTTGTGGTCTCACAGTTTGTGAAACTGAGCCCTGTGTCAGGCTCTGTGCTGACAACATGAGCCTGCTTGGGATTCTTTCTCTCCTTCTCCCTCTCTCTCTGCCCTTCTCCCCGGCTTTTGCACTCTCTTGCTCTTCTCTCTCAAAAGAAAGAAACATATGGGGCGCCTGGGTGGCTTAGTCGGTTAAGCGTCCTACTTTCGCTTAGGTCATGATCTCGCGGTTCGTGGGTTCGAGCCCCGCGTCGGGCTCTGTGCTGACTGCCAGTTCAGAGCCTGGAGCCTGTTTCAGTCTGTGACTCCCTCTCTCTCTGACCCTTCCCTGCTCACGCTCTCTCTCTCTCTCTCTCCTAGAAATAAATAAAAACATTAAAAAAGAGAGAAAGAAACATTTAAAAAAGATATTAAATTTAAAAGAAATTAAAATAGAATAACTTAAGCTAAAATAAGAAGAGTAGGATCAGTAATGTTTATCCTCTTCCTAGAAGATATGTCCTATGTCTTTCCATGTTGTCTCTCTTAGGATTTTGGATTTTTGTTGTTTTTTTTTAAGTTTGTTTTATTTATTTAGAGAGAGGCAGAGACAGCATGAGTAACGGAGGGGCAGAGAGAGGGAGAGAGAGAGAGAAGATCCCAAGCAGGCTCTGTGCTGCCAGCACAGAGTCCAATGTCAGGTTCAAACTCACGAAACTGTGAGATCATGAAATGAGCCAAAAGCAAGAGTCAGTCAGTTAACTGACTGAGCCTCTCAGACGCCCCTTCCTTAGAGTTTTGAAAGAAACAAAGGCAGTTAGGGTAGAGGAAAGAGATAAGAGGAAAGAGATAAGAAAAAGATTAAACTAAATTATTTCTAGGCATAACAGGCCACTATTTTTGAAAAAGTCATTAAGTAATGAGTGCTTTACAAATGAATGAATTTAATATGTTTGTAAAGAAAGTAAAATTAGCTATGTAGAAAAGTTGACTTCTAAAATGTAACGTTAAAAATATTGGTGACCATGAATGTATAGGCTTTTTTTTTGGCTTATGTTTTTATTAAAAAATTTTAAATGTTTATTTATTTTTGAGAGAGAGAGAGAGAAAGAGCATAAGCAGGGGATGTGCGCAGAGAGAGGGAGACACAGAATCTGAACCAGGTTCCAGGCTCTGAGCTGTCAGCACAGAGCCCGATGCAGGGCTCGAACTCACAGCCTGTGGGATCATGACCTGAGCCAAAGTCAGACACTTAACTGAGTCACCCAGGTGCCCCCCTTTTTTGTTTGTTTGTTTTAAAGATAGTAAAAGTAAAGCAGTTTTCAAAGTACTGTCCTTTTATTTTTCCCTTAGGGAAGCCAAGCTATTGGAGAATTTAATTTGTTGTTGTTAATTTTATATCTATTTTCTGTAGCTTCAGGTTTATATATCAAATTATGTCAGTCTCCTCTGAATGTCCTTGGTGGTTCCAAATAGTCTGTTTTGTAATCTACAGAACAGAGTTTCAGTTACAAAAATCAGTCAGAATGTCATATTTTCTTGATTTCCATTTTCTCAAATTTTTTTATTAACAACTTTCCGTCTTCTTTTATACATAAATTAAATTTTTTTCAGAGTAGAAAGAAAACTGAATGAGGGTTTGAGTAGATATGAAGTCGTAGTTCAGTTTCTTTTGGCTTTAAGAAAAGATTTTTATTTTTTTGAGAGAGAGAGAGCACAGAAGCAAGGGAGAGGGTTGAGGGAAGAAACAGAGAATGAGAGAGAGAGAGAGAGAAAGAGAGAATGAATCTTAAGCAGTCTCTATCCCCAGCACAGAGCCAGTTTTGGGGTTCAATCTCATGACGCTAAGATCATGACCAGAGCTGAAATAAAGAGTAAGGCACTCAACCAAGAGCCACCCAGCTGGCTCCAAAATAGATTTTTTTTAAAGAAGGGGCTTTTTTATGAAAGGTGAACTATTTTCAAAGACTTTTTTTTATAGAAGCAATAAGTAATTCTTAAGATAATGCAGTAACAATTTCAATAGAATGTGTTATCTGTGTAATCCCTCCCTCTTTTTATATTAATCCATTATACTAATAGTAGCTCTTGCAGCCCAGGTAGCCACCATCTTGCTTTTTCTGTGGTGATGCTAGATCATGTTTTCCATTAAAGCAAGGTCAAACCTTTCTCTCAAGACATATGCATCCTGAGAGAATAATAGTTTAGGCTAAATATGAACCAAATGTTTTACTTTATAATAACAATAGCTGTCAAATTTGTGGAAAAAAGATGGTTTAACTTACCATAGCTATTTCCATGGAGGGATGTTAATGATGTTCAGTTTTTTTCTTCCTGACTAAATGTGCTGTGAACCTATTTCTATACCCTTGCTGAGGCCTTTCGATTGAACTCCTCTGGCTTCAGCTAATTCAATTCTTAACCAGCAGGTATTGCTAAAGCATGCTGTGTGCACATATCCTGAGCTTTGATGATACAGAGGGGAATAAGCAAAGAATCACCAAATCTAGATATGCATGCCGTTCTAACTATAAATATTCACATTATTCTAGGCATTCTGTTTCTTCTTAATTCTTTCTCTCTTTTATTCATCCATATAATCCTAATATGTAATTTTAATTTCATGAATATTTGGATGGGTAATTTGAGCATGTGAATTAACTTTGGAAGGTAACTCTGAGATGGGCATTAATTATAAAAGGTCACTCTTGCTAGAGAGAAATATCCAGTAACCTATTAAATGATCCATGATGTCCTCCTGAAAGATACAGACCAAAATGGATCAATGTGGTGGGCTGAGTGCATAGCCTTAAAGAAGTTACAAAATATTTATATGACTTTTTTCTTACAAGTTTAAAAGTATTATGCCACTAAGGAATTTAAGGAGCATATGTGTAGGTTAATGACTAATTATTTATAAATGTCTTTGTTCTTTTATAAAATAAATTAATACTGTTAGTGGAATTTCTTTTGTTGTTCTTTTCAAACAAGCTATTCCAGAAAGACATTCAGACACTGGTGCCATGGAATAAATTCTGTTGTTATTTAATCAATCATATGCATTAAATATTTTAGTATAATAATATGCACAGAACATCAGAATTACAGATATAGAATGTAAAATCTTTTATGAGTGTTGAACTACAATTTAAAATATCCTTTAAAGAACTCTGGTATAACACTCTCAGGCATAAGTAATTTCTGTATGCATCAATAATGAATACCTTTTTCTCCCTTCATCCCTTAAGTAGGGAAAGTTGTAACCCTGCCATTGTATTATCTTATAGGCTAGCTGAGAGAGCCAAACACATCATCATCTCCTTCAAAGGGTTGGAAGGCAACTAAAATAATTCTAAAAGCATTGTTGTTTAATTTTATATAATTAGCTCTTGTTGATATTAATATTTTAATAATATGTGATTCAGTTAGTATACAAAATCTGAGATAGAATTATTTTTTAATCAAAAGAATCTACTCAATGTTGATAAGCATTTTCTTTTTTGTTTTTGTAATACAAATACACAGGATAAATGAGTGGGTTATTTACACTAGTAGTCAGAATTTAAATTTTATTCCAAAATGCTAGTACTCAAGAGATCTGTATGTATTCCAGGAACTCCAATCAATAATAGCTTATACATGTAGCAGTATGAAAATAAAAACATTTTCCTTCACCGTGGCGAATGTGTGATATAGAAGTAAATTATAAATACATAACTAAATAAATATAGGCACTAAAAATAAATCAGCTCCTTTGTACTATTTAGACATTTTTTAGAAGTCAGTATAGAAAATATATAAGGATGTTAACTCTTTTTGTCCTACTTGGAAAACCTGAATATGAAAAAGGAATTCCTGGAAGCATACTTTATATGACAAAGGAGAAAAAATAACTTTACTGGATGGGGACAGCCTGTTCTAAAGTGAGGGCTCTAGAGACATATTGTCTTGTTTTTCTCTGCTAAGGAGTTCATAGATCCTACTGGTTTATGTACATCTGTATATGTGTGTGTTGGAATGAAAGAAAGGAATGTTGCATGCATGCATATCCACTTATGCCATTAGGTCTTTTGTGCTATTTAGTGTTTGCTTTCTTTTTTTTTTCAGAAACTTTTTTTAATCTTTATTTTTGAGAGTGAGTCAGAGACAGGGTGTGAGCAGGAGAGAGGCAGACACAGAATCCAAAACAGGCTCCAGACCCTGAGCTGTCAGCACAGAGCCTGATGTGGGGCTAGAACCCACGAACTGTGAGATCATGACCTGAGCCCAAGTCGAATGCTTAACAGACTGAGCCACCCAGGCGCCCCATTTAGTGTTTGATTTCTTATACTCAATGACATATGTTAGTGATTCATTTACACTTTTCATATATCAATCATTGATTATTTGTATATCTGTATATTATTCTATGGTATGAATATATCAGTTTGTTGATGAATACTTTTCTCATGGTCCTGTGAGCTTTTCCCCACTTTGGAGCTGTTATGAATAAGCTTTTTGAACATTCTTGTACAAATCTTTTTGTAGACATTACAGTTAAGTATTAATTTTCATTTATAATTATATATTAAGTTTTTTTTTATTTTGAGAGAGAGAGAGAGAGAGACAGAGGAGAGGGGCAGAGAGAGAGGGAGAAAGAGAATCTCAAGCAAGCTCCTTGCTGTCAGCACAGAGCCCAATGTGGGGCTTGAACCCACAAACTCTGAGATCATGATCTGAGCCAAAATGAAGAGTTGAACATTTAACCAACTGAGCCACATAGACACTCCTGTCTTGAAGGTTAATGTCAACAAAAATACCAATTAATATTTAAGTCAAAGCTACTCTTGTTCATCAATTACAACCACAGGCTAGCTACAGATATAAAATAATCCTTATGTTAGGATGAATTGGTTATAGAGAATTTACAATAGATAGAATTGCATATTTAGTTTAATTTGTACATTGAGTATTATACATCATTTATATTAGTAAAATTTATAATAAATTTATATTTGTACTCATATGCATACATTTACTTTTCAGAGAGCTCGTTGTTAAACACTTAACAACATACAACTTAGTGAACAAAAGTTTGTTAGAAATCAACTGCTAAATAAGTAAGTAAAAATAAACAATTGGGACTACATCAAACTAAAAACTTCTTTACAGCAAGGAAACCATCAATAATATGAAATGACAACCTGCAGAATTGGAGAAATACTTGTAAATCATATGTCTGATAAGGTGTTAATATCCAAAATACATAAAAACTTATACAACTCAATAGAAAAAAATTCCAATTATAAAATGAGTAGAGAGACACCTCAGTGGCTCAGGTGATTGAGGGTCCAACTTTAGCTCAAGTCACGATCTCATGGTTCGTGGGATTGAGCCTGCATTAGGCTCTGTGCCGACATCCCCAAGTCTGGAGCCTGCTTTGGATTCTGTCTCCCTCTCTCTCTCTACCCCTCTCCAGTTTGTGTTCTGTCTCCCTCTGTCTCTTAAAAATAAATAAAAATGTTAAAAAAATTAAAAAATAAATAAAATGAGTAGTGAAGACATGCAAATGGCTGACAGATACATGCAAGTAGCTGACAGGTACATGAAAACATGCCAAACATCATTAATCATTAGGTAAATGCAAGTAAAAATCCCAATGAGAAATCACCTCACACCTGTTAGAATGACCATTATTAATAAAAGAAGAAAAAGCAAATGGAGTTGAGGGTGTGTAGAAAAGGAAGCCTTTGTGCATTGTTGGTGGGAATATAGGTTGATGCATCCATGAAGAAAACATTATGGAGGTTCCGCAAACACTAAAAAATAGAGTTATCATATGATCCAGCAGTTCTACCTCTAGATACTTAAATGAAAAGAAAAACACAAAGCAGTATCTTGGACAAATATTTGTACCCCCGTGTTCATTGTAGCATTATCTTTATTCTTAATATAGTTAATAAAATATATTACATTATTTAAATAATTATTAAATTATTAATATTAAATAAAATCTAATATATTTTTAATATAATTTATTGTCAAGTTGGCTAACATACAGTGTATAGAGTGTGTCCTTGATTTTGGGGAATAGATTCCCATGATTCATTGCTTGCATACAACTCCTAGTGCTCATCCCAATAACTACCCTTCTTAACACCCATCACCCATTTTCCCTTTTACCTCGCCACCCCCACATCAACCCTCCGTTTGTTCTCTGTATTTAAGAGTCTCTTATGATTTGCCTCTCCCTCCTCTGTGACTATTTCCCCCCCACCATCCCCCCCTCCATGGCCCTCCATTAAGTTTCTCAACTTCCACATATGAGTGAAAACATATGATATCTGTCTTTCTCTGACTGACTTATTTCACTTAGCACAATACTCTCCAGTTCCATCCACATTGCTGCAAATGGCAGTATGTCATTCTTTTTCATTACCAAGTGGTATTCCATTGTATACATAAGCCACATCTTCTTTATCCATGCAGCAGTTGGTGGACATTTAGGCTCTTTCCATAATTTGGTTATTGTTGAAAGCATCATTGCAGCATTACCAATAGATGAATGGATAAAGAAGATCACACACATACACACACACACATGGGGATTACATCTGGAGATTTACTGTACAGCATGATAACTATAGGTAACAATAAAATAATGTATACTTAAAAGTTCTCATCTCATGAAGAAATTTTCTAACTGGTGATGAATATTAACTAGACTTATTGTGGTAATCAGTTTATAATACGTACATATGTACATTCATGTACACATAAAGCCAGCACCATATTATGTATCAATTATATCATTAAAATTAATTAACAACTTAGAAAATTAGATGTGGAAAAATATTTGCAACAAGTGGTAAATGAAGGTGAATTTTTTTTTCAAAAATTTTTATTTAAATTCTATTTAGTTAACATACAGTGCAATATTGATTTCAGGAGTAGAATTCAGTGATTCATCACTTACATACAACATCCAGTGCTCATCACAAGTGCCTCCTTAGTACCCATCACCCTTCTAGCCCATCTCCCACCCATCTCCCCTTTATCAACCCTCAGTTTGTTTTCCATCTTTAAGAGTCACTTATGGTCTGTTTCCCTCTCTTTCCCCCACCTTCCCATATGTTCATTTGCTTTATTTCTTAAATTACACATATGAGTGAAGTCATGTGGTATTTGTCTTTCTCTGACTGACTTATTTCTCTTAGCATAATCACTCCATTCACATCATTGTAAATGACAAAACTTCATTCTTTTTGATGGCTGAGTAATCATCTGTTTATATATGTATATATACCACCTTTTCTTTATCCATTCATCAATTGATGGCTATTTGGGCTCTCTCCCAAGCCAAGTTGTTATATGCTGCTATAAACATTGGAGTTCATGTACCCCTTTGAATCTGTATTTTTGTATCCTGGTCATAGGATGGTTCTATTTTTAACTTTTTGAGGAACCTCCATAGTGTTCTTCAGAGTCACTGCACCAGTTTACATTCCCACCAAAAGTGGATTCCTCTTTCTCTGCATCTTCATTGACACTTGTTGTTTCTTGTATTTTAGCCATTCTGACATTTGTGGAGGTGGTATTTTATCATGGTTTTGATTTGTTATTTCCCTGGTGATGAGCTCTTTTGAGCATCTTTTTATGTGTCTGTGAGCATCTGGATGTCTTCTTTGTAAAAGTGTCTGTTCCTGTCTTCTGCCCATTTCTTGACTGGATTATTTGCTTTTTGGTGTTGGGGTTGATGAGTTCTTTACAAATTTTGGTTATTAATTCTTTTATCAGATATGTCAATTGTAAATATCTTCTATTTTGTAAGCTGCCTTTAGTTTTGTTGATTGTTTCCACTTCACAGAAGCTTTTTAGAAGATGAATTCTTTTTTTTTTAATGTTTTTTTTTATTTATTTCCGAGAGAGAGAAAAAAAAAACAGTGTGAGCAGGGGAGGGTCAGAGAGAAAGGGAGACACAGAATCTGTAACAGGCTCCAAGCTCTGAGCTGGCTGTCAGCACAGAGCCCAACACGGGGCTCGAACCCATGAACCGTGAGATCATGACCTGAGCTGAAGTCAGACGCTTAACCAACTGAGCCACCCAGGTGCCCCTAGAAGATAAATTCTTAAAAATTTTGTTGTACAAATAGTTTTTGCAAAGTAACAAAAAACATGAAGGGCCTACTAGCTAAAAGAGCAAAGGAGATGAACAAATCATTCATAATGAAGGAAAAATAGATGATAAACTCATGAAAAGTTTTGGCTATGCAAATAATTAAAGAAATGTAAATGATCACAATGTCACAATTTAACTCTAAAATTAATGAATATTTTTACAGTATATAATTCACAGTGTTTCATCATTCCACTTGATGGTATAATGGAATTCATGCAGATTTATTAGAATATTTCCTTATTGCTCCATTTGACACATAGAGGAGAATTTTGTGTTGATGATGATGATGTAAAGTTGATTGATCATTACAGTTTATTACAGGATGGTACTAAGTGTTGACATACATTATTCTTTTAGCTTTATTGAGGTATAATTGGCAAATAAATTATGAGATATTTAGAGTGTAAATGTTTTGATTTGACATATGTATACATTGTGAAAGGATTCACACACACCCCTACTGAGTTAAGTAATAGAATTAGCAAGTCACATATATACCTTTTTTATGTGTGAGAACATTTAAGTTTTACTCAAACAAATTTCAATTATGTGATATAGTGCTGGAAACTTTAGTTACCATATTATACATTAGATCATCAGAAAGACCTGATTTATAGTGATTTTGATTTTGGTAAGATGGGCATTGTTTTAAGCTCTTGATTGAATTAACATCATTACCAACATTTTAGTGACAATTTAGAAATATCAATATCACATTCTTTATTGCTTAAACTACCCTGCCAGTAGTTACACAAAATCATGGGATGCTTGTAATTTAGCTCTGGGAAAAGTAAACCCCAGATTTGTAACATTTGCTAATATTTTTGATGTACATACTCTTACTGTGTCTGGTTTTAAGATACTAAAGATTAACAATTCATTCACAGAATTTCACAGTTATATCTTACAAACTAATACAAGCCAGCACAAGTATTCCACAGCATGTAACTTTTTTCTTTTATTTTTAAATAGCAATGAATTTTTACATAAAAAATGAAATTAAAAACCTTCTTTTAAATAAAATTAATTACACTTGAGAAGAAGTGGGTGTGAATATGGTTTATTTTTCACATTTAAAATGTGAAATTAAAAGACTTTGGACTTCTGGAGGCCAAGTTAGAATAAGCATCAAGGCTAAATACATCTTTTAACCCAGATATTCTACTTGTAAGAATTTGTTCTAAGAAAATGAAAGTGGATGTGCAGAATTTTTATCTACTATTAGGTTCACTGAAGTATTGCATTCTTTTTAACAGCTCCTTGGAAAAACTTGCATACATAATAATAAGTATTGTAATCCAATTATATGATTAATAGCAGCCATTATACATAATATTTTAAAATATTATTTAAGGACATGACAGAATTATTAGCACACAGACTGGAAAAAATGTTACAGAATAGTTTTTACAGTCTTTTACTAGAAAGTTTTTTATGTGTTTGACTATATGTATTTATCACAGATTTTACTGTGTGTGTGTGTGTGTACATACATGTACACATACAGTATATATAATATATATTGTCTCTTCACTATATTCATAGATATATATTTATGTACTTTATGTGTTATAAACAAGAGCATTCTTCATGTGTAAGGTTTATAATTCTATTTTCTTTTTCTTTTTGGCAGGGGGAGCTATTTGTCAGTATTTATTAAAGATATGTATATATGCACACATATAAACTTTATGATTCAGTAGTTTTACTCCCCATTATAAACTCAAAAAATGCTTACATATATTCAAAAAAGAGAAGTATTAGAAGATTCATAATAGCAATATTTGAAATCACCAAATCTAGAAAAGAGCCCAGCAGCAATAGAACACATAAGTGTATTGCACTATACCCATATAATGTAAAACTGTATAGCAATGAGAGTGACATGAAACAACATGGAAGAATCTCACAAAATAGTATTGAAGGAAAGAGGTTACACACAAAATAATATATACTGTATCATTCCACATACCTAAAATATAAAATAGACAAGATTGTTATGTTAGAAGTCAGGTCAGTGGTATAACTGAAGGGAGTGGTCTGTTTCTTGATCTGGATTCTGGTTACATAAATGTTTATTACTTGTAAATGTAACAAATGGCACACTTATGTTTTCTGTCCTTTTCTATATCTATGTTTCAGTAGGTCTCAAGGCTGATGGGGGTAAAATCGGGGTGTCAGCAATACTGTGCTACTTTCTGGAGGATTAGGGGAGAACTCATTTCCTTGTCTATTTGAATTGTTGGCAGAATTCAGTTTTTGACATTGTAGGACTACAGTCCCCAGTTCCTTGCTGGCTGTCAGTGAGGGTCACTCCTAGCTAATAGAGGCCATGCACATTCTTTGGCTTGTGGCCCCTTTCTTCCATCTTATAAAGCCAGCGATGGTGGGTCAAGTCCCTCTCATACTTCAAATCCTTCCTCCCTTTTCTCACATAGTCACAGATCTCTCTAATCTCTTTCCTGGCTTTCTCTTCTGCTTTTAAGGGCCCAGGTATTTATATTGAACTCACCCAGATAATTACAAATAATTCATCCATTTTAAGGTCCATAATGTTACTTCTATCTGCAAAGTGTTTTTGCCATGTAAAGCAACACACTCTTGGGTTCCCGGACCTAGCTAGGGCTTAGACTTCATTGTGGCTGCCATTAAATTTCAAGTTAAAACCTTTCACAAAAGTGCTTTTAAAACCGTATCCTGATAAGAGTAATTCAAGAATAATTATCTTTCCTTAGAGCTAGAGTCTTTTTCAGGGCCTATACCATTTGCCCTTGAACTCCCTAAGATTCATAAACTGCCTGAGATTATACCAGATTTTGTTAAAAGTGAACTTAGCACTTCTTTTTAAAATGTTTAATTAAGCTTGAGAAACACTAGCTGCTATCCTCCCTCATGGGGAGTTATAATATGCATTAATATAGAAAGGTCTAAGATATTCTGCAGTAAAGAAATTTCCTTAGTTGAATATACTTGAACATGAAACTTAAAAAGAAGAGTACCCTGTGAAAGCTCTTAACATCACTCATAAGAAATGATTTTCCTTGCTCTTGACATTAAACATGACTCTTTAATATCTCTGAAATGATTTTTCATTTATATCACCACTATTATTGGCTTACTTTCTCTTGCTTTATTAAAAAATATTGATTGTGATTTTACTCTATTTCAATTGTTTCATATGTGCTGTTTCTTCAGAATTATTACCCCTTCTTCACAGATGAGAAAGTCAGAGTGAAGTAATGTCCCAAAATTCCCAAAGCTGGTGGCAGAGTATCTTACACCGTATCTCCTGGCCTCCATTTTTTTACCTTTCTCCAAACCATCTTCTGTTTTATGATGAAATTTTCCTTCTAAAATTTGATTTGATTTTTTTGCTTAAAACATTTCCAACAAGTCCTTATTACCTGTAAGATAATGTCACATGTGCTTAGTGTGGTAAAGAAAGCCCTTCTGAAACCTCTCGAGATGCTGTACTACAACCACCAGTGTTTCTCCTTGTCAACATTGTTTTTGCTCACCTTCTACTTCACGCCTCCCTGTTTGTCCTCCTTGCTCTTCCACTCTCTTTTCCAACTGATAAATCCTATTCACTTTTCCAGACCCACCTCAAATATAACCATTTCTGTGAAGTTGTCCCTCCCCCTAGATGCAATTATGTGCACTCACCCTTGCTGTTGTTTAGTGTGTGCTTACTGATGTGAATTTATTTTGTTTCTCTGTGTGCTAGCTCAAAGCGGTACAGTATACATACTCTAATAAGTTATAAACCAGTGCTGCATCCATCCTCCCTTCCTAACTTCTAAACTTTTTATTAAGTTTAATAACTTTATTTATTTACCGTTAATAAGTGACTACCATAATTAGTTAATTAGGACATTGGAGATATTTTACTTTTTTTGGTGGTGTCAACTTTATTAAAAGAAAACTTTATTTAAAATGATACTTCATTTCTCATAGTGAATTTGCAGTTATTTTTAATATAATTGATGCCTCTACCACTTCTCCAGATTAGATGGTGAGCTTCTCAAGGTTAAGGGCAGAAACAATGGCTGACTTATGTTTTGATCTTCAGCTCTTGATCTTTCATGTACTGTGTATGACTCATAAATAGTGTGTACTCATTGGTGATGGTGGCAGAGCAAAATCCTGAACAGGGACACACCAAATTACAGTTACATATGGTTCATTCCCCTCTAAAAAATATCTGAAAACTAGATGAACTGTTCTCCACAACAAAGGATAAAATAAAAAGATTTATAGAAAAGGCTGAGACTGTCTCACACCAAAAAAAACAAAAAAAAAAAAAACAAAAATAAAAAAACCTCACCAACACACATTAGAGAGGAATCTCACAAGACAGCATTTCTGGAAAAGCAAGAGGTTGGTACCTCCACATGGGGCACACTGACCCCTGGGTGTCACCAGAAGTATGAGCCCCTAGAACATCTGACTCAGAAAACCAGTGGAGCTAATGTATGAGGGTTCCAAAGTCCTCTAAGAAACTGAGATTCCTCTTGTTCACCCTGAGATCCAGCAAAAACAAAAGTTTGAAAAGTACCTAGGTTATATGTGTAGATATTCATTTATTGATCTGGGGACATCAGCCAGAAGGATAGAGGACGGTTGAGACTTTCTAAAGATGGAGATGCTGGTGGACACCATTTTTCCACTCTGTACACAGCCTGCTAGCACAGGCAGGTGAGCTCAGATGTGGCAACCTTACACTGCCTTGCCAGGACAAATGGAAGCAAGTGGTGGCAGCTCTTGCTGAGCCTGGAAAGCACAGGTGGCTGCAGCATTCGTCTGCTCCCTGGCTGGGGTGCAGGAGTATGAATGGTCATAGAACTCTCCTACTGCCTAGCTAGGGTCTGAAAGTTAGAGCAGACTAGGGCTTCTCCCACTCCCAGGCTAAATCCTGCACTCATGCATTGACAAGTTACACTCTTGCTGCATTGACAAAGCTGGCAAGCATACCCCACTACACTTTCCAGTTGCCTTGAGTAAGCTAGTGGGTGTGTGCAACTTACTCAGAGGACACCCTTTATTGCTTGATCCTGGTGGCCAAGAGGTCTGGTGTTCCATAGTACTATAGGACTTGAACAATGAAAATGAGAGTCCTTGGCAGCCCACCACCTCCACAGCATGGCACAGGCCATAGACACAACCCCAGTCTTCCTGAGCAAAAGGTTTATTTACTTAGCCTGAGGATTCAGTCTAAGGACAGGCTTCAGCTTTTCCACACATCTAGAGGCTAAGTAGGTACTCCCAGGAAATCTAAGAAGGGAGACACCATCCTTGTGTATCCTCCCCTAGGCTTTACTACAGATCAACAAGACTTTCCAGAAAGGAGCTTATACATTCATTTGGAGCCCAATTATGGCACATATTGCACAGAGGGCACCTCCAGATCTTCTGGTTTGGAGGTCAGCAGGTATTATAATTGCAAACCCACAGGACTATACTTAGTTGCATACCTTAAAAACTGATGTCTGGGGTTCTGATCTCAAATCTGAAACCAGGTACTAAATGAAATTCTTCCCCTTGGCTCACTGACGGGTCTTGGAATACCCTCAACCATAGGGGCATATCAAGAATAATCAAGTGGCTTAGACATTGACAAAGGTTTGAGAGACAACCAAGAGCAAGGGCAAGGTTGAACAAAAAAGATCAGCACCCAACAACCATACAAATATTAGCACCCATATTTCTTCAATAGAGAGGGCTAGCTGTTTTGCCTAATACATAGAAACAGAATCAAGCAAAATAAGGGAAAAGAGAAATATGTTACAAATGAAAGAGCAAGACAAAAACCTCAGAGAAAGACCTTAATGATAAAGAGATAAATAATTTACCTGATAAAGAATTCAAAGTAATGGTCACAAAGATTTTCAGCCAAACTTGGGAGGTGAATGGATGAACATAGTGAGAATCCCAACAAATTGAAAACAAAGTATTAAACAAGTGACAAAGCTGAAGAATACAATAACTGAACAGACATGTGCTAGAAGGACTCAACAGCAAATTAGATGAAGTAGAAGTGTGAATTAACAAACTGGAAAAACAAAGAAACAACAACAAGAAAAAAAAAGTTGGAATTTACCCAGATAGAACAGAAAAAAGAAAAAAAAAAGACCTTTAGAAAATGAAGATAACTTAAAGGACCTCTGAGACAACATCAAATGGAATAACATTTGCATTATAGGAGTCCCAGATGCAGAAGAGAGAAAGGAGTAGAAAATTTATTCAAAGAACTAATAGCTGAAAACATCGCTAACATAGGGAAAGAAACAGACTTCCAGGTCTAGGAAGCCAAGGGATTTTTAAGCAAAATGAGCCCAAAGAGAGCTACACCAAGACATAATTAAAATGTCAAAAGTTAAAGATAGAATCTTAAAAGCCCTGAGAGAGAACTTGTTACATACAAGGGAAACCCCATAAGGCTGTCAGCAGATTCCTCAGCAGAAACTTTGCAAGCCAGGCAAGAGTGCTATCACATATCAAAATGCTGAAAGGAAGAAAACTTCCCACCAAGAATAATCTACCCAGCAAGGTTATCGTATCATTTGAACAAAAGATAACAAGTTTCCCAGAGAAGCAAAAGTTAAAGTAATTCATCATTACTAACTCAGCTTTAACCAGAAATATTAAAAAATTTCTTTAAGCTGAAAAGAAATGGGATTAGTTAATGACAATAAAACATAAAAAAAAAGTAGGAATTGTACTGGAAAAGGTAAATATATGATAAAGAAAGTGGGTTAATCACTTATAAAACTACTAAAAAGTTTAAAAGACAAAAGTAGTAAAATCTAAAAGACAAAAGTAATAAAATCAACTCAGAAAATATTAGTTAGAGAAGAGATAAAATTAAAAATGTAAAATGCAACATTTTTTATTTCATCTGGCTGATTGAATAAAAACACAAGATACATCTATAACTCAAGAAACTCATTTCAAAAGTAAGAATGAACATGAACTGAAAGTTAAGGGATGGAAAAAGTTGTTTCATATAAATGGAAAAAGAAAAGCTAGAGTATCTATACTTTGATATCAGACAAAGTAGACCTTAAAACAAAAACTGTAATAAAAGACAAAGAGGGACGCTACATAATGACAAAAGAGTCAATCTTGCAAGAAGATAGAACACTTATAAATATTTATGTACCCAATATAGGGCACCAAAATGCATAAAGCAAATAGTAACAAGCCTAAAGGTAGAAACTGACAGCAATACAATAATAGTAGTGGACTTTAATATCCCACTGACATCAATGGATATATCACCCAGGCAGAAAATCAGAAACCATGGGCCTGACACATTAGAACAGATGGGCTTAAAAGATATATGCAGACTATTCCATCCAAAAGCAGCAGAATAAATGTTCTTCTCAAACTCATGGAGAGAACACTCTCCAGGATAAGTCACATGTTAGGCCACAAAACAAGTCTTAATAAATTCAAGACTATTGAAATCATATTAAGTATCTTTTAGAACAGAATGGTATGAAACTATAAATCAATTATAAGAATAAACCTGAAAAAGCTAAACAAAACAAAACAAAACCGTGGAGATTAAAAAACATGTTACTGAACAACTATCAGGTCATAGAAGATATCAAAGGAGAAGTCAAAAAATACCTAGAAACAAATGAGCTGAATTGCACCTCACTAAAATATATGTGATGAAGCAAAAGTGTGCTCAGGGAAATTCATAGTGATACAAGCCCACAAGAAATAAATGAACTCTCGCCTATCTTCACACCTAAAGAAACTAGAAAAAGAAAAAATGAAGCCCAAGTTATTAGAAAGAAGGAAATAAAAATTAGAGCAGAAATAAATAGAATAGAGACTAAAAAGATAATAGAAAAGAACCAATGAAACTAAGAGCTGTTACTTTTAAAAAATAAAATTGACAATCTTTATCTAGATTCACCAAGAAATAATGAGAGAGGGTTCAAATAAATAAAATCGAAATAAAAGAGAAGTTAAAACTGATACCACAGAAATACAAAGGATCAAAAGAAACTACTATAAACAAACATAACAAGTTTGAACAATTTAGGGAAAATGAATAAATTCCTAAAAATTTATAATCTGCTATGAATAAACCATGAGGAAATAAGCAATCTATTGAGATTGAATAAATAAGGGGCGCCTGGGTGGCTTAGTCGGTTGAGCGTCCGACTTTCGCTTGGGTCATGATCTCACGGTTCGTGGGTTCGAGCCCCGCGTCGGGCTCTGTGCTGACTGCCGNTATGAATAAACCATGAGGAAATAAGCAATCTATTGAGATTGAATAAATAATCAAATACTTTCCAACAAACAAAAGTCCAGGACCAGGTGGCTTCCCTGGTGAATCACACAGAATGTTCGAAGACTTAATACCTGTCTTTCTCAAATCCTTCCAAAAAAGCAAAAAGAAGGAAAAGCTTCCAAACTCATTTTATGAAGTCAGCATTACTCATATACCAAAACCAGACAAGGACACCACAAAAAAAAAAAAAAAAAAAAAAAAATCAAAGGCCAATATTCTGATGAACATAGATGTAAAATCCTCAACAAAATATTAGCAAGCTTAATTCAACAGTACATTAAAAAGGTCATACACCATGACTGAGTAGGATTTACTCCAGGGATCCAAGGACGGTTCAACATACACAAATCAGTCAACATGATATACCATATTAACAGAAGGAAAGCTAAAATTCATATGATTATCTCAAAAGATTCAGAAATAGTATTTAACAATGTTCAACATCTATTTATGATTTTTATTTTATTTTATTTAATGTTTTATTTTTATTTTTGAGAAACAGAGTGTGAGTAGAGGAAGGGCAGAGAGAGAAGGAGATACAGAATCTCCAGGCTCCGAACTGTCATCACAGAGCCCAATGCGGGGCTCGAACTCACAAACCGCAAGATGATGACCTGAGCGGAAGTTGGCCACTTAACCGACTGAGTCACCCAGGAGCCCGTATTTATGATTTAAAAAAAAAAACCCTCAACAAAGTGGGAATATAGGGAACATACCTAAACATAATAAAAGGCCTGTATGACTAGTCCACAGCTAACATCATACTCAATGGTGGAAAGTTGAAAGCTTTTCCTCCAGTATCAGGAAGAAGACAAGGATTTGTACTCTCCCCGCTTTTATTCAATATTGTATTGGAAATCATAGCCGGGGCAATGAGGTAAGAAAAAAAAATCAAAGGTATACAGATTGGAAAGGAAGAACTAAAACTGTCAGTATTGCAGATGACATGATACTATACTTAGAAAATGCTAAAGACTCCACTTAAAACTGTTATAACTAAGAAATGTATTCAGAAGAATTGAAGGGTGCATCCACTGCTATGACACCGAATACACATGCCATATAAATTGTATAAAGCAACAAAACTAGAGAACAGTTTTTATCAGAGACTTTTCAAGGCAGGTTTAGAACCCTAACATCTGAGTTACATTCTGGAAAATGAATTCTTGAGTTTATATGGAAAGAATTTTAAGTATGATTATAGATATATCACAAATATCCTGATTCCAAGGCCAAATCTCTCTTTAAATATAAGAGCCAAAGAGTAAAAAGCTGGGCTTTTGATTTTGTTACATATGGTATTTAGATTTTTGCATAAAACACTTATGCAAAGATTCCCCAATATGGAAACATAATTTTGTGAAAAATTAAAATATATATAAAGGTACTGTTTTACATAAATGAATTTAAATTAAACAGGTACATCTGTTTAACATGGAAACTTACGGCAGTTGTTTCACTTTCTGAAGCTGTTCACAACAAGGATTGTTGAATAAAAATACTGTAAATGTAATTTTTAGTTTAATTTTCCTAAACAGATTGGGTGGCTTTAAGTACCAAATGCCATAGCAAAGCTGATTAAAAAACATCAATTTACATTACATGGGCAGTTTATTAGAATTGCAAATTTAAGTCCAAGCATTTGACAGTCTCAGTCCTTTCCACATACTTAATAAACCGAAATTGATGGGTCTGTTGCACTTGAGAAAAGTTAGAAATTGGGATGTTTTATTAATGATTCAGTTCTAACATAAAAACCAATGCCTGACTTGATCTCCATTTTCTGGCAGCAGTAATTTTTGTCAGCATTGCTGTAACTTAATGCAGAGAAAGGAAGAGCACCTCTGAAAACAATAACATCATTTCTTTTCTGCTTTGTTCACATTATATTCTCTTTTCTAGTGTTAATTGTAGCTACATCTAAAATCCCTAAACTGCCTATTATGGATCATAATGATCAATACACAATTTTCAACCTTCTCTTATTGTTAATACAAACCAATTTGAAAGCACCCCTATCTATGAGCAAGATGAAATTATTTTAATTCACTCCCAGAAGCTGACAAATGATAACATAATCAAACGAATCTACTATGTTTTTACATGTGGAATCAAGAATGCATATTTAAAGGAAGACAACATTCTAATCCATCACTGCCATCGGCATTAATGCAAAATTATTAATGATCTATGACAAATGAATTTTCAGCATGTCATGTAAATTTTTCTTTATTACATTGATTTCTTTTCATGAGTTTCCAGGTAGTTCACAATTAAATTTATTTCCTCACCTTAAGCCAAACAACTTAACAATATGGACAGCGAAATGCTGAAAGGCATCCAGGCTTTAAGATACTACATAGTGATGTAAAAATTTGTTTCTCCCATTTCCCCTCTCTTCCTTTTAGCACAAGTTTGCCTGAGTTAAAAAGTTATTTTGTCCTTTTTGAAAACCAGATTTTGTCTTAGCACTGACTTTCCCTATTAAGTTCTAAGCCCCTTGCCAAAATGTTGTTCTCCTAAACTCACAGGTTTCAAAAAACCTCATTGATAACTTTCTTTTAGAGATTATTAATTCTTTGACAGTACTGACTTACTGGATGATGACATCATAAAACAATCTGCATGATTTTACTGTTACCAGTAACTTGTCATATTGGGATAAGTGCCATGAAATGACTGCTCTGGTTTTGTTGTTGTTGTTGTTGATTTGTTTTTTTTTTTTTTTAGAGAGAGAGCGCTAGCAGGGGAGGGACAGAAAGAGACAGACAGACAGACAGAATCAGAAGTGGGCTCCAGTCTCTGAGCTGTCAGCAAAGAGCCCTACATGGGGCTCCAACTCACTAGCTGTGAGATCATGACCTGAGCCAATGTCAGATACTCAAATGGACTGAGCCACCCAGGTGTCCCCCTGCCTGTTCTTATACTCTGGCCACTTTCTAGCAAGATGCTTCATTAGGGGATTGTATATTTGTTTTTATTTTTGCTTCTGAAATCATTATTGCATTTTATTTTTTGCCAGGCTACACTTTATGGGATAATTAAGGGATGTTAATATGTTTCCATAGCAAATACTTTAATGCACAGTTAGCATTAATCTTAGAAAAAGATTTTGAAATTAACATGGTATATTTTTAAAGTCGTGTCATAGCATTCTTGAATTCACTCTCCCCCAATTTGAGAATGGAGAGGGTTTTAAGTAAATAGTTTTTACAATTAGTATCAATTTAAAGTTTTCAATTAAATTGCCTTCTATGAGTAAGAGAGGAAAGCATGCTTTTATTCATTAATTCATATAACAACTACTACTTTAGAGCTAATTGTGCTCAGATCTATTCTAGATACAATAAGTGGAGTACCAATTTAGATAGCAAAAAGACTAGTTAGTAGGAAATTTCAGCATTTTAAGTAAAAGATAATGGCATCTTAATCTAGGAAAGTCACAATAAAGTTAAGCATATGGATTCAGGATATATTTGACTATATATTGTTAGGATTTACCAATGAATTGAATGGTGGGACATGGGAAAGGTAATGATACAATAACTTTTTTTTCTTTTCTTTTTTAAAAATAGTTTATTGTCAAGTTGGTTTCCATATAACACCCAGTGTTCATCCCCACAAGTGCCCTCCTCCATGCCCATCTCCCACTTTCCCTTCCCCCCCCTCCCCCATCAGCCCTCAGTTTGTTCTCAGCATTCAAGAGTCTCTCATGGTTTGCCTCCCTCCCTTTCCCGCACTATTTTTCCCCTTCTTCTCCCCCACGGTCCTCAGTTAAGTTCCTCCTCATCCTCCTATACGTGCAAACATATGGTACCTGTCCTTCTCTACCTGACTTACTTCGTTCAGCATAACACTCTCAAGTTCCATCCAAGTTGCTACACATGGCCAGATTTCATTCTTTCTCATTACCAGGTACAATGGTACAATAACTTTCAAGTGAGGTTTTTAGCACCTGAGATGGGGAAAATGATATTGTGGGGAGTAGGTTCGTTGGATTAAATCAGGTTTTCATTTTGGATGTCATTATATCTGAAATACTTCTTCAACATCTAAATGTAGATGTCAAGAAGAAGGTAGACATAAGTAAATGTATGGGAGCTCAGAATAGAAGTCAGGACTGGAGATATATGGGGGGAGGGGGTGGATTAACAACCTTACAGAAATTATTTAAAATCATTGGGAATGATGAAATTACTTTAAGTAATGATGTATATAGAGAAGAATGAAGCTCAAAGAAACTCCTGAATCCTGGCAGAACATTAATGTTTTGGTGTCACATGAATGGGAGACAGAATAGCTGTGGTAGTAGTGACAAGAGTAACAGCAACAACTATGACATATTGTGTCCTTATGCTAAGCCAATCTGTATCCTAAGCATTTTACACTATTTTAGAACACCTGTTTAATCCTCATGGTAACCAAATGGAATGCACACTATTATTATCTTCATTTTGCTTGAGGGGAAGCGAAGGCACAAAGGGGGTAAAGTGACTTTTCCAGGATGAAGTAAGATCTTGTTTGTTCATTTTTGAAAAAGGAGACACTGTCCTCTGATCTAGTAGACAGATAAATTGCTAATATAAGGAAAAGATTAACTATTAAAATCATGTCCTTGCAAAGGTAGAAAGGAAGAAAATCCAGAATCCAGAATTTAGGAGAAGAGGTTGGTCTTTGAAGAAATCGATGCAACTAGAGGGAAGAAACACTGAATAGATGTACTGTATGAGTATATTGTGGATATATAGTTTTTATATCGGAAGGTAGTTCCATTTTGATTGGCTCTGGTTTTTGTTTTTGTTGTTGTTGTTTTACTAGAAATAAAGAGGGTTGGTTTGTGAAGGCAAGCCTGATCACCATGTAGATTTTTCATCCAGAGCTCTGAATGCCCTCTGTTCAGTAGAACAGTGTTTCACAAATAGCATATACTCATCAAGTATCTGTGGCAGGAGTTTCTGTCTCCAAGGATCCTTGACTCTAGATATGAATTAATTAAATGCTCCAGGTGAAAGATAGATAAAATTCTTTCAAAGCTCAAACCCAATCATTTAAACCCAATGATCTTGAAAGGTTCATGGAGAAAAACACACTTCAGCTGACACTCTTAGAATGAATGGGATTTTGATGGGTAAAGTGTTGAGAAAAGGGTTTTCCAGATGGAGATGGGAGGGTGAGGAAAGGCATGACCAGAAGTCATAAAGCTGATCTTGCTTAAAAGTAGGATGAATAAAGTTATATACTAGCGTATAATTCACATACAATATTAAAGACAGATTGTAAAGGGCCTTGAATATCATGCTGTGTATAGATTTATTTTGTAATAAACCAAGAAACTTGGGAGGTTTTTGAACAGTAGAGTGATTAGACAATATATTTGGAAGTAGATAATGAGCTTTACTGTTTGGTAATTTGTAATGTATGATATTTTAATAACACTAAACTTATCTAGCTACACTTAAGATTGGCGTAATTTTCCTTATATTATCCTTTCTATTCCGAGCCTAGGGCAACACTTGAGGACAATGCTCTTTTGTGCAGTTGTCAAGGATGTCCTAGATGTAGGTGTGCTTTTTTGTCTGTTAAAATAAATATAGCTAAATATTTTAACCACTTAGCATCCTAAGCAGATTTTCATTTTGAAAAGTGTAATTCCAAAAGGATTCTTGTCCACTGAGAAAGCTCTGAATATTACTGTTAGCGATCTGAATAAACATTTCTATAAATGTTTAATTCGACCTGCTGACTAAAATAAAATTTTGATTTACCTATAATAACCCAAAGAGTTCAGTAAAACATGTTTTCACCAAAGAAATCATTCTGCCTCTTAGGATATAATCAAATAAAATTTATTTTATAAAATTATTCATTGTAGTTTTTTTCTTCATATTTAGAAACCTTGTATAGAACTTAAAAAACCCTCAATAATCATTTTCTTTCAGAAGTACTTCCAAAGTCAAGAGATAACCCTATTGTTGCCTCCTTCACTATCCTGATATCCAGACATTTGCACACAGTTAATATAGTGCTAGAAGAGAAGTTTCCCTCCATGAATGCATTTGAGATTATTATATTAACATAGAACCTGAAAATTTTATTCATCACCAATGAAAAGTCAATGCTCAATAGGCTTTTTCATGAAAGGAATGAGGCATGTGTGTGTTAATGCACTCTGTTATCTTCTTCTTCTTATACCAACAAGAGCAAAAAGGCTGTCTTCGTGATACTACTGACCATAGTCAGGAGTCCAGGCAATAAACAGGGAGAATCATTTTCTATAAACACCTGACCACAATTTTGTTTCCTGAATGATTTATTGAACACATTTTGAACACACACATATGTATGTGTGTTGGGGGGGGCACTGAATTGTTTAGGTCTGTTAATGAGTCTTCTAGGTATTCTTGAATCCTTTTCTAACTATTAATGGCTAATAATAATAGTTTACATTTAATGAACACTTATGAAAAAGCCCATAATCTGAGTAATTCGTCTATTTTATTTTCACAATTAATCAAAATGCATATCATTTTATTCTCATTTTATAGATAAAATCCAAGACACTAAAGGTTTTAGTGACATGCTCAAAGTCCCAGAAGGTATTCAGTTACAAAGCCATGTTTTGATAGAGCGCAATAAATTTAGCCTCTACTTTCAATTAATTTAATTATACTATTTCCCTGGAATAGAAGAGACAGGTCATTAATTTTGTTATCTATGCAGTAAAATACTTAGGAAATAGGTAGATAGAATTCTACAACTCCCAGAAACTATCTTTCTGTAGATTCTGTTTTTGCAGGATATATGCTATTCATTTTTTCCAACTTCAGATAAATGTTATTCTAATTGGTGTCATTGCTATTTATAATTCTCATTCATATACTGGGGCTCTAGTACTGGGTGCAAGAAATCTTTTCATTTATTCATTTATCCTTAAATTTATTAAATCTATTTATTTTTATTTTTTATTAAATGTATTTATTAAATGTATGTATTTATTCCATCCCACACAGTAAACCCTATTGTAGATCCTATACAAGTACTATGATAAAAAGAGGCAGAACACATCTCCTATACATAAACTGTCTTGCTCACAATTGGGAATAAAACACAAATATGGAAACAAATCGTAATGCAGTCTTATAAGTTCTCTATAAGAAGTCTCAATAAAATGTTATTAGAAGATAAAAAAGATGGGGTGCCTCAGTGGCTCAGTTGTTTGAACATCGGACTTCAGCTCAGGTCATGATCTCTTTGTTTATGGGTCTTAGCCCCACGTCAGCCTCTGTGCTGACAGCTCAGAGCCTGGAGCCTGCTTCGGATTCTGTGTCTCCCTCTCTCTCTGCCCCTCCCATGCTCACGTTCTTTCTCTCTCTCTCAAAAAAAAAAATTTTTTTTAATTAAAGAATATAAAAAAGATAGCAATTTACGCTCAGCAGGAATGTCAGTGAAGGTCTTATAGATGATGTCAGTGAAGGTCTTATAGAGATGAGGATGTTTAAGCTGAAACTTGAACGTTTAGATTTAATGACACTGGATGAGAAAGGAAAAGAGGTATTTCCATTGGAAATGAAATGAAAGAGCCTGGGTGATTGGTCTAGGAACAATCTGGCCAGGGTGATGAGAGGCAAGGAGTGGCCATAGGGAGTGGGAGATGAGAACAGCAAAACAAGTTAGAGCCACAATTGATGAAAGTTTATCCTGCAAATATATATAGTATGTGTATATATGTATATATCATTACTTCAGCTGTTTCCCACCAGTGTCCTTGCTCACCAACCTCAGGGACTATTCCAAACTTCTTCCACAATCTCCAAGCATCACCCAGTCCATGCCACGTTTGGACAAGGTGATCAGAATGTGTCACCTCTTCTTCCTGGAGGAAAGAAAGCCACTACACACACACTGTATCAACTTCCTACTTCTAAACAAACTTTATTATCTGATTCTACTTATAGCGCATTCTTTATTTCCCATCTCCTGATTAGATTTTGTTCTTAATCACCTCTTGGCCTCACAGCGGCCTCCCTCTAACAATTACTTTTTCTGTCATAGGTTTGTTCTTCTCTTTTGGCTCATTTTCTCAGCCTACTATGGGCTTGAACTAAGCTAAAAACAAAATGAAACAAAACAACAAAGTAAAAATCCTTTTGATCTACATGCTTCCCTAAGCCTTGTTCTTTCAGCATCCTCTTCAAAGCCAGACTTTTCAGAATATTCCAGAGAAACTTACTTTTATACTTCCTGTCCTGCCATGCTCTCCCTAGTTCATTGCAAACTTTTTCTCTCTCCACCAGTACACAAAAATTAATGAACTGTTAACTGTAAACTTCAGTGGATATATCTCAAGCCTGTAGTGCTTTCTGCTACTGTCTCCTCACTGACACTGTTCTTCCTACTTTTTATTCTACCTCTATGTTTCCTGTACAGATTCTGTCCCAATATCATGGTCCAGGTGATCTTGATGATTATATAAATTAATACAAACCCAGGGGCGCCTGGGTGGCTCAGTCGGTTGAGCGTCCGACTATAGCTCAAGTCATGGTCTCGTAGTTTGTGGGTTCAAGCCCCACATAGGGCTCCGTGCTGACACATAGCTCAGAGCCTGGAGCTTGCTTTGGATTCTGTGTCTCCCTCTATTTCTGTCCCTCCCCTGCTCACACTGTCTCTCTTTCTCTCAAAACTAAATAAAACATTTAAAAAAATTTTTTAATTAAAAATAAAAAAAATCAGACAGAGACTATTTAGCTGATAGGCTCTTAGATAATAGTGTTCTGGCAAATGTATATAGCTGGCCAGCAGTTGGGGAGAAAGCCTGATTTGTAGCATTTGTGAATTTCTATAATGTAATTATTCCTACCAGCTCCAATTTCGAGTTACCATTGTGAGGTGAATTAACTCACGAAATTCCTGAAAAATTTAACAAACGTTTTCCCACAAATCAGTGAAGATCCATCCCTAGCATACAATTGGATTAGGAGATTGGGTAGAAATTCAAGGCCATCCTGGCAGTAATTATTTCGGAGAAAAGGAGCAGTTTTAACATTTCTGTCTGAGTTTATCTCCAATAATATTTTGATAAACACGATACCATTTTATTTTTATTGCTGTTCTACTTTAAAGCTCCTTGACTGTTTTCATCCTTTTAGGAGTACTTTTTTCCCTGTTATTTATGCTAGGGCTCCTTTACATTATAACTAAACAGTCATCACATCCATCACCCTATTGTACCTTCTACACTGTGTGTAGGAGCTGGCTACTGCGGTTCGCAGACACAGAGAGATACCTGGAGTGTACATGGGCATGGTGGAATCATCATACATTCTTCCGCTTGAATCTTGTCCAAGTATTTCAGAATTGACTGCAGGACGGTGGGTCCAGATAGTTCTTACTGCCAACATTATCTCAGTGCAATGCCAGCTGTGTAAAAAGAATAAAGCGTAGAATCTCTACCATGGCCCAGAAAATAAAACAAAACAGCAAATACAAAGAGATAATAAGACACCTATCATAAAAAAAATTCTTGTATGCTTTATACAGTAATGAACACCCACAAAAATTTGCTTTTATTGAATTTGCCTTATTTACAAAATAATTATAAATATTTCAAACACTACAAGGGCTTTAGAAAGAAAAATATGATTCTCTTTTTCTTTTGTTCCCAATCTTAGCAGTTTTGTTTTATACTTATACATTTTTAGAACTGTTTCTATATAAATACAAATAAAAATACCCACAGAGAGAACATTTTTAATATAAATGGATTCAGCGGAAGAGATTATTCTGAAGCTAATCATTTTTCATTAACATTTTATTATGGACATTTTTCTATAATATACACCAAGATTTACAACATTTTTCCCCCTAACCATTCATAGATATTTTTTCCATGTTATATTTAACCACCTTGCAGGAACTGCTATTTAAGAACTAAACGAAGAAAGGGAACGTTTCCTTTCCGTTTCTGTCCAAGTTTGGATAATTAAAGCAGTGACCCAGATTTGCTTCTTTTGGCTCACATGCCCACCCTGTGTCTAGGGCAGGCAGGCTGTATTATGGCTGGTCGTTTTCCCAGGACCACCTGGCATGAGAGACATGTTGTCCAGGAGACAGAGGAGTTCTTTAGGAGACATGGAGGAAGGAATGCTTGGCAAGCAAAAGCAGCAGACATCCACTACAAAGTGAAATCTCTGTTAATATGTATGGAAATACATTCAAAGACAAATAATGCACTTTTAAAGAGGGTTTTGAAGCCAAGTATCCCAATATTGTCCTTTCTTAAAAAGAAACAATTCTAGGGGCACCTAGGTGGCTCAGTCAATTAAGCATCTGACTTCAGCTTAGGTCATGATCTCACGGTTCCTAGGTTCAAGCCCCACATCAGGCTCTGTGCTGACAGCTTGGAGCCTGCATGCTTTGGAATCTGTGTCTCCCTCTCTCTCTGCCCCTCCTCTGATTCCACTCTGTCTTTCTCTGTCTCTCAAAAATAAATAACCATTAAAAATTTTTTTAAATTGTAGCCCAGGGTCCAATCTACACTGCATTGAGTTTTTATACATTTTACACATTAATTTTTATACATTTCTAGAAAGTTGTCTCACTGGCTTCCTTGTTATAAAGTTACTTTAGATCTCTTTTAAATTAGTAACATTTTGTGAGGAGATATTTTCAGACTGTGGACATATCCTATTTTTCATCAAAGTTTCATTGACTATTTTAACATCTCTAAATGATTATGCCTGAATCAGTGATTACCATGATGCTTGTCTAATGGTGATTTTTCTAGATCTTTTATTTTTTCTACATTTACCAGTTGGCATTCAACTACTATATGAAAAAAAACACCATTTCTTTCTCCCCCACTGGTTTATAATTTTATTCCTTTCTATTAGAATTATCAGCATTGACACTTTGATTCCAATTTTATTCAACTGATTATAATCCATTTCTATCATATATTTTGGTGTTCAAACATCATATCCATGATGTTGAAACTGTCATATAGTTTTATGTCCAAATAAGTTTTGAGCAACAAGGTTCTAGCCAATTAGCAAATACTACACTGCATTTTTAATAAATATATTTATGTTTTTTATCTTCACTGGAGCTCTCTGAGGAGAGGGACCTTGTTTTATTAATCTCTGTACTTCCAACATCTGACAGAAAACTTGGATTATAGTACGGTCAACAAATACTTGTTGTATGGATAAAGGGCTGCCACAGCTCTTAATGAATTACTTTTATTTCAAATGTTTACTGGAGTACAACCAGAAGATTGCAAAAAGTAAATGCACAGCTCAGTTAATTATTATAAAGTGAACATCTGTGAAAGCACTGCTTTGTCAAGAAAAAGACTGTCACCAGCTCTCCAGAAATTTACCTCATGCCCTGCCCTCAGGGCATGCATCCTTCCTCCTCAAAAGTAACCAGTATCTTGACTTCTACTTCAGGAATTATATTTGCCTGGTCTTGTATTCTATATGGAAGAATCATCTAGCACCTCTTTCATGTGACCTTTGAATATAAAAAGTGGTCCATATCATTGTACTTCTTGTATAATGTTGAACTATATGACTAATCATGATTTATGAACATTGGAATTCCTCCTGGGTTTTTTTTCTGTTTATAGTACTGATAAGAATATTCTAATACATGTCTCTGAGTGTCTGTGAGTGGGAATTGGATATCTGTCATGTGTGTTAAAAGCTGGGTATACCTGTTCCACAGTAAGTAGAAAATGCCAGGCCAATGACTATGCAGTTTGCCAACAGGGTACAAGAGTGCCTGTTGGTCCATATTTCCGCCATGCTTAGAATAAATGTTCTGTTTCTGTTGGTGGTGGTGGATGTGAAGATATGTAGCTGTGACCCATTGCAATTTTATTCTGCATTTCCTTGATACCTAGTAAGGTAAAGTATCTCTTCATATGTATATTGACCTTTAATGAGCTACTTTCAGTAAATTGCTTATTCCAGTCTTTTATGTATTTTTATTGGTTTTTATTTTTCTTACTGAGATTTATAGAGATTATTTACACAATTTGGATATGAATTCCTTATTATTACACGTATAGCAGATATTTTCTAGACAGTTGCTGGCTTCGACATTGTTTTCATGGGACCCAGCGTCATAGTCTTAATTATCACAGCTTTGTAATATGTCATACTATGTAATAGGACATATCCACACGTCTTGCAATTGTGGTTGAAATATTAATCAATGGTACTTTTTCAAATATTGAATCTTCTAGTGTTTTTATTAACCTATTTTTAATTCAACATTTTATCTCATTTACTTCTGTTCATGTTTCTGTTACATCATTTTTTGCTAAATGTAATCCTAAGTATTTGACTTTTTTCCTGCTAATGTAAATGGTATATTTTTATGTGCAGTTTTAGCTCTCTTTGTAGATTATCAATTATAAAATAATAAGTTTTATTTTTTTCTTTTCATTACTTGTATCTCTTATTAGTGTTCTTGTTTGTCTCACTGTCTAGAACATCCAGTACATTGGGAAATATAAGTGGTAATAGTGGACACACCCTCATCTGGTTACTTTCTCAAACAGAAGTCATTCAATATTTCATTATAAAGAATAATATTTTTAGGATACTGTTTATCAGGTTAACTATTTTCCATGTATTCTTAGTCTAGAAGGTTTCCTTATAAATTAATAGGATGTCAAATTTTAAAATTCAAAAAAGATTTTAAAATCCTTCATGCTATCTACTGAAATGCTCATGTTTTTCTTTTTTACTGCACTGAAGAATTAGATTGATTTTCTTTTAAAAAATATATTAATGTTTATTTATTCCTGAGAAAGAGACAGAGGGAGAGAATATAGTCAGGGGAGTGGCAGAGAGATAGGGAGACACAATCTGAAGCAGGCTCCAGGCTCTGAGCTGTCAGCACAGAGCCCGACAAGGGGCTTGAACCCACGAACCAAGAGATCATGACCTGAGCTGAAGTCCAATCTTAAACCTACTAAGCTACCCAGGTACACCCTGACTGATTTTATTTTTAAGTTTTATTTATTTATTTATTTTATGATAGAGAGAGGAGGAGGGAGGGGCAGAGAGACAGGAAGAGAGAGAATACCAAACAACTTCCACACTCTCACTGTTGTTGCAGAGACCAACTTGGGGCTGGATCTTCTCACCAACAGTGAGATCATGACCAGAGCTGAAACCAAGAGTCTGATGATTAACCAACTGAGGCACCCAGGTGCCCCTAGACTGACTGATTTTGAAAATGTAAAAATAATTCCTGAAATCAATACAAACACATCATTGCATATTTTCATTTTATATATGAGTGTACTTACATTAATAATAATGTGTTAATGTTTGTGCCTATGTTCCCTAGTGATATCAGTTCATAATTTTCTTCTAATAACATCCTCATCAGTGTTTAGCATTAATATTATGACTTCATAGTATAAATTGAGAAAGTTTTATTTGTTTTTATTCTCTGAAAGAGTGTGTAAAATTGCTATTATTTCTTCTTTACTTGTTTTGAAGTATTAATCAGTGACACCATCTGTGCCTAAAGGTTTATGTGTAGGAAGATTTAATTCTGGATCCTACTACATTAATAATTAGAGGAATATTCAAATCTTATGATTTTTCTGATGTCAGACTTGTTATATTTTTATAAAATTTGTCTGTGTCATGTAAATTTTCAAGTATTTGGCCGCAGTTGTTCCTAGTAGCTTCCTTTATTTTTTGAAAATACCTTTATGATTTCCAGTGAAGTCCCTTTTCCTTGCTCCAATCAGTCTTGAGAGTAAGTAATCACTTTTAATAGTTTAAAAATCATTTTTATTTTATTGATCTTTTGAGGTATATATTCATTTTCAATCTCAATAATTTCTGCCTTTGTCTTCACTATTTTCTTTCTTTTACTTTTCATGGTAAAAGCAACTTTCGTTGCTTTCCAGTCCTCTGTTCCAAAGTATGTCTTTAACACTATACATTTACCTCTTAATGATTTCAGATGTATCCCCCAAGAGTTTTTATTGTCATTTAACTAAAATGTTTTCTGATTTTCATTCTTAGTTCTATTTTGACCTATGGGTTAGTTAGAGTGTGTTGTTTCATTTCCATATGTATGCATATGTTATACATGTTTTTCTCATTACTTTCTACCTTAATTGCCCTGCATCCTAAAAAATTATTCTCAATACTTCTAGTCCTTTGAAATTTTGGTATACTTAACTCAAATGATGTTTGATTTTTTTAAATTATTTTATGTTTGAGAAATGTGTGTTTTTCAGTTGATGCACACAGTGTAATGTGTGTGTGTGTGTGTGTGTGTGTGTGTAACATGTGTATCAGAGCAACTATTTCACATGTTTGCAAGTATTTTAGATTCTTATTTGCTCTGTTCATTCTGTCATACAAAAGATGGTGGAGGATTAACTTATACCTGATAATTGTGAATTTATGTTGCTTCCTACATTTCAAAGTGCTATTGTTATAAAATCATATAATTTTATAATTTTCCTATCTTTCTACTGAAGTGTATCTTTTTCCTAGTAATGTTTTTTAACTAAAAGTTTATGTTTTCTGATATGAATATATCTATACTTTCTTCTTTTGGCTTTTTCAAATGAAAGTATTTGTTTCATCGTTTCTTTTCAGCACTTTTATATGTTTATATTGTATATGTATCTCCTGTCATCATTATAAAGTTTAACTTTTTTTAAATGTGTATTTATTTTGAGAAGGGGGAGGGGCAGAAAGAGGTGGATGTCCAGAGGCTTTGAAGAAGGCTCTGTACTGACAACAGCAAGACCTATGTGGGGTTCAAACTCACAAACTGTGAGATCACGGCCTAAGCCAAAGTTGGATGCTCAAACAACTGAGCCACGCAGGCAACCCTAAAGTTTACTTTTAACCTCAGTATGACAAACTTTTTCTTTTAATTGGAATATGCATTAGGTTGCTCAGGATTCTGCAACTTAAAAAGTACCATAAACTGGGTAGCTTAAATAAGAGAAATTTATGGTCTCACGGTCCTGGAGGATACAAGTCTGAGATCAAGGTGTTGTCAGAGTTTCTTCTTTTTGAGGACTCTAAGAGAGACTGTACCTTGTTCTTGTTTACCTTCTAGTGGTCTGCTGGCCATCTCTAATGTTCCATGGCCTATAGAAGCATCACCCTGATCTCTGTCTTCATCTTCACTTAGTGGCTTCTCTATGTGTCCGTTTCCAAATTTCCCCTTTTTATACAAATGCCAATTATATTGTATTAGGTATCCATCCCACTCCAGCATGACCTCATTTCAAAATAAACAACAGTATTTCCAAATAAAATCATATTATGAGGCTTGGGAATTAGGATTTCAACATATGAATTATGGGGGAACACAATTCAGTGTTTCACAAAGCATCTACTTCATTTAAACTTCTTGTAAATACTGATGGATTTTGGTTGAAATATACTAAATATTTATATGATTTAATTAATGTGTGTGATGTGTATGATAAAATATACTGAATATTTAAATTTATATGATTTTTGCCTTCTCTATTAACTTTTTAATTATATCTTATTTTATTGTCTTGTATAGCATACATTTGTAATTTATTACAAGAAATCTGAATTAGTTATTTGGCCACTTTTCAAACAACAAACCAGTCAGCATTTAAACATTATTTTCTTTGTTTGACAGAATTTTATTTTCCATTTATTGAGTTTTAAATTAGTTTGTGTACCATAATTTCAGAGTAGTTTTACTGAGATTCCCATGCCATACAACTCACCCGCTTAAAGTGTTCTCCCTCAGTGAAGGTCACAAAATTGTTACTTCTATTTTTCCATCTAAAAGTTTTATAGTTTTAGAGCTTCCATTTAGATCAATGGAATGGAAATGAGTTCATTTGTGTGTAGTGTAAGGAAGTGGATTGATTCTACATCTCTTATCTTTTCTCTCTTCCTGGGAAGTCTGATGATTATGGATTGTGCTAATAAGCTTTCTTATGTTCTCATAGACCAGAAGGATAACACCTATGTAGGAGGTCCTTATCTTTTGCAGGTTTAGAGGAGATATATGGGTGAGGACCAAGTTCAGGTTATCATTGTAAAGGTTGCAGTTACTGCTGCTGTTAAATTCTCTAGTCTTGGCTCTCTGGTGGCAAAGACATTTTACCCAAGTCGTGGTATATCTGAACATAGCCTAAGAATTTCCAGAAGATACAAATAAACTGCATGAGCAGATTTGATCAGACTCCCCTTTTTTTTTAAATTTTTTAATGTTTTTTATTTATTTCGGAGAGAGAGAGAGACAGCATGAGCAGGGGAGGGCCAGAGAGAGAGGAAGACACAGAATCAGAAGCAGGCTCCAGGCTCTGAGCTAGCTGTCAGCAGAGCCCAATGTGGGGCTCGGACCAACCAACCATGAGACCATGACCTGAGCTGAAGTTGGAGGCTTAACCTACTGAGCCACCCAGGCGCCCCAATCAGACTCCCATGATACCTGTTATTGTGTGGCTTCCTCATCTTCAACCCACCCTGCTAAACCCCATGCAGGGTTTCTTATTATTATATAAGATACGAGGGAAAAAAAGCTCTGCATTTTCTTACTATTTCTATCATGATGTTATTAATTATATGGAAAAATCTATATGAAATGGAAAAGCTCCCTTATGGAGCATATCTCATAATTTAAAATAATCACATCATTAAAAGGTTGTATTTAAGTGATAAAATGTGAATGTACCTGATATTAACATACCATTGATTCAGCCTCTAAGAACACTAACCTAGACAAGTATCCATGCTGTCTCTCAAAAGATTGATGAGCAATCATAGTTAATAAATCCAGAATATGACCTAGATCATATTATTATATAAACAATATTAGATCATGTTATTATATAAACCAAGTACTTTTATGTATGTTGGTGTAATTTTACACGGAATTGTAGCTATGCTTTTTAATAGCACTGTGACTCTTGATAATTTCCTTGTACCTTTTGTTTCTTAGTTTTAAAGTGATTACTATAATACCTACAGCTTAGTGTCATTGTGAATGACATTTGATATATTACACACATGAATAAGCCTGTGTGTATGTGCACAGTGGAAATAATGTTTTATTCCAGATACTCTGACTTGAAAAAAAGTAATATTTTATATAAATCAAAATCTCTATGTTTCAACCTATTTTTCATCTATTTCTATCTTATTTTTTACTCCTTTCCACTCTTTTCTCCAGAGTGCCAACTAAGTATTTATCAGGATGGGGATCAAATCTTTAAATTTTTTTTGAACGTCTATTTATTTTTGAAAGAGAGAGACAGACAGAGTGTGAGCAGGGGAGGAGGAGAGAGAAAGGGAGACACAAAATCCAAAGTGGGCTCCAGACTCTGAGCTGTCAGCATAGAACCCGATGTAGGGCTTGAACCCATAAACCGTGAGATTATGACCTGAGCCAAAAGTCAGATGCTTAACCAACTGAGCCACCCAGGCCTCCTGGGAATCAAATCTTTAATATGATTCCACATTAGCATTGGTTATTATCCCAGCTGATTCTCAGATAATAGCAAACTCTTTTTTTTTTTAATTTTTTTAATGTTTTATTTATTTCTAGGAGAGAGAGAGAGAGACAGCGTGAGCAGGGAAGGGTCAGAGAGAGAGGGAGTCACAGACTGAAACAGGCTCCAGGCTCTGAGCTGGCAGTCAGCACAGAGCCCGACGTGGGGTTCGAACCCACGAACCACAAGATCATGACCTAAGCAAAAGTCGGACGCTTAACCGACTAAGCCACCCAGGCGCCCCAGCAAACTCTTAATATTTGCTTTGATGTTTTATCCCCAATCTAATGAAATGATTTCCACCATTTTGTTTGATGATGAATTGACTGACGAATCCTTTCATATAGACCTTTAATATTTTCATTCCTCACCTTTCCTACCTGTCTTCCTGTGTTTCTCTTTTCACCTATCCCCACACACCCCAAGCTTCTCGGAGGTGCTCTCTTATGCTATTTGGGTATATTACCTGATGCCTTCTTTGTCTTTGATGCATAACCCTTTTATGCTTCTCATGCTGTGATTGAGAAAGAGAACATTAATGAGGAAAAGTGTCTTCCAGGGATCCAAACACTAAGTATGAGACAGTGTGAATGTTTTCACTACAATCTTCACTTTATATTCACCTTGGAGGTGCTGTCCCTGTCCCTGTACACATTTGCATTTGTACTCTTCTGCTAGGCCAGAATATTTTCGTCATCCTGCACTATGACTGAGGTGGGGCGGGGGGGGGGTGTCAAAACAAAAAGCAACAACAAACTAAATATATGCTACGGTACATTAAAAAATATTATTTGTTTTTCAAGACATAAGTTTTAAAAACTCATAAGGTAAGATTTAACTCTTCCTTATTTCTCTTTGTGTTTTCTTTATATTTGTTCTGTCTACCCCTTGATTAGTGAATGACAAAGTTCCAAGTAAGTGACCAGGGGAAAGAAAGAACAATGGAATGTACAAAGGGATTAAGCCATTGCAAGACAAAATAACAACAACACAAAAAACAAATACCTCAGTGGCTAGTATTTTAAACTTTCATGATCCCTCAAGCTTGCCACATTTCCTGGCATAAAGAAAGGATGCAACAAATGGTAGCTACAGCATTCATAGTTCTAAGTTTAGGAGTGATAATAGTGGTAATAGTCATTCACTCATGTAACAGAACCTGAATAAGTTCTTAACCCTGTGACTTCTCCAAAGGTCATAGAAAATAGGCTCCTGCTATACAGGAGCTCACTAACTAATGAAGCATGGCGTGAATGAAACACGTCGTACGTGGACGGTGTCTTTGGAGCACACCCCACCCCACTCCTATGATACTTCTCTTGTCTTAGTGGTACCCTCTTGGCCTAAAAGAAAATAATTACATCAATAAAGACAATTACTGGGGCGCCTGGGTGGCTTAGTCAGTTAAGTGTCCGACTTTCGCTTAGGTCATGATCTCGCGGTTCGTGGGTTCAGGCCCCGCATCAGGCTCTGTGCTGACTGCCAGCTCAGAGCCTGGAGCCTGTTTCAGTCTGTGACTCCCTCTCTCTCTGACCCTCTCCCTGCTCACGCTGTCTCTCTCTCCTAGAAATAAATAAAACATTTTAAAAAAATAAAAATAAAAAATAAAGACAATTACTAACCACAGGACACTTTGACTACTTTCTAATACCCTATGCATCGTTAAACGTTGTTTTGTGAAATATACCATTTGTACTGAGAGATGCATAAAGCATACTTGTACAGTACATGCGTAATTGTAAACTGAATGCCCACAGGGCCTGCTTCTCAGTTAAGAAATTGAATATGCTAGTACACCTGTATGCCTTATATGTCACGTGGATACCATATCTCTTCCATACCTCACAAATAAACACAATCCAGACTTTTATGTTAATCGCTTACTTGCCTTTCTTTATGGTTGTATCACTTTTTTAATATGTCCCTAGCTTTTCAGATTATATAAAGAATCCATTGTATTTATCACGTGTCTTTCTTGTTTTGTCAACATCATGTTTGTCAATAATATGTTGCTACCTATAGCTGTAATTATTGGTTGTCATTGCTTTATAGTATTCCTTCATTTAAATATACTCTAATTTATATTTCCACTTTACTACGGACAGAAAAATGAGTTGTTTCCAGTTTGGGGTTATTAGAAATAACAAAAGTGAAAACATTTTTCTGCATATATTCTGAGCACATGTGTAACACCACAGGTCCATTGGGAAGTCTCTATTTTCATGATCAGAAAAAGCTCTCAGTACAGAATTGTTTGAGATGCAGGCTTATTTCTATGGGATTTTATATTTCCTAAAATTTAATCTAGTATGCTTCATCTCCTTGGTAACCTTATGGGAATTTTTAACAGTATTTCATTAGCATTTCATTCAGCTTTTTTAGTTATACCTACTGAAAGGAACCATACTACTTAGCCTCACATTATAGGAATAAGAATTCTATCAAGCATTTTGTTTTAACTTAGTGTTTGTGATCATAATGCACATCCAATTTTACATCTCACATTCATGTAGATATTTTGGATAAATTTTCTATTGCTTTGGTATTACAGTAAATGTCATGCTTAAAACAATAACATTTATGACCTCATAGTTTCATAGATTAATCTTGGCATATCTTAGCTGATTCTTCTACTCAAGGTCTCATAAAGGTATAATAAAATTGTTGGCTATGTTGAACTTTCATCTGGAGGTTGAATCAGAGAAGAACCACTTCCAAACCTCCTCAGGTTGTTGGTAAAATACATTTCCTCACTGGGGCACCTGCGTGGCTCAGTCAGTTAAGCATCTGACTTCAGGTCACGATCTCTTGATTTGTGGGTTTGAGCCCCACGTCGGGCTCTGTGCTGACAGCTTGGAACACAAAGGCTGGTTCAGATTCTGTGTCTCCCTCTCTCTCTGCCCCACTTCCCCTCACACTCTGTCTCTCTCTGTCTCTCAAACATAAATAAATGTTGAAAAAAAATTAAAACAAAAATACATTTCCTTACTGCTATGGAATCCTGACAGTTTACTTCTTCAAAGCCAGCAATTAAGAGAGAAAGTCTCTGCTGCTTTGAGTATCTTAGAGGAAAGCTTGGATTATTTATTTATTTATTTATTTATTTATTTATTTATTTTATTTATTTGAGAGAAGGAGAGAGAGAGAGAGAGAGAGGGAGAGGGAGAGGGAGAACATGAGCAGGAGAGAAGCAAAAGGACAGAGAGGATTCCATGCAGACTCCTTGCCACCAGCACAGAGCCCAAAACAGAGCTAGAACTCCTAAACCATTAGATCATGGCCTGAGCTGAAATCAAGAATTGGTGGCTTAACCTACTAGGCCACCCAGGTGCCCCCTTAGATCTTTTTTTTTTTAAAAAGTACTCATCTTTTGGGTTTTGTCCCAATTTATTAACTCAAAACGCAAATAATTATGCATCTTAATAACATATGCAACATTACTTTTGCCATGTTCCATGGTTTAAAAGCAAGCTGTAAGTTTTTGCAACACTCAAAAAAAAGTGTGTTTATACCAGGAAATGAGAATGATGAGAACATCTTAGAATTTTGCCTAACATACATTGTAATATATATTTTCCTATTATCTTTAACCATCAGAAAGATTTTTCATGGCTATTACATTCAGACATGGAGTATATTATAATTTACTTGAATACTAGATTAATCAGGATATATTTATGGTTTAATAGATATAAAAATATTTTGCCTAGATTCTTTTAAGTATCATTGACACACAATGTTACATCAGTTTCAGGTGTACAACATAGTAATTCAACAAGTTTATATCTTATACTATGTTCAGCACAGGTGTAACTACCATCTGTTACCATGCAATGCTATTACAATACTGTTGATGATATTTCCTACTGTACCTTTAATTCCTGTGCCTTACTCATAATTTCATGACTGGAAGCCTATATCTCCCATTCCCTTTCACCCATTTGCCCACCCCCCATTCTTCTCCCTTCTGGCAACCATCAATTTATTCTCAATATTTATAGATATGATTCTGCTTTTTGTTTGTGTTCATTTTGTGATTCAGAGTCTACATGTAAGTGAAATCATGTGGTATTTGTCTTTATCTTATTTATTCCAGTGAGCACAATACCCTCCAGGTGCATCCATGCTGTCACAAATGGCACAATTTAGACTTTTTGTGACTGAATAATATTCAACTCTCTCTGTATACCACAACTTCTTTATTCATTAACATATAAAAGGAAGATTGAGTTGCTTCCATATCTTGGCTATCATGAATAACACTGCAATAGAGATAGGGGTGTATATATCTTTTTAAATTAGTGTTTTCATTTTCTTTGGGTAAATACTCAGTAGTGGAATTACTAGATCATATGGTAATTCTGTTTTTAATTTTTTGAGGGAACTCCATACTGTTTTCCGTAGTGGCTGCACAAATTTACATTTTTACCAAAGTTTATGAAGATTCCTTTTTCTCCATATCCTCAACAACACTTGTTATTTCTTGCCTTACTGATTCTTGCCATTCTGACAAGTATGAGATGATATCTTATTGTGGTTTTGATTTGCATTTCCCTGATGATGAGTGATGTTGAGCATCTTTTCATGTGGTTGTTGGTTATCTATATGTCTCTAGTATGCCTAGTTTTTAAGGTTTGGAAAGCTTAAATCATATCTGAAAAATATTTTGGCCTCGATTCTCAGTTATAGATCAGTGGTTCTTAAAAACTAGAAAAAATGAGGAGTAGCTTCATTATAATGAGGAGAGCTGCTTGATGTCTAGCTAGCTCTGTCTTCAAAATCCTAAAAGCAAATACTAGACACTAGATTCATTTTATTTAAAAATGTGTCATGAAGGGTGACACTTAAAAATAATCATATATCGGGGCGCCTGGGTGGCTTAGTCGGTTAAGCGTCCGACTTTCGCTTAGGTCATGACCTCGCGGTTCGTGGGTTCGAGCCCCGCGTCGGGCTCTGTGCTGACTGCCAGCTCGGAGCCTGGAGCCTGTTTCAGTCTGTGACTCCCTCTCTCTCTGACCCTCCCCTGCTCGTGCTGTCTCTCTCTCTCTCTCTCTCCTAGAAATAAATAAAAAAAAAAATTTTTTTTAAATAATAATCATATATCAAAAGATAATTATTATTTTGTAGACAAAGAAATAACAATGAAAAATGCCCTTAAAGTTACACAATAGAGTGTTATCAAGAAATTTTAAATAATGCATTTTCATTGTCTGCAAACCAGTCACCTCCATCATATCCTTCAGGTATTGAATGCATATAGATTTTAGGTTCTTTTTATTTATACTGAGAGAGCGAGTGAGCACTACTGGGGGAGGGGCAGAGAGAAAGGGGGGGAGAGAATCCAAGACAGGCTCCACACTGTCAGCAGAGCCCCACATATAGCTCGAACTCAACCAACTATGAGACGATGACCTCAACTGAAATCAAGAGTCAGAAAGATGCTTAATTGACTGAGCCATCTAGGCACTCCAGATTTTAATACCAGTGTCTTCTTTATTTCGAAGCTTATCCAGCCTAGACTTAAATGGACAGATATTTTCAAAAAAATAGATTATCTCAAACCAAGCTCATTATCTTTCGTCACATCAAGGCTTCTTTTCTTCTCTATATATGCTCCAAATGGTTTTTCTTTCCTATAGGCACTCTATATTATAATCATTATAACCTGATCCCCCCAAGCCAAAGTTGAGGAAGCAAGCTAACACTTGCACATACCTACACATTGGATCAATAACCAAGTCAGGAATATTTTTACATTTCATTCACATAATCAGAGAATATTTGTAGTTGACCTAATGCCTGAATTTTATAAAATTCTCATTGGGTAGCTTGAAATAATTAATGCACTTTTCTAACTAACTTACTATCGAAAAATGCCTTTGAGGTGCCTGGGTATCTCAGTCAGTTGAGCATCCAACTCTTATTTCGACTCGGGTTATGATCTCACTGGTTTGTGGGATGGAGCCCGCATTGGGCTCCAGGTTGACAGCATAGAGCCTGGTTGGGATTGTCTCTCCCTCTCTTGTTGCCACTCCCCTGCTCACACACATGCTCTCTGTCTCTCTCTCTCTCAAAATAAATAAATAAGCATTTAAAAAAAGAAACTAAAAAAATGCCCCAGGGATTGACTACTGATACATGACAGATGTATGTGAAATGTGTTTACTCACTTTGGTCATCATAAAATATTTGTTTTTAGCAATTTTGTGGACTTTGCTATAGCCCAGAGCATTACTGGTCAAAAATCTTGCAATCACTTGACAATTTTATAGATATGTTTTATTGCTAATACATATAAAGCAGCATTAAAAGAATTCAAGTTAGTTTTAATGTTTTTTCTATCTTACAGCAAATATATGTTCACTATATATAATGTTTTAAAAATATTTGAAATGTCTGTAGACATATGGTTGAATGCATGATACGTTGTTTCATTCTAGTCATTTTCATTGTATTCACATTTGGTGCTTTGATGTTTTTAAAATCATACTGGAACCAGTTGATTTTAGTTTGGCCATGAGTAGCAGAATAGTTTAAATATATTGGAAGGTAATGCATGGCTGATAGAGCAACTCCATTTTAATTTTTTTTTATGTTTTTATTTATTTCTAGGAGAGAGAGAGACAGTGTGAGCAGGGGAGGGTCAGAGAGAGAGGGAGTCACAGACTGAAACAGGCTCCAGGCTCTGAGCTGCCAGTCAGCACAGACCCCGATGCGGGGCTCGAACCCACGAACCGCGAGATCATGACCTAAGCGAAAGTCGGACACTCAACCAACTAAGCCACCCAGGCGCCCCTAGAGCAACTCCATTTTAATCAGGAATACCTCCTCCATCTTCTTGACTCATGACCGCCATCTTCAAGGTCATCTCAGTGTCCAAGTTGGCTGCTAGAGTTCTAGGCATCATCTCCAAATTATAGTTGAGAAGAAGATAGATGGACATAAGGACAGGCAGGATACATCCCATCTCAGTCATCTCCCTTTAAGCAGCTGTCTCTGAACTTCTTGTCATCATTTTCACTTACACCTTATCGGAAGAATGAGATGTAAGTGACATTACGCACATGATTGATGATATCTCCCTGCAAAAGAAGCTAGAAAATAAACTCTTCCTTCTGGGAAGCAATACAACAGGGACAAACTGAGTTTCTGTTACTAAAGAAGGGAAGAATGGGTATTGAAAAGGCAATTAATACTTCCATTAACATAACATATCCACATATACAGACGCATTTAGCCCTGGATGTACATGAATACATATACATGATTGTTATTCTGTTTCACTTTTTTCCACTAAGTATCTGCTTTGCTGCTGCTTCCATTCATGGAGCATTTATCATGAGTTTGTCATTTTGTTTTATACCTACCTTCAGGCATAGGCTAGCACAGTGGTGCGTTTAAAGTGAACACAACCCCCCACTCCAGAGGCATTTACAAATCATGCAAATTTTACTTATGATTTTCTTAAAGAGTATAAGAGGAAATTGCACAGCCCGAAACATCCTATAATGCTCCTTGTCTGTCACTTCTTTCACAACCCCAGACAGTTAAATTAATCAGTCCTCTTCTTTGTCAAGAGCCTGCCAATATTGAGCTTTTCTCTTTTTTGTTTTGCTTTGTTTGTTTCAAGTTTTTATTTAAATTCTAGTTACTTAACATGTACGGTGATACTGGTTTCAGGAGAAGGATTTAGTGATTCAGTACTTTACATCACCCAGCGCTCATCATAACATGTGCCCTCCTTAACACTCATCACCCATGTAGCCCATCCCCTCCCCACCTGCCTCCACCAACCCTCAGTTTGTTCTCTGTAGTTAAGAGTCTCTTATGGTTTGCTTCCCTCTCCTTTTTTTATCCTTTTATTCCCTCACTCTATACTTTATTCTTTTCTCCAGACTCCATGGCTTTTTTTTTTTTTTAATTTTAGAGGGCATAAAATTCAATGTCTACTACCTCTAGCAATGGGTAAGGATATCTTTTCATTGTATTGTTACCAGCACTGATATTATAACTGTAAAACTATAATTGTTTTACAAAAATAGTATGTTTATTCACATTTTAATTACTAAGAATTTTGAACACTTTGTTAAACACTTGTTAAATTGTTGGATTTCCATCTTCATTCATTCATCAAATACTTAGAGCCTACTTTGTGCCTTCCCTTTTTCTAGGTGGTGAGGATACAGTGATGAACAAAAGAGAAAAATCCCTGTTCTTGTGAACTTTTGTTTTACTTGATGGTGTCAGAAAATAAGCAAAGACACAAAATATATAGAAGGTGAGATGATAGCGATGGTTTTGGAGAAAAATAAAATAGGGATTGGAAAGTGAGGATTACAGTTTAAATGGGGGTGGACAGGGGCGCCTGGGTGGCTCAGTCGGTTGAGTGCCTGACTTTTGCTTAGGTCATGATCTTGTGGTTCGTGGGTTCGAGCCCCGCATCGGGGTCTGTGCTGACTGCCAGCTCAGAGCCTGGAGCCTATTTCAGAGTCTGTGTCTCCCTCTCTCTCTGACCCTGCCCTGCTCATGCTGTCTCTCTCTCTCTCTCCTAGAAATAAATAAAAATATAAATAAATAAATAAATAAATAAATAAATGGGGGTGGACAGAGTAGGCCCAATCTGAAGGTGACATTTAAATAAAGACTGGAAAGAACTGAGGGGTTAAACTAGACATATGCATACAGATGGATAGTGAGATCCAAATAAAGAAAAAAGAAAAGGGAATGCAAAGTCTATAGCAATAGTTTGCCCTATGTGTTCGAGAAACAGCAAAGTGTCCAATGTGGTAAGAATGAAGCAAATCAAGACCAGAGTAGTACTGAAATCAGAGAAAAGGAATTTATGGTCAGTTGTAAGGACCTGGGCATTTTCTCCAAGTCAGATGAGAAGCCAGCAGAAAGTTTTTGATATGCTTTAAGTTTTAACAAGCTCAGTCTGACTCATTTGTGGAAAATAGATTAAAGGGATTTAATGGCTGAAGCGGGTTAACTAGTTAGGAGGCTGTTGTTACATTCCAAGTGAAAGACAATGAAAAGTAGCAGTAGATATGATCCCATCATGTATATTCTTACTATACAGTATACAGGGTTATTAATGAACTGTAATGGTTTATAACAAAAAGAAATAATGAATAATTCCAATGTTTGAGTCTAGGCTTTAAAAATAACTAGGTTTTAAATGATTACAGAGAAGTACTATAGTAGGAGTAAAGCAGATTTGAGAGAGAAAATTAGGAAATTCAGTTGTAGACATGTTAATTTTGAGAGCATTGGAAATCAAGAGTGGATTCATTGGCAGTTCAATACAGAAAGAGAGTGGTTTAAGCTTCCAAGAATCATCTGTCTATATCCTTCATTCAACTATCTCTTAAATTTATAATTTTTTATACAATTGGGCATGAGCTTTTCATGTAGTAATATTATTTTACTTTTTGGAAAATATGCATAATGTCAAATTGAAATGATCATTATGTTGTAAAAAGCAAAACAATATTAACACAAAAAATAGACAAATCTAATAAGATTGAGTGGGTGTGTTTGAGAGAGATGGGAGGGAAATGGAAAGGAAGCAGAAAGGAAGAGGGAAAAAAGGGAGAGGCGGAGAGAGAGGGAGACAGAGAGAGAGAAGGAAAGCCACATGGCTCTCAGTGATATAAAAGCGTCCATATGGTGTTAGTTTGTCAAAACATTTCTGTAGGAGTACTGCCGGAACTTTCCACCCGCACACATATTTAGTATTTAAACCCTCAATAAATTCACTACTTCCTCTGTGTATGCTGTGTATGTCTTTCTCTCCTCTCTAATCCTTTTTAGATTTTCATTTGGAGTTTCCATTGGTGACAACTTGGCTGCCTCAAGACCCACAATAATATAAAGGAAAACGTAAAGCGCACAGTTTTTTCTGAAGAATTATCTAGATTTCTGGATGCCTGAACATGTCTGTGCTGAGCATCCTGTCTGCATTGCTCCACAACGGGGCCTCTTTAATTGCTATGGCAACAGCACAATAGAGCCAATATAACCACAGAGGCTCATTACATGAAATGTTAAACACCATTAGGAGACAGAAACATAATGGATAGCATGACATCTCAAAGGCTCAGACATTCACCTCTCAGAAATCCAAAGAAAAAGGGTAAATCGTTTACTAGATTCGGAACCCTGATTAATGACATTTAAATTTGTGTTATAACCCCTTCTATGCTCTTTCATGTTGTCATAAAATCACAGTGAATTTTAAGGTGGGAGCTGCTGTATTCTTGAAAACTGGAAGAAAACGGGGGTTATCTGGTATTCTGCCATGGCAGGGTAGTGATTTCATTGCATTTCACATTTGTGATAATGTTCTATATCCTGGACCTTCCTTCTCCCCTGTGTCCATTGAAACTTGATTATCCTGCAATGAGATGCAATAGAAAGAGACTCCGGTGTATGCCATCCAGGTTGGAGTCTTAGATTAATAATGTCTTCAGACTTTCACTAAGATTCAGTTTCCTCATCATTCAATACCAATCCAGACATGGAATGCAAGCCCTTTTTACCCTGATGTTTCCCACAAGCCTTGATATGGGGCAGGGGGCGAGGGGGGGAAGGGTGGGTACACACTTCAGGTTTGAAGCTGATGGGAAGCAACAGTGTATTATCTTGGCAAACATGATACTCTGTATCTCAGAGTTTCCTTATCTGTGACTGTCTCTGTGAAGGTTCCATGCCTACACTGGAATCTTCTCCCTTTGTCTACTTTTGTCAGTTCTCTCTCCTCTCCACACAGTGAACTTTAATTTAATTTATCAGACTAGAATTTACCTAGCTTGTTTCGCTGTCCCTGTAAAATCCATGCCTCAGGCCACCCACTGTTCACATACAAAATGGATCATCAAATTATTTTGCTAAAGAAATAACCATCTACTCCCCAGATAAATTATACTTATTCCTTAGAGGCACTACTGTCTTAATTACTCGGAGTTCTAAATATAAATGATCTTACACTTTATACACACATCGCCCCTCCCACTTCCCACATATTTCCCACTTGTATCTGAACATCCAGAAGGAGTGCTTACAGTCAACAGAAATTCATTTTAGCAAACCGCTTGCCACCTGTGCCAGCTGACCTGACTTCCAACTACTGCTGTTCTCACCACTGGGAATCTTCACAGCCTCTTAGCACTAGGCTGTTTTAGCCTGCTTTCTCTCCCCAAGCTATTTTTTGCAAAAGAGAATACATTCTCCTTCAGAGTTACTGGTAGTATTTATTCTCCTAATCCATGGACCCTCAATGACATTATAAAATCTCTGTAGTGGGCAAGGGAAGGGACAGGCCAATACATATCAGTGGGAAAACACTGAGAACTCTTTATACACAGAAATCACTCTCCTTTCTATGAGGTAGGATTTCTGAGTTTGTTTTTTTTAATGTTTACTCATTTTTGAGAGAGTGAGAGACACAGAGTGTGAGTGGGGGAGGGTCAGAGAGAGAGGGAGACACAGAACCCGAAGCAGCCTCCAGGCTCTGAGCTGTCAGCACAGAGCCTGATGCGGGGCTCAAACAATGAACTGCAAGATCATGACCTGAGCTGAAGGCAGCTGCATAACTGACTGAGCCACCCAGGCGCCCCTAGAATTTCTGTTCTTAAAAGAGTAATTAGTATTACAAATTTAAGTATTTGGGTAACTTCACTCATGTCTTGACATACCAAAAAATAAATGAATGATGCTGATTAAGTATGTCATTTGGGTTGTCATGAAGTCTCTGTCTAGGTGTTCTTAAATCTCCACAATTGTAATATGCTAGCACCCTTTAGGTGTAATTTGATTATGAACAGAGATCAGGAACATAAATGAGTAAATAACTTAATGAATTTAAGGACTCGTTGTTAGAATCAACAATGCCCAAAAAAGATGGGGTGCCTGGGTGGCTTAGTCAGTTAAGCTTCCAACTTTGGCTTGGGTCATGATCTCGTGGTTTGTGGGTTCTAGCCCTGCATCGGGCTCTGTGCTGACAGCTAGCTCAGAGCCTGGAGCCTGATTCTTTTATCTCCCTCTCTCTCTCTGACTCTCCCCTGCTCACGCTGTCTGTCTCTCTGTCTCTCAAAAAATAAATAAAACATTAATTTTTTTAAAAAAAGACATAATAATCAGAAAAACACAATGTAAATAATATATATGAAGCATCTTCTTATCCTAGGAAAGGCATGCTATTTGGAAATAGATCTCCATCTTAAGCCTACCTTTTTTGTTTTCTTTTTGTATAGCCTTGAGAGGATTCCTTAAGATTTCTTAAATTTTATTTCATCATATAAAATGGGAAAAAATAACCACTTTATATGAAGTTGTGTAAAGCATAAATAGGATTCAGTATAATACATACATTGCATAAAAAATCAGTCTTAGCTTCCTAATGTAAGCTAACAAAATTAATATTAAAAATATTTTATAAAATAAATAAAACATCTTACTATGTAGCTTTTACCTTCATTCTAAAAAAAAAGAAAACAAAAACAAAGAAGTGTTGAAATATTTATGTATCTACTGCTTAGATAGAGCATGGTAAATATTCCATTTAGCAAACTGTTTTAATTTTCAGTATCTCAATCTCATTTCCTCATCTATAAAAGAGACCACTACTTTCATGTTTACCTATGTTCAATGAATGATAACTATTAATTTTTAGATAATTAAGTTTATTTTGCTAACTGGGCCATTTATCTAGTCCATTAATATAAAATAATATGGGTTTATGGATACATGTGCCATGTTGTATAAAAAATACATATATGAATACACAGATAGATAGCAAAAATTAAGGATACTACTATATTAACTCAAAGGCCCATTTTATTTGTGTAAATTTAAATATCAAAATGTATGTTGAGTTAAAACTTTTCACTATCTACCTTCTATTATAATTGTGAACATGCTTGTCCTGATCAGATCCCAGCCTTGTAAACTTAGCAGATTCTAGCAAAGCACCTTGCATGTGATGCAAATGATAAATAAATCTTCCTGAAGAAATTAGTAAAAGAATGAGGGAATAGATGCATGAGTGAATTTTTCAAAAGTTTAATTTTCAGTGTATTTAGGAATTTTCCTACAGACGATCATAATCGAAGGTCGATGATAATTGTTCAAGGTTATAGTTGTCTTGTTTTGAGGCTTGAATTTAGTAGGTTCAATAGTGATATCCTCATATATATTTTAGTAGAGAACAGATGAGTAATGTTGTCATATATAGCCCTTGGAAAAAATAAACAAAAACCTAAAATATTAGAAATGAATATCAAAAGTGTTTCATTATATAAACCATGTTATAAAATACCCTTTGCAACACTGTAGCCATTTTGACACATCCTAAAGCAACTCATCAGTGTCACCAGGCTTCAGCATCTGATCTCCGGCATTAGCCTGGGCAAAGAGACACTAATTGAATTGGTGGAACTCTATTGAATGATGGCAAGGCAGCTCCCGAGGGGCCCAATAGTTTTCCTTTAACTCAACATGTAAATTGGTACCTTATTGGTTTCTGCAGAGAATAGATAATGCTCTCAGTTGGTTGTAAAACCTAAATTTGCTTGTGTATTCTGTTTTAATTGCCAAATAAATACTAATTCTCTTGAGCATATGTGATGTAATAGCTATCGGCTGAAAGAAGGATGCGGTACTGGAAAATCATTTTCCAGTTTTGTGTGATAGACTCTTCTTTGTTTATAAATGTGTCACTTTGTGTCTGAAAAGAATTAACTTGAAAGAACATATAATGTAGAGATGTATAAATACTAGCTAGAGAGCTGCAGCTGTATGACTATTTACTGAGTTACATCCCCACTCAAATATTATTATTAAAAACAGATCTGGGTTGTTTGCATTTAACCAGTTAGGGAAAGCAGTAGACAGATGTTCTAAAAGAGTTTGACTTAACTACATAAGAATGAGTTTAGTGTGTTTGATGATCTTCATAAATTTTTAAATCGTGAATTCCAACAAAGCCCAGCAGCTGCTCTGCTCTTCCATTCATACTCAATTTCTTCAAGTAGTACTACATAATTCTAATAAATATGTCAAGGATTGGTGCATGAACTTGTAGGAAGTGAAAACTATTTCTTTACATGATCCCTCATCTTCAGTCTTCTATAAATTTTGAAATCTCCACTCTGTCCTAAGATAATGTGGGAAATCTCATTAATCACAATTCATATGACTCTTTACTTACAGGTCTTATTTAAACAAAAATAAATAAATAAACAGTGAATTAAGAAAGTGGTCCACGTTTTGTTCTAAACTCAGTCTTTCTAAATCACCATATAGGCAGTGAACTCATATCATATCAGGCCATATATATGTTGATGAAGTAAATCAGATAATGAAATAGGATGCATAATTTGAGTTGGAATGGAATCCCATCTTTGAAGATATATGGCAGAGCTAAGAAAATACATCTTTCTAAAATATGACTAAGTTCTAATTAGCTACCAATAATGTGCCTGGATTTCCCCTGTTAATAAGGACACAATCATATTGGATTAGGGATTACACTAATCACCTCACTCTAACTTGATAATCTACAAAGACCTTATTTCCAGTTATACTCACATTCAGGGATATTGGAGATTAAGACTTCAATGGCTTTTTTTTCAATTGAGGTATAATGGTCATATAGCATTGAATAAATTTAAGGTTTAAAACATGTTGATTTGATACAAACTTATTGCAATAAGATTGCTATTGTAGCCTTAATTAACATCTCTATCATGTCATGTGCTTATTTCTTTTTTTGCAGTGGGAACATTTAAGATCTAGTCTCTTAGCAATTTTGATGAATATAATGCAATATTGTTGTCTGTAATTACTACACTGTGCACTAGATTTCCAGAGCTCATTTATCTATTAGTTGTAAGTTTGTACCCTTAAATAACATCCCCCAATTCCCTAACCTCCCACCCCTGGTAACTATCATTCTAATTTCTGTTTCTTCGAGACAATTTCCCTAGGTAATCTGCTTTTTCATATAAGAAAAAAAATGGGGAAGAATAGGGGGAGGAAAAAAATTGAAATGAATCTTACAAGCAACCCAGATTTTTAACTTCGGAGGAATGATGGGTAAGATATTGAAGAGCACAAAGAATAATTAGTCACTCAGAACTTTCAGCTATAAAAAGACTAAGAGAGGGGATGGAGAACTCAGTTCTTTTCTTCTCATACAGTATGTCTGACTTTCAACTACAGAATGTCTGAGATGGCATTGGAGAGATGCACAAAACTTCTTAGAGGAAACCTCTACCTTCATAGAATCTAGGGTAGCTCAGTTGCAGTCAAAAGTAAAGAAATCTGGGGATGAGATGAAAGATCAAAGAACCCTCATTGGCCACCAAAACAATGGTAGCAGAGATGTAAAGTTGACTGAGGCCTCCAAATGTTTGGAAATCAGATAGTTCGTCTGTAAAACAGACAGATCTCCAAACCAAGATCCCATGCCTCCTTGAATAGGAAAATTCTCAGCCATGCTCTCAAAAATGTGAAGCTGTTGTGAACTGAATTCCGATAATACTGCAGCAAGTGACAGACTGAAATAACTTCAGAACATATAATGCAATACTATAAAACTCCTAAAAGGTAACATGGGGAAAAACCTAAATGACCTTGGGTATGGTGATGCTTTTTATATACAACACCTAAGGCACGATCCATGAAAGAGATAATTGATGTGCTGGATTTCATTAACATTAAAAACTTTGGCTCCAGAAAAAACAATGTCAAGAAAATGCAAAGACAAGCCAGGAACAGGGAAAAATATTCACAAAAGATACATCTGAGAAAAGACTGTTATCCAAAATATACAAAGAATTCTTAAAACTAAATAATAATTAAAAAACTATAATTTAAAAATGAGGCAAAGACCTTGACAGACACCTCAATGAAGAAGATTTACAGATGGTAAATAAAATAGGAGAAGATACCCTACATCATATATCATCAAGGAAATGCAAATTAAAGCAATGAGATACCAATACACACCTACCTATTAGAATGACCAAATCTGGATCACTGACAACATGACCTGCTGGCAAGAATCTGGTGCAACAGAAAGTCTCATATTGCTGCTGGGAATTATGGTACAGCCACTTTGGAAGACAGTCTAGCACTTTCTTACAAAACTAAACATGTTCTCACCATGCAGTCCAGCAACCACACTCCTTGGTATTTACCCAAAGGAGTTAAAAACTTATGTCCACACTATAAAGCCTTTACATTTATGTGTAGAGCAGCTTTATTCAGAATTGCCAACACTTGGAAGCAACCAGATGTCCTTTAGTGGATGAATAGATATATGTGGATGTTGGTACATGCAGACAATGGGATATTATTCAATGCTAAAAGGAAATGAACTATTAAGCCATGAAAAGACATGGGGGAACATATTATTAAGTGAAAGAAGTCAATCTGAAAAAAGCTACATACTATATAATTTCAACTGTATGACTTTTGAGAAAAGACAGAATTATGGAGATAGTAAAATATATCTATATATGATAATAAAATATATTATCACCTAACATATATGATAAAATATATATCATATATTGCCAAAAATATATGGCAATCAGTAATTGCCAGGGATGAGCCAGGGAGAGACGAATGGGAAGAGCACAGAGGACTTTTAGGACAGTGAGAATACTCTATATATACCATAATGGTGAATATTTGTCATTTGTCCAGACCTGTAGAGTGTACAACACCAAGATTGGACCCTAACATAAACTCTAGATTTTGGGTAATTATGATGTGTCAAAGTAGATGCATCAATTGTAGCAAATGACTACTCTGGTAGGGGATGTTGATAATGGTGGAGGCTATGTATATTGGGAGCAGTTGGTATACAGGAAATCTCTGTACTTCCCTCTCATTTTTGCTGTGGACCTAAAATTGTTCCAAAAAATAAAGCATTAAAAAGAAGTTTGTTAAACTTTTAAAAAACAGGCTGCCAGGGTCCCTGTTGGTTGAGCATCCAGCGTCAGCTCAGGTCATGATCTCATGGTTCACGGGACCAAGCACCACCTCGGACCTTGCACTGGCAGTGTGGAGCCTGCTTCAGATCCTCTATCTCCCTCTCTCTGCCCCTCCCCTGCTCATGCTCTCTCTCTTTGTCTCAAAAATAAACATAAAAAAAAAAGTAGGCTGGCTCCTCTGTACCCTAATTTATAGCAGATAATTCCTCTTACTTCCTTTCTGTTTGGGTGGGGAAGTCAGGGGACATCTATGGCACTCTTCCCTAGCATCCAAGACATCACTCTCTGGAACACAGTTACTGTAAGTTTATATCCTCAGAAATATGACATTATTTTAAAACATGACGTCCAGCTTATCCAGTTTATTTGATTACTGGGGTGCAAATGATGTGGGATGTTATTTGTATGTTTCTTTGCATATTTTGTAATTTTAATATTCATACCGGAAGTCCTATTTAGAAACAGATTAAAACACAACAAAAATATTTTATATCTATCCACAGATATACCATTTCTGTAGTTTTCCATCCATTTATAAAGATTCAAGATTTCATCTGATACAGTTTTCCATCAACCTGAAGAGAATATCCTTTATATTTTCTTACAGCACAGTTCTTCTGGTAATGAAACTTTCAGTTTGTTTCTCCTGAAATGTTTTTATTTTACTTTCACCTTTTATGAATATATAAATCCCACCCAGGTTGACAGACTTTTTTTTTCTTGCAATATTTTCAATATATTTCTCATTGTCTCCTATCTTGCTTTATCTCCAAAATCAGTGAGGCATCAGCCATTATTTTCATTTTGTTCAGTTTATCTTCTTGTAATGTGTCTTATTTCTGTGACTCCTTTAAAGGTTATTTTTTTTCCTTTGGTTACCTGAAATTTGATTATGGTGTGTCTTGGTATGGTTTTCCTTGTTTTGAGCGTGGACTTATGTTTTTTCTTTATCACCAGTGTGAAAAAATTTGCCCTTTATCTCTACTTTATAGCCTTCTTCTGAAACTCTGATTATATGCTTCTTAATTTTGACATCTTAATATTTTTCCACAGGTCAGAGTTTCTGTTCACTTTTTCTCCCATCTTCTCTTCTCCCTCACCCCTCCACCGAGTGTTTCAGTAAGGTTAGTGTCTGTTGCCCTGTGTCTACCTACAGGATAACTGAAGTTCTTTCTTCAGATAACTCTCTTCTCCTGCCATTTTGCCTCATAAATTCAAGCCATTGGAGAGTCTACATTCCAGTCCATCCTCTTCACCTGTTCATGAGTCATCTTGTTTTCCCTCCTTGTGCTATGTTTTTAAAAGTGTCTCCAGGAGCAGCAGTAAGGTTCATTTATTTTTCTTCATGCTTCCCAAGGATCACAATACCGTGCTTCTTTTTTTTCCAGTCTGTGAAAACTATAGTTACGTATATTTTTGTACTTTTTTTTTGCTGCTTGCGTCTTGTGGAAAAGCTAGTTTAGTACTAGTTATTCTGTCATAGAAGAGTAAGATCTTTTCCTTTGTTGAGACTGACAGTGCTTATTCATTACAACCACATTAAATATGACATAAACTAGGCATAAAATAAATCGAATCTATAAGAATATGTTTTATTTAGGAAACTAGGTATATTCTTTCTGGAGTAAGTCCATATTTTGTATTTTCACTAATTAGAAAATTGACTGACTTTCTCCAGCAATTTTCCTTGACAGTTAAAAATACATGTAATTTATGAGAATTTTATTTACTTGTTTATTTATTATTTTTTAATGTTCGTTTTTGAGAGAGAATGAGTGCAGGGTAGGGGCAGGAAGAGAGCGAGACAGAAGATCCAGAGTGGGTTCTGTGCCTGAGAGCAGAGAGTCCAATGCAGAGCTTGAACTCATTAACTGTGAGATCATGACCTGAGCTGAAGTTGGAGGCTTGACCAACTGAGCCACCCAGGCACCCATAATTTATGAGAATTTTTAATTGCTTATGTCTTAGTATTTTAATTTTTTTTTTTGAGAGAGACATAGGGTGAGGTGGGGAGGGGTAGAGGGGGAAAGAGAGAGACAATCCTAGGCAGGCTCCATGCCTGTGTGGAGACTGATGTGGGACTCAATCTCACAACCCTGAGATTATGACCTGAGCCGAAATCAAGAGTTGGTCATTCAGCTGACTGAGCCACCCAGGGGCCCTAGTATTTAATAAGATCAAACTGGAAAATGAAACTGTCAAGATTCTTTTCATTACATTTGGATAAATATAAATGTATTACGATTCTAAGAAAAGAAAAAATGGAATTATAGTATTTTGGGGGGGCTCACTGTCAAGAATTTTGATGACTGCTTTTCAAAAATTATCTTTGAAAAATCTAATTTTATGTCATAAAATATTCTAATATTTAAGGAGCTCAGAGCATTTGTGGTACATCTTTAGCGTTTTTATCTTTGAGAATAAGAGCCTTTATTTGCAGATAGGTTGTGGTACATTCAAGATAGTTTGTAAAGATGAATAAAATTTTATTAATGATTACTTACTTTCAAATATGCCACAAAGTTTACAATAACAAATATTGTCTATTATTGTTTCTACTCAGTAAATTGAAATGCTTGCAAATTCTTAAGTATATCTTTAATATTTTCAACTGTCAAGGTTTCTTTCAGGGTTATGGGGAACTGTCCTAACTCCTACCCTCCAATCTGGGCTGAATATCACTTTTTTGGTGCATCCATGTAGTACCCTGGACATATTTCAAAAATAGCACATAATTTACACAATTGTAATAATCTGTTGGTTTCTTTGTTTTCCCCATTTGATTTTAAATCCCACAAGGCCATGAATGGCATATTTTTCATCCTGGTGTCAATTATAGCCTGCAATTCAGAGGAGATATTTTATACTTGTTTGTTATGTAAACAAATGAGTAAATTGGTTCTGTATTGCAATTTGAATCAAAAGGATTATTCCAGTGGGAATGAATGTGAACATTAGTGAAATGATTGGATGCTAACACTACATTTTGTGTCTTTTCTTACAGGCTCTTAAATCTGATCTACAATGGAAAAATTTCTTTTTTATCTGTTTTTCATGGGCATAGCAGTGAGAGCTCAGATCTGTCCAAAGCGTTGTGTCTGTCAGATTTTGTCTCCTAATCTCGCAACCCTTTGTGCCAAGAAAGGGCTTTTATTTGTTCCACCAAACATCGACAGAAGAACTGTGGAGCTGCGGTTGGCAGACAATTTTGTTACAAATATTAAAAGGAAAGATTTTGCCAATATGACCAGCTTGGTGGACCTGACTCTATCCAGGAATACAATAAGTTTTATTACACCTCATGCTTTTGCAGACTTGCGAAATTTGAGGGCATTGCATTTGAATAGCAACAGATTGACTAAAATTACAAACGATATGTTCAGTGGGCTTTCCAATCTCCATCATTTGATACTGAACAACAATCAGCTGACTTTAATTTCTTCTACAGCATTTGATGATGTCTTTGCCCTTGAGGAGCTGGACCTGTCCTACAATAATTTAGAAACGATTCCTTGGGATGCAGTTGAAAAGATGGTTAGCTTGCACACCCTTAGTTTGGATCACAATATGATTGATAACATTCCCAAGGGGACTTTCTCCCACTTGCACAAGATGACTCGGCTAGATGTAACATCAAATAAATTGCAGAAGCTACCACCTGACCCTCTCTTTCAGCGAGCTCAGGTACTAGCAACCTCAGGAATAATCAGCCCGTCAACTTTTGCATTAAGCTTCGGTGGAAACCCTTTGCATTGCAATTGTGAATTGTTGTGGTTGAGGCGTCTGTCCAGAGAAGATGACCTAGAGACTTGTGCTTCTCCAGCACTTTTAACTGGCCGCTATTTTTGGTCAATTCCCGAGGAAGAGTTTTTATGTGAGCCTCCTCTCATTACTCGTCATACACATGAGATGAGAGTGCTGGAAGGTCAAAGGGCAACCCTGAGGTGCAAAGCCAGGGGGGACCCTGAACCTGCAATTCACTGGATTTCTCCTGAAGGGAAGCTTATTTCAAATGCAACAAGATCTCTGGTGTATGATAACGGAACACTTGATATTCTTATAACGACTGTGAAGGATACAGGTGCTTTTACCTGCATTGCTTCCAATCCTGCTGGGGAAGCAACACAAACAGTGGATCTTCATATAATAAAACTCCCTCACTTACTCAACAGTACAAATCATATCCACGAGCCTGATCCTGGTTCTTCAGATATCTCAACTTCTACAAAGTCAGGTTCTAATGCAAGCAGTAGTAATGGTGATCCTAAAATGAGTCAAGATAAGATTGTAGTAGCAGAAGCGACATCATCCACGGCACTACTTAAATTTAATTTTCAAAGAAATATTCCTGGAATACGTATGTTCCAAATCCAGTACAATGGTACTTATGATGACACCCTTGTTTACAGGTAAGAAAAATTAACCAGATTTTGGTACTTAACCATGCCTCTCAATGTAGGGCTTGTTAATGTGCTACTGATTTGTTTTTTTAATTGGCAGTGCTACCCTTGTTGTGATTACAGAACTCCGTTGTTTAAAGTGTATAATGTGAGGTTTGTGAAAGGTGATCACCTGTGGGGAAATATTTTGAATGGTGTTATTTTTAGAGAGTTCAAATTTATATTTAATATGATGCTTACTTACTTTCTTTCCCCTCATCTAAGAGATGTGACTATCAGAGAACAAGATTGATTTATTTTAAAAATTCAAAAACATACCAGAACTTACACATCCACATGAGTGTTCTTTCCTTCAAGGAAGTCACGTTGGGAGGCTATACCATTACCCCAATGATGCTGGCATTGCTCAAAGCACTTTTGGAATTATCTTTAGAACCTTCGTCATACTATTTTGAATATCCTCAGTGGTGGCAAATCTTCGTCTTTTGAGGGTGAATTTGAATTTTGGAAACAAGCAAAAGCCATTTGGAGCCAAGTCTTATGAATAAGGTGGGTGATCAAGATGGGTATTGCCATTTTTGGTCAAAAATAGGATGTAACTATAAAATAATGAGACTGATATTTTTGAGTGATTGAATTATGTGCATGTGTATTGTTTCATGTACACTGGTTCTTAAGACAGTTCCAAAAAGAGTTTATCGATATTTTGAGCAGTGAAAGTATCTCTAGAATTAAATATGTAATCTCCTCATAATGACTTTGATAGAGAATTTGCATCTGACTTAGGTTTTCTGGTATGTTTTTCTAAAGTTCAGCCTCATTGATTTATAGTCACATCTTGTCCAGTTTTCAGTTGGAAATATACATTTTTACCTCTCCATATAATTTCACTCATGACAGACTACTATTACTCCTAGGAAATGATGCAAATCACGGTTTTGAAATATACATATATATTTTTTTGTCTTGAAGCTTTTCTGAAATAAGATCAACTCAATTCTTATATACTCAAGATGAGTTCTTGAAGATAATTTGGTTTTCATTCATGTATGGAAATGAGAGAACTTGTTTTAAAAATGACCATGGACCGGTAGAAAAAAATAACAGTGGCCCAGCTAGCCATATGATCGATTCTAGGCAAAGTTCTACATGGCTGAGTTTTAATTTCCCCATCTTTAAAAGCAAGAGATTAAAGTAAATGGTTTCTAAAATGCCTCTCATCACTAAATGTATGGTCATGTAGACTATGATGCATGCATAAAGTAGCTTATCCTTCTCATACTCAGCTCTTTACTGGGACTATCCATTATGTAACCCATTGTCAAAGAAGAGTGTACACCTCTACCCTTCACCTTCCCATAGCTAATATATATGTTAACTTGCATATAAATATATACATATATTACATATACATAAGTATATGCAATAGGTCTGTTTCTCGTTTCCATATTCTACCATTTTAATCCTTCCATGACAAGTAAATTCTACGTGACCTTCAGAAAGTTGCTTAAATATCCTGACTGCAGGGTTTGTCATGAATAAAAGAATAATGATGCCTAACTCAACTCATACAGTCATTATAAGAATAAAATTATGGTGTTCTAGAAAAAAAAAGAAAAAAAATTGTGTTATAGATAATGTGCTTAGGAATGCCTGGTATTTATCATACACTTACTAAATGATAGTGATTTTAATCCTAAATAAATACTCTGACCTAAAGGTTGCCTAGTTCATTCAGAACACATTGTGTAGGTTGTATAACAGATTAGCACAGCCAAGTTTTAAAATCTTCTAAAATTTTTTTCAGGGAAAATCTATAGTTTCAAGCACCTTTTTTCTAAATGAAGTCTCAGTTTAGGTCATATCTGGTTGCTACTTAAAAAATGTGGGGGGAATAAAGCATCCACAGAAGAGTTTTGTGATATAATGAGTTCAGAGATGTCTATAATGTTTATCAAACTTTAGAAACTGTGTTCTGAAGGTAATTTCATCAGCCCACAATGGGCAGGACGAGGGTTTTGTACTCTGGTCAACAGCATTGCCCTGTTCATGCCTCTAGGATAATATTACTCATGCATTTTCATCACCCTCATTTATAGATAAAAACATACTAGGAACCAAGTATTGAAGACATAAAAGAGGGCTGAGATCTGTAAATAAAGTACTTTAATCTTAGTAATTATCTTAGTTATTAAAGATAGATTTACTGGATACCATTCCATAGCAGCTTATAACTGATTTGGAAAATAAATACTCTGAAATGTGTTTCCATTCTGGTTTCTAATGTGATTGTCAGTGTTTTCCCTTCCTTCAAATTGGCTTTTAGTCACAGAGGTGTTGTAAGTGCTAAATGGATTTGTTTAGTAGTCAGATAATGTCACAGTCACACCTTTCAAAAGCAATTTGTCATAAATGATTTTTTAGCAGTGGCTTTTATTAGGAGTTCTGCTTTGCCAAGCAATGTAATTAGTAAGCTTGTCAAGGCATGGTGCAGGCACCATTAATATAATGCAGAATCCAACAATGACTTTTAACCATTTTAACTAGGTAAATGTAAGATTAGATCATTTCCCCATATTTCATATCTGTTATAAGTGTGCTTATCTTAATGAATACTGAAATGAAACAGACTGAAGTCTTAACACCTGTGTGTTTATATGTTTTGTTTTCCATATTAATGCAAATTCCATTGTCCCTCAGAATGATACCTCCCACGAGCAAAACTTTTCTTGTCAATAACCTGGCTGCTGGAACTATGTATGACTTGTGTGTCTTGGCAATATATGATGATGGCATCACTTCGCTCACTGCCACGAGAGTCGTGGGTTGCATCCAGTTTACTACGGAACAGGATTATGTGCGATGCCACTTCATGCAGTCCCAGTTTTTGGGAGGCACCATGATTATTATTATCGGTGGAATCATTGTAGCATCTGTGCTGGTTTTCATCATCATCCTAATGATCCGGTATAAGGTTTGTAACAATAATGGGCAACACAAGGTCACCAAGGTCAGCAATGTCTACTCTCAAACTAATGGGGCTCAAATCCAAGGCTGTAGTGTAACTCTGCCCCAGTCCATGTCCAAACAAGCTGTGGGACATGAAGAGAATGCCCAGTGCTGTAAAGTTGCCAATGACAATGTGATACAATCTTCAGAAACTTGTTCAAGTCAGGACTCCTCTACCACTACCTCTGCTTTGCCTCCTACCTGGACTTCAAGCACTTCTGTGACCCAGAAGCAGAAAAGAAAGACTGGCACAAAGCCAAGTACCGAACCACAGAATGAAGCCGTCACAAATGTTGAGTCCCAAAACACTAACAGGAACAACTCAACTGCATTGCAGTTAGCTAGTCGACCTCCTGATTCTGTCACAGAGGGGCCCACATCTAAAAGAGCACATTCAAAGCCAAGTAAGTTTCTCACTTTGCCTGCTGAGTGATCCAGAGCAAGGCACAGGTACTCCCTGAATGGAGAAGTAAAGGAATACTATTGTTATCTTAACTCACTGAACACACATGCACTGTGTTCTCAAAGGAGCATGTCTATGAATGCCATGTTAATTCAGTCCAGCAGTTCTGATGGGCATAGTGGAAAAGCAACTCTTTCAAATTCCGAGTGGTTATTGGAAAGCACTGTGTAACTTACTATTTCTTTTTAATGAAAAAGTGATTTTGAAAACTCACATAGGAAATTGGAATTTGAAATTCCGGTTTTGTTTCTCTGATACATGGCTACTAGAGCCAAGATGTATAAACCTTCCAGGTGCAGTTTAATTTAATATGTGAAGGTAACATGTATGAAATAGCTTAGGGATAAAAGCGTGACACAGCGTCAGTGCCTTCCCCTGTTCTAGGACTGACTTCCAGGTTCTACAATAGCAGAACACGTAATAAAGGTTATCATCAGACAAAAAGTGTCTTGCATAAATAATGATATTTCCTCCAGTCTTACAAAGGATCACCCATGGCTGGTAAATATTTTTCAGTGAGGAGATTCTATATTTTCTTTCAAGGACAGTGGTGTTTGTTTTCAGGCAGATACTATAAAGAACAACTGTGTTGTTATGGTATTTAAAATGAAATACTCCATAAGTATATCCAGACAGTGTTATAATAAGTACACTCGTAAACAACATTCTTGGTTCAGGTGTCTTAACGGCTCTATGGTATTTCTCATCCATGCCATAGCTTTTTTTTGGTGGGAAGCAAAAGAAAATGCAATTGATTTTGCATTTATCAAAAATATCCAGTTCAGTTTTAGATCACATGCCACAATTTTATACACTGCTACCTGAGCATATGAAGCTATTTTCATTCATGCAGTACACATTTGCAGAATGAGTGAATTTTATGTTTTTCTTAATGTAAGTTAAAAAAGGAGACAAAAATACAAGACTGCTTTATCAAAGGAATATTTATGTTTATCACTAAGTAAAGTAAAAAATACTTCTAATGGAATTCTTATTACATTTATAAGCAATATAAAGTCATTGCTCATTAACCAGATAGTGATTTCATTTTTCCCTTCTGCCTATAATTCTCAATTGGAATGTTTTCTCTTAGAGTAAATGCACTTATTTTAACCAAACCTGTGATGAAATTTGATTAGAAATCATGCTTCGCGCATCACTAAATTTTTTTTTTAATTTAGGGGCACCCAGGTGGCTCAGTCAGTTAAGCATCCAACTCTTGGTTTTGTCCGGGGTCCTGATCTCATGGTTTGTGGGATCGAGCCCCATGTTGGGCTCTGTGCTGACAGTGCAGAGCCTACTTGGAATTCTCTCTCTCCTCCTTTCTCTGCCCCTCCCCACTCGCACTCTCTTGCTGTCTGAAGTTAACATTTAAAAAATTTTAATTTAGTCAGGCAATAATATTGCTCCTTGATAAATGGCATTCTTGGATAGCAATGAAATCAAGGTCTATAGATAAATGTTCCTATTTACTCATTGAAAGTCTTACATTATATAGCGACTTGATGGTATTTTAGTAAAGATTGGTAAATGGGGGTTAACGCTAAGAGGTTTCTTGGTGTTTGAAGTAGGAGGTGGAGAATGAGGCTCGTGTGAAAACATTGCACAAAAAAAAATTTAGCCATAATATAATAAGATATGTACTGCATTTATATAACATACTCCATGGGAGTAAGTTAAACACACAGTGGGTTTATTAGCTCTTACAAATCATTTGAAAACACAGATAAGGAATGGTAGCCATTAGTTTAATTTCCTTCTACTAGAGACATATATAAAAATTTCAGTTAATTTTAACTTGATAGAGGCACACCTTATACATGATTTATCATGATGACATTCAAAAGCAGGTAAACTTAAAGCAGTTAGAGATTATTTTCCATGCCAGTCTCGAAAGAAATTATCTAATGGGCTAGTACTATCTTAGGTGTTTCATAAATGCCTTCTCTATCCTGGTTCCCTTTCTAAAATTTGCCTTTCACATTTCTAAAATCTAATCAGCTTTCATGGGTCAGTTGTATAGTTCTTTGAGGAATAAATGAGATTACCTGTGTAGTAGTATTTTGTAAAATCAAAAGCATTGCTCGGAGCAAAGTGTATCTTCAACACAATTGCTGTAATAATGCTCTGATCCCAATTTAATATTTCTAATTAACATCAAATACTTAATTCTTCAAAGGTGCTGATTGACAAAAGCACATCACTTTTCCCTTTCCTAGTTTTTACCTACATGGCAATAAAAAGTCCTGAATATATAAAGGCTTTTGAGACTTAAAAGAACTAATCCCCAAAAAGAAATCTCTGACATGAAGGTTATGGTGAAGGGGGCTCTGAAATTATGCATAAAGGCCACAGCGTAGCATATCTACTCCAAACTCTTGATTAATTTATTTTATATTTTTCAGTTGCCTGTATTTTTTTAAGTCAGTTCTCTGCTTATGTTTCAAATGAAACTTTAATTTTTTATCTCTTATTTCTTATAAACATTTAGAACTCTATAACATCTAATCATGTGAAATTTATTCTGTTTGACTAAAGCCATTGAAACCATTTAATTTGTATTAGTTTTACAAGACTATTTTCAGGGTGTATTAACCAAATGCTTAAATACTTGTTTTTAGAACCGTTAAGAAGTCTTTATGTTTCTGTCTTTCAAAAAGTTTATATTTTGAGAGATCAACAAAAGATTGGCCTATTAAGAGGGTCACATGTTTTTGTTTACAACTATACGAAAAACTTCTTCATCAGGGCAATTTCAGTGTGAAGTGACTGAAAAATAAATCCATGGGATGGTTGGAGGTTCTTAAAGGTACCTGGTACAATATCTGAAACGCAGCAGTTGCTCGAGTGAATGAGTGAATGGATAGATACATAAATAAATGAATGGGGCCAGAGATGAAGGTGCAGTAGTAATAATTTTGATTCTATATACAACAGAGACTTGTGATCTAGCTATTTTATCACTATAAGCAAGAAATTCTCTTACTGTTTTTCTTTCTGTTATTTCTTGCATTTCTCATCTAACCAGCTATCTATATCCGATCCAAAGCATATGATTTGCTATTGTTAACTATGCATAGGTTATGTACATTGTTTTTGCTTCTTTGTTCTCATTTAGTTTTCTTTTATTTTTAGCCATTCTACCCTGTGGTTTCAGGTTGCTCAATATGAAAACTAACAAACAATGTAGTTGCAAATATTTACTCCAAACATTTGTTTTTAATTATATGTCTTCCTGTGTTGTTTTTTTGTTTCTTTTGGATAATTGTCCCCCAATTCAAAAATGTCCCCAACCATTATTAAAGTGGGTCTCTTGATTTAATATATGTAATGTCTGAGCATCACAAAAGGATAATGAAGCATCCAAAGCTACCTCAAAATCCTAAGGGGAAACAAAGTTTGGTTTGATGAATATTATTTATCTTCACACTAGGAAAATATTAGAACAGAGATACATTAAATAAATAATTTAGATACACAGTAATACCTTGATGGTGCCTAATTTATTTCCTGTGTTTTTTAAAAAACGATTAAATGTAGTCAGGTAGGTTGAGGTTATAATATGCTATTTTATGCTCTTAGACAGTTGATTTTAGCGGCTCTGTAGATATATTTTCTAAAAATCTTTCGGAATAAATGTAGAACTATTATAAACCATTTATAAACATACCAAATCTATTACCTGAATGATACATGCTTTCTACACAAGAATTTGAGAAATTAAACAAAAACTTAAATGTATTCCACTTATCTACAGGAATCTCTCTTTAGCTTTTCTTGAGAAGTGTTTGATACTTCAATTTAAAGCACTCAGAAAGTACTTACTTCCAAACTAAATTTTAACTATTTTATTTGGTTGTATTACTGAAAGAAAACTATTTTATTTTTAAGGGTAAAAACCTGGAGCAGTTATCACAATTACCTCTTTGTTTCTAAATTTTACTGTTTCGCCCCATGTTATCCACAAAACTAAGCTTAATAACAATCATTTAATGTCAGTAGTCTAAAAAATGTTCTGAAAACATAAAGTATCATATTGTGTATAGAATTGAGAAGGTATATGGGGCATTTTTTTCAAGGACTGCAGATATGAACCCATTTTCTTCTCAGTGTGACACAAGCCTACTTCTATTTTATGATGCTAAGAAAGCAATGTTCACTAATATTATACAGAATGAAGACTATCCACTCTTTCCCTTGCTCAGTCTTCCCTTGTGTTTCAGGAAGCATCCGGTCTTTCTTCTTTAACAGTGAATGTGGATGCTTCTGTCTGTACTGTTTGTGGCATTTTGGGGAAAGGACATGAGCACAGAGGTGGGCTGAATGGGAAAAGGATATTTTTCTTATCCTCTTTAGTTGATGATGATAACCATCATTATCTTTATAATCATTAGTATTATCATTACTATTATTTACCTTATCATGTTTGTGAGTTAAGTGTTTGTTGAGTCAAATTTATGGATAAGAAATATCTTGTTTTTAAAATTTCATACAGAAAAGAGAAAATACCCAAAATGTGTTGACAGGAATTTTGTTACAGTTTCAGAGCTCTGTCTGTTCAGATTATTCGGTCAGTCCTTTTCCTCCCATCCTAGAAAAGCATGTGCTAGGACTACAAATACATTTAGTTTTGTCAGGTTTTGGGGGGTTTTTTGTTTGTTTGTTTGCTTGCTTTTTGCAAAACAGTCCTTGTAGCAGTACAGAAGATCACTTAATATAGAAGGAATGGTGAAGGTATTACTGTGATTGAGTCATCCTAAAAATGTGGTATTGTCTGAGGTGAGACATAAAAAGTAGTCTATATAAATATGAAATTACCTCATTAAATTATAGTGTTAATGTATTTGTGATTTTATCAAATATTACAAATAGTGTAACAAGTAGTGTACTATTGTCTTCTGATTTTGTCAGCTATTTCAAAGTCTAAATTTAGGATATCAAGTTAACACTGATAAGACACATACACAATATATACTTATGTATCTATATATTTAATATATAGATATACTCATATGTATGCTTATCAAATTAATCCATTAAAATCGGAATTTTGTGTCCTGCAATATGGATTGTAATCAATGTATATTTAAATGGGCTGGCTACCAGAGAACTTCTCCCAAAACAACTGCACAAACTGTATTTCTTATTTATAAGGTTATAATGGAATATAAACTCTCTAGTAGAAATTCCATTTTCTGAACTTGCTAGTAATGATCTCTATAGCTTGTCTAATTTTATCCACTTTTTTCAAATAGGTCTGTTATATCCATGAATTTTAAGAATTAACAAATATTTTTTTCAAATACATTCAGAGAAGGACATAAAGTCTCTTTCATTTTGTGTTTGGAAGTGGATGTACATTTGATCTTGCCTGAAACATGAACTAGACAGGTATTGTGATTCTGCTCCAGAGTATGTCCAATAAATTATTCAACTAACATAAAGGGTTTATGAAAGACTATGTTGGCTCCACCATAATGTAATTTCCTAAGCATTTTTTTCTGTATAATGTGAACATGTCTTAATGCTTTCATATAAAACTTAATCTCCAGAGGCCATTACAAATTTCTATGAATATTTGTCTTGGAGGTTCTATAAAAAGTATTTTGTACTATGCTCTTCACACTCACCCATGAACCCTGAAAATAACTTTTTCCTAATTTTTTTCTTATCATTGTGTCACTTCTTAATGACTAGGAGTATTTGCTTTTAAAAAAGCATTTTGGACAGAAACAGAATGTGTTATGCAGGGCTATGTAATGGTATTAAACATTTATAGCCAACTGGATCATTTATGTGGACATGTAACGACATAATGTTTACATATAGACCATTAGTGTTTTATATGAAGATAAATGGGTGCTTCATAAAACACAATAGTATTTGGGGTGCCATTGATAATGATTATCAAAAATGATTGTTTAATAGTCTACATGTTGAACATGGTGAAGCTATGTTTCCTACTTTGGATTCTCTTCCTTGGTGTATCTTTCATTATTAATCATATGCAGCTCTAGCTGGAAGTTAATTTTGAGTAGGGAAAAATGAGTAGAAGCCTGAACCTCCTCCTGACATCTTTCTGGAATATTATTATTGCATAATAATAATCACTCACTTTAGCAACTAGGACAATATTTTTCAAATTCTACCATTATAGTATTATATGTCAGGAAGTAGTCATACGCAATTATAAAACTCAATAGCAATTAGCCCAAAAACTGGTAAGTTAAAAAAAAGTCTAAATAAATCTTTATTAAGAGAAATCTTACCAAGATTTCAGTGAGAAGAGTTTTAGGGTCTGTTTCTTAAAAATTGAATTTGCATATTTGTTTATGACACTGAAAATTTTATTCCCAGATGCTTTGCTGACTAATGTTGACCAGATTGTCCAGGAAACACAGGTGAGATTTTTGTTACCTGTCTCATAATTCAGCACTTAAGTGGGCATATTCTTTTATAAATAAAATTTTAATTTTTTTTGCAAGTTTATGTAACTTCTTAAAATTTTCCATTAAAACTTACTCAGTGCTCAATGGTACAAACTAATATTCAGTTGGTTAAATAGATTTCCATTTACTTAATGGAGACATATTTCTGGTTAACTGAACATTTCTGATTCATATTGTAAGAATAAAGGGAATACTATTGTGACTTTGGAGTTACTTTTGTAGTTATTCATGATATAATGTGCATTTTTACAAATATTTCTCCGTTTGAAGAGAGTAACTTGATTAGAATGTATTCACTCCTATCTCTGACCCCCATATCCTAATAGGAGCTGAAATGATAAATTATACCTTACTGACAGTGGATGAACAGAAGTGTTTCAGAGTTATCCACAATGAATGAAGCCACTATAAAATGGAGCAAATGGCTACATATGAAATAATCATGGAATTTCTTTTGTTAGCAACTGATTACTCTTCTTGTGTGTGGGTTTGTTTTGTTTTTTTTTGGTTTTTTTTTTTTTTTTTGGTTTTTTTTTTTTTTTTTTTTTTGAAGTTTCAAATGAGTATTTGATTCCTGCATTTTAATTGGATCAGAAAGTGTGCTTCCAGAGCAGAATAGCACTTTAGCAATCTGTTCAAACAGCTGGAAGCATCAGCCATTTGCTTAAGTTTTGGCACAGAAAAAATATTCTGCTTCTAAAAGTTCTAAAAAAGGCCACTGATTTATTTTCTAGTAGTAAAAAGAGGGCCTTGTTTTTGTTTTTGTTCTTTACCATTTTGTATTTAAAAAAGAATAACTTGGACAATCATTCAGGGTTTCCCCTAATGAATTCCACTCCTGAATCAAACACTGTTTTTCACGCATCATGTCTCTACTGACTTCAGGATCCCAATCCCATGTTGCAAAAAAACGACCAGATGGCTCACTGGAAACAATCAATAACACAGCGTCTGGCACATACTTTTGAGTTCTATTCTGTGTACTCAACTGACCTGCATTAAGGCGCAGTGTATCATTAGCACCCAACACTTTGCTTTCTCATTCTGAAACTCTCTCTCTCTCTCCTTCTCTCTGCCTCCTTTCCTCACCACCCCTCTCCTTCTCTACCCCCACCTTTGGTTTCCAAAAATTCATTTTTCATGTAACTTTGGGCATCTAGCTGTTCTGAAAGAGAGTATCTTTAGGAAGGAATTAGAAAGTAAATGGTTAATCTACCAGAAGCACAGTCCAGGAGGGTGCTAAGTGTCATATGAAGGACTGGAATCAGGGGAGTCCATCTGAGTCATTTTTCAATCATGAATTAATTTCCCAAATATTTACATTTCATGGGACATGTTACCTAGTATTGTGTTTATTTATTTGATTACATTATTACAAGTCAAATTTGGATAAAAGTGATTTCCTTGGGAGTTTGCATAGTTCTCTAGATAGCACAGGTTTTGCCAATGAGGTAAGTATGTAAGATTTCCAATCATGACTTTCTTTGTCCTAAAGTACTTAGTGTTAAGTATAGAAACCTTCAAAAATCTAAAAAAAATGTAAAAGTAAATACATATCTGTTATAATCTACCATACCATAATCTAGTGCATAATCTTTCTGTGATTTGTCATTTCTACATGAAGTGAATTCATGAATACATATGTGTGGTGTGTATCAGATTTATATAATGAATGTGTATATGTGGAATGTCACTCTTTAAAAAATATGTTGAGTCTTTCTGTAGTTCCCTTTATGAAACAAATGACTGTCCTAGAAATTTTTTTTCCATCCTTTGGCTATTTTTTTTCTTTCCTACAAGCGTTACCAAGAAAACACATCCACAGGCAAAAAGTAATTTTAACAGAAGTTACTGGCAATGCATCATTCACTCATCAAAACCAAAAATAACAATATAAAAACAAAAAAAAAAACCTTCTTGCTACATTTCTGTTATCAAATTTAAGTCACCGTGAGATCTCAGTGTAACTATTCTTGGTACTTGGTAAATGATTTCTACCATAGCCAGCCTATCATTTCTATACCTGTCAATACATCCAGTGAGGCCCCTTCAAGGAGACTGACCTGTGTACTTAGTCTTCTCATGGTCTTTCCTGCTGTCAGCAATAGTTCATCCTGGGTGAGAGGAGTGAGGTGGAGCTGGTGGAGATGTGCTCACAGCTTCCTGGCTCTTCTGTTGAGGGTGAGGAGTAAGAGGAGAAGAAGGGGTATAAACTTTTATTTTAAGTTTATATTTCCTGTAGGATGGTAACAAATGTTATTTACTACCCAAAGGCAAAATTAAATTTAAAGTAAAATGCTACCTATGTATATATACAGTAAAAGTAAGCAAGAAACACACACATCTTAGAACACAGTTTTTAATATAACAAAACTGTTATCATGGCAACAATATTAAATTAACTATACCACAATCCCTAATATAACATCAAACTCTAATAGGAAAGTACACAGAGGACAGAAAAATTTCATCTAGTCAGTGGTTTAGGTGTTCCTCATACTGACGTATCTGCTAAGATAATTTTTCCCAAGGATGAAGAGTTAATACATGTAATATTTCATTTCAGTTAGCCAGGAATACACCCTACACCAATTTTCCCCCTTAAGACCTTTACTGCATATGTATAGAAATAGAGTACATTTGGATAATATCTAGTCTATGACATATGAGCCTTCTATAGTAAAATTAGAGAATTCTAATCACACTAAGATGAATTGAAAGCAAAGGGAAGAGGAGTCATTGATAAAACTGGTAGTAATTACATGTAAACTGGCACTCACATATAAAGTAACCTTGTGTTTGAAAAGATTGTTGTACTTAAACTGAGTAAAACAATTGATATGCCATGTTTAGGAGTTAAAATAGGAACAGTTGACTAGTTGCGTTTATAGTGAAAATGTCTTAAGTAAACCTTTCTTTAAAAGTATTTGCTACATTCAGACTAACAAAATATGTGCACTGTGTGTATAAGTACGCACAAGAAATACCCCTAATTTTGCAATTGCTTGCCCCAGCCTTCAAGGTAATAGCTTCCTGATTCTAATTAATTTGACTTCTGATTATTCTGTTTAGCATCAATTAAGGCATTGAACAAATATAAACTTTATCATAAAATCCCTACTACAGATGCAATAACCATGATAAGAGTTCAGTTCTTTTATGGAAACTATTAAGGTATAAATGAGTAAAAATTAGTGATGCTGATTATAAAGAAACAGTGACATTTTTAACACAAGGTTAGGAAAAAATGTGAAATTAAGAGCAAAAGAGCAAAGCAAATGTGTATTTATGATCCAGATATCTTTCCAATGTTACTTCACAGTAAAAATGACCACTATAAAATATTTGGTTCTATAGTTTTTCTTTCTTATGATATTCCCTTCAAGTGAAATTTTTAAAAATAAGAATGATAGAACAGGCACACAGGCACATATGCAGAAAACATTTAACTATTCTTATAATAAAGAAAGCAAACATTTGGCATTTATTTGAATGTTATGGTAAATCAGAAAAAACAGTAGAACCCTAATGTCAGTAAATGACTTCTAGAAATAATTTCCTTCTTGTGTAGGTATCATAACTATAAGTATACAAAATAAAAATCATTCATAATTCTTAGTTGCATTCTGAGTAAGGCAGTAACAGCATTTTCCCACAAGCCATTCAAATCAGGACATTTTTCCTTCTCCTAATACTGGGGTACTTTAATTTTTTCTTTTCTTTGTAGGACTGTTAATAAGACTATCTGTCTACAGTATTTTGCATCATACCCTTTCACTGTTAAATAAGGACCATCACCAAAACATCCTAAGCCTATCTCAAATTCATTATTGTTAGTTCTTGTAACATTTTAGCATAACTATTATAGTCTATTTTGCTTTTTTTTTCTTTTGTGATGTTCTTGTAATTTGGTATTCATATTTAGATCTATATGGGATCATTGCAAGAGTTTGCCTATTGATAAATAAAAAATGTTATTTTTAATATCCTACATTACAAGTTTCTTTTCAGTTTCATATTATGTCATCATTTCAATGATAAGGCAGGCACATTCAGACCATCATTTCCAAAATTGCTAATTGTCTAATATTTGAAATGAACAGTTTTTATAAAATCCATAATTTCATATTTGTCAGTAATCATTTATATAATTTGGAAATGAATAAAAACTCTTTAAAATATGTAAGCTTATACAATCATTAACTTGATATTAAAATAGTTTCTTTATTCTGAAAGGGTTTATTATTTCTAAAATCAAAATAGTTATACTGCCCACTATTTTTCTTCTAAGTGTATCATGTGTTTTTTATATTACTGCTTCCTGAAATGTGAACTTTGGTATAGTACAACTACATCTTTTTGTTGTCAAAAGGAACATATCATTGGAAATACAAACAGAAATAAACTCTTGGTAATCCAGTTTCACCAAAATCCTGTGAACCCAATAGATAGGAATATAGATATAATCCCATTGTAATTTAAAGTGATTTTGTAATGTTTTTCTTAGGACATTCCAGATAAAGAATAACAGTGAGATCTATATTTCAGTAGTTTCCAAGGTAATTGTTTTTTATAAATAGGTTATAGGTCTATTACCTATCAATGTTCAATCATTGTGTGACTCTTTTGCTAAATAATTTTCAAAAATTATTATTTGTACCAAAAATAACCTCAGCTATGTAGATGAAACATTTTGTTCCTTTACTTTAAGATTTTATTTTTAAGTAATCTCTACACCTAATGTGGGGCTCAAACCCACAACCTCGAAATCAAGAGTCACACATTCTACCAACTGTGCCAGCTAGGCACCCCTGATGAAATATTTTCTTAAATAAAACATCTCTACAATATTTTCCCACCTTTATCACATCAAGTCTGTTCTATACCAAATATGTTCTACATCAGCATTTTAATACAGAATATTCTTTTATATTTCATGATTCATTTGTGCCATGCATTTTATAACCCCCAACTTGTAAACATGTAGTTGTTTTTGAATGGGAAGGAGAAAATTACTTCTACTTCATATTTATGATATTATATATTTCTCAAAAATTATTTTTCATCTCTGTCAAAAATAGAATTTATAGGCATGTCTTAAATCTATGATACTGAAAACCCACATTAGAGGAAAATATTTTTACAGTTTGATATTTAAGTATTTTTAAATCATTTTTATATAATATTTTACTTAAAATCATATTAACTGTGGAATGTTCTTATGCATTATTGTCAGGTTACACATTTATTTGTTCTGTGGGTGAGGAATTAATTTATGAAGAGGAATAATAGTCTTCACCTACATTTCATGTATAAAATTTTATAAAATTTCAGTATGACACAAAACTCTCAGCAGTCTATATTTAAAAAGTAAAGATCACTCAGCTTTTATGTGTGATGAACAAATTTGATTTAATATGCTCATAGTTTTAAAACCAGTATGATTATTTGTTAAAATTTAAATGGTATGCATTAATGAATAACAGTTTTTTTCTTAACCTGAGAATATAAATGTGAAAAACAAAGCAAGGGAAAATGTCTTCCCACATTTTGCTTTCGTCTTTCATAACTATTTAGGCTTAAAACATTTAGATTTTTTTTAAAAATGAGATTCTTTTATATATTTATCAATTTGAAATTACCAAATAATGTTTTAAGAGCTGATGTGCATGTCTAGATCGTATTTTAGGGGTAAATCTTGTATTTTGTAGCAAAAAAATCCTGCCTGGGTGTTTATAGTTCAGTAACTTCTAAATTGCTGCCACAATGATCTTATTACCTATGTATTTTCTCTTTGTTTTTCTTTCCTTCTTTCTTTTTTTCTTTCTCTCTTTCTTTCTCTTTTTCTTTTTTAGAGGCTGGAGTTAATCTGAAGAGCACTACTTCTTTCTCTCCTGAGAAAAGTTGCCACTGATATTTTTACTGGATAAAATTTAAAAATGTTTCAATTCACAAAGGCTAATTGTTGAACTGGTGTCCTAGAAGAAATTGTTCACAGGAGCCGAAGCAGAAGTCTCGGACGGTGGCGGAGCTGGCTCTATCAGACCATGGTTCATCCTCTTTTAAAGCCAAATTTTTTTTTCTTCTGGCCTACAAGTATTTTTTTTTAAAGAAGGAAAGAAAAAAGCCTACATTGGCATCAAGTTCTGTATCAATCCATGTTACATTGCCATCCATGATTTAAGACTGTAGAATCTTGAATAATCTATATCACTTTAACAAATAAATGTTTTACTATGACAGCATTTGTACAGTGCCTGATTTGTGAAAATATCAATTGCTTCAGGTATGAATGGTGAAATGATGACTGTAAGGATTAATAATACTATTTTACATTTATGTAATGTAAAACCATAAGGAATCACAATCGCTTTATAATACTGGAACTATTTCTGCCATGACTGAAATGCACCTACTTCCGTGGGAGAGCTGTACAGCTGTTTATAAGCTTTACAGCAGTTTTGTGCGTCAGTGTCAGACAAAGTGATGAGGGACCTCTTCTCCTAGTGGACCTTCAGAAAGCACCAAGGTAGGCATATACGGTAATTCATCCAAATTGATTCATTGCTTTTCTGGAGAGCCAGGGCAAAGAGGTTTAATAATTTGGGGCCTTATAGTTCATGGTAAGTGCCCATTTCTCCAATTTTGCACAATTGCAAATAAACTAAATAAAGAAGTAAAGTAAATAAAAGGTAAATAAAGAAGACCAGACATCTGATTTAACACCAGCATAAATAAGAGGAAGTCATTTCGGTAGCCAGTATATGTTAATGCTATCCTTTTAAGCAGTAACCAAGCCTAGCATTTAAAGGCTGCCCTTGGTATCAAGCAGGCCTGAGTTCAAACTCTGGAGCTGAGCAAATTTGGCCAATCGCCGACCCTTCCCTTTTATCACAGGAGAAATAAAATTTGAAAATGTATGTAAACTTATCACTGTATTTGTGTAAGTGATAAGTTCAATTAAAAAATAGTATTAGCATTGCCATTAGCAAATGAATTCAGATTCTCTAAAATATTAGGGATTTTATTTCTGTTCCTTTACAATTTTGTTAGTTACCAATCATTAAAAGCAATATGTAGTTTAATTTTTTAAAAAGCCAGAAAACTGTCTTTTAAGAAATTTAGCTTATCTCTTAGGCTATTTGAAGATCCAACCATCCAAAGAGAGGTTGCAGATTATTAGCCTTTAGATGGCACTTGAAATCTGCTCAGAGCCTAACTACACTAAACAACAATTAAAAGAGATGCAAACATACACTCACTCCAACACACCCAATGCGTGCCTGAAGCAGAAGCACCAAGTTGGAATGTAGTTAATTTGTGACTCTGGGCAAATGGTTCGTTCTCTCTGTTTCCTGGCAACTATAATTCCCTGGTGCAATCCTGTTTATGTGTGTGTACATGTATACATGCATAGATAAATGGTTATGATGACAAAAAAGACACAAAATGAACAATATGCATCTGCAAATCTGTTCCTGTTACATACAACTTTTGTCCTCTAATAGAAAGCTTCAGGAATACAAATGGCTTTCCTGGATCTCAGTGCAGAGTTTAACTTTTCAAGATCTCTCTCAGGAAAACCTGCTAACTTTTCTTTAAGAACATTCTCCTGTTTATCTTTACATTTCTCCTGCTGTCTTGGGGCTGATTCTTTCCTATTCTGACGCTCTTCTTGATAATAACATAGCCTGACCTCTTCGCTTCTTTAGGACATTCCCACTCTTGTGTTTCAAGGAACATGATTTTTAGTGTGTTAGAACTAAAATTATACTTAATCATTTTAAGTCTTCACCTTGGGTCCCCTACACCTAAATCTAAAACTTCTATTCATGCAAATATTCAAACAAGATTAATCAGGCACTGATTAAAATACTGTACATATTTTCACTTTTTGAAATGTTGTTTGTAAGGAAGACTGAGGCCCAGTGTCTGATTCTGTGAGTGTGCAATACTCAGTTGTTTATGAGCAGATATTTACTTCTTATACAGAGAGATTCAGAGAACACATGTGCACACCCTTAACTAAACAGGAATAATGGTCACAAATTAAAATTTTGCAAAAGTGCAATGAAATACTATTTTGAGGACAAGTAGGAATGATTTCTTTAGCTGAGTTTATAATGTCACAGGGGTAATTTAATGGATGATAAAATGTCTCAACTGTAAAGTTTTTGATTATGGATTGGAAACCACTTCTATTTTCCTGTTATTCTACATTCCTAGTACTGGAAGTAACTCAGTGCCTAGAAATATCTATTGTAATAATATGAATACTTAAAGTTCAACTTATGAAATGTATTATACATAATATAAACCACATCAAACATACAAGAAAATCGAACAGAGAATTTTGAATGCAGCATTGGTAGAGTTTATAAGACATGGAAATGATCTGAAAATCATAGTTTATATTTTGAAATTCTACAGTCATGATTTTTGAAATCCATGATGTGTAGAACCAAAGTTTACTAATAAAGCACTATTGTTGGTGTTGGAAGGAAAACTCAGATAATTTTAATTTTCCACTTTGTGATTTAGCAGGTTTAAACTTAGTTTTACAACTTTTTGTTATCTATTCAACTATGTAAAACCCCATTTAATATATATATAGAATGTTTTGTGACAGATTCTTGGTTTGTTTTGTCCAAAATATATTCAGATTATTTCTACTTTTACATAAGTTAAGAATTTATTCCTTATTTTTGTTTCCAAACTGTATTTATACTGATATCCCATAGATCTACTTAGCAAATGGTATGTGTGAGTGTGTGTGTATATGTATGTATTGATTAAGGCATATGCAATTATTTAAAAATGCAAGTGATACAGAATATATTACATACAACCAAAGTAAAAGTCCCTAGCTCATGATTGCTTTATTTGATATACACATATAATATATGAGAAAACTACATTAGATTTTTTTATAAAAGCCTATTTTTATTGTGGAAAATATATGTGACATAAAATTCGACAGTTTAACCACTTTCAGTGTATGACTAAAGGGCATTAACTACATTGTGCAATCATTAACTAATTGTGTAATCATCACCACTATTTTTATCACCCTATACACAGAATCTGTAGCCATTAAGCAATAATACCCATTCTCCTTCTTTCAGTCTCTGGTAAACTCTAATCAACTTTCTCTATGAATTTGCCTACTCTAGATATTTTATGCCACTGGGATCATCAACTGTCCTTTTGATCTGGCTTATTCCATTTACCGTAATGTTTCCAAGTTTCATCCATGTTGAAGCATATATCAGAACTTTTTATAGCTGAATAATATTCCAGGAATATATGTAGCACATTTTGTTTATCCATTCATCTTTTGATGGACACTGTGTTGTTTCCATTTTGTGGGTACTGTGAATAATGCTACAATGAACATTGGTGTTCAACTATATACTTTAGGTTTTTCAGTTTTCAATTATTTTAATTGAATTGCTGGGTCATAAAATAATTTTATGTTGAATCTTTTGAAGAATTCCACTGTGACTACACCATTTTACATTTATTCTGGTAATGTTTAAGTGTTCCTATTTCCCCTCATTTATAATTTTCAGTTTTTTTAAAAGTCTTCCTAGTAGATGTGGATTATCTCATTGTGATTTTGACTTGCATTTCCCTAATCAATAATTATGTTGAGCTTTTTTTTATGTGCTTATCATCCATTTGCATATCTTTTTTGGAGAAATGCCAAATCAAGTTATTTGCCCATTTTTAATCTGGATTGCCTGTTACTATTGAGTTGAAGGCATTCTTAATATCTTCTGGATTTTAAACCCATCTCAGATATATTATGTGCAACTACTGTCTTCTATTCTGTGGGTCTTTAATTTTCTTGGTATTATATCCTTTGATGAACAAAAACATTTAATTTTTATGAAGTCCTTTTATGTACTTTTATTTTGTGTTTGTGTTTTTTGATGTTGTATCTAAGAATTCTTTGCCTAATCCAAGGTCATCAAAATTTATCTCTATGTATTTCACTACGAGTTTTATGGTTTTAGCTCTTATATTTAGGTTATTGATCCAGTTTGAGTAAGTTTTTGTATATGTTTTGAGGGAAAGCTCCGACTTTATTCTGTTGGCTGTGGAAATCCAATTGTCCCAGCAACATCTGTCCCAGAAAAAGTATTTTTTTGCCCTATTGAATGGATTTTTCAGGCTGGTCAAAAATCAGTTGACCACAGATGTATTTATTTCTAGACTCTGCATTCTATCCCATTGGTTTATATGTTTGTTTTTATGTCAGTACCCAAAATGTTTTGATCACTGTAGCTTTGTAGGTTTTGAAACCAGAAGTATGCGTTCTCCAGATTTGCTCTTTTTTAAAATGGTTTGGCTATTCTGGGCTACTTGCAGTCCAAATGAATTGTAAGATTGGCCTTTCCATTTCTGCAAAACAGCAGTTGGAATTTTGATAGAACTTACAGCCTGTAGATCGATTCGGTAGTACTGACATCATAACATTATTAAATCTCCCAATCCATGAACATGGGTGTCTTTCCATTTACCTGTGGCTTTTTTAATTTCTCTCAACAATGTTTTATAGTGTACAGGGCAAAAGTCTTCCATTTCCTTAAATAAATATATTCCTAGGTATTTTTCTTTTCATGTTCTTATAAATTGAATTGCTTTCTTACTTTTCTTTGTGGATTCTTCATTGCATATATTAAAAAAATAACTAATTTCTGGGTGTTCATCTTGTACCCTTAAACTTGGTTGAATTTGTTTATTAACTCTAGTAGCTTTCTTATGAATTCTTTGTGATGTCCATATATAGAATCATAACATATATGGAGATAGTTTACTTCTTCCTTTCCTATTTTAGTTTCTTTTGCTTTGCTTTTGTTCTTTTCTTTTCTGTCTAATTGCTCTTGCTACAAATCAGTACAAAATTGAAAGGCACTGGTGAAAATAGGCATCCTTGTCTTATTTTTTATTTTAAAGGAAAGCTTTAAATTTTTCAAGATGAGTATGATGTAGACTGTGGGTTTTTAAAACTGGGCTTTATTGTGTCGAGGAAGTTCTCTTCTGTTCCTAGTTTCCTGGTGTTTTTATCAAGAAAGGGTGTTAAATTTTTTTCAAATGATTTTTGGTGTCAGTGTCGTGTTTTGTTTTATTAACTTCATCCTACTAATGTGGTATATTACATTGGTTTTCTTATCTTTAATTCTTAGCATTTGTAGGATAAATTTCACATGGTCATGATATATAAACCTTTTAATATGCTGTTGTATTTGTTTTGCTGTAACTAGTGATTTTTGCATCTCTGTACACTATGTATGTTGGTGTTTTATTTCCTTGTGATGTCTTTATCTGATGTTGGTATCAGGTAATGCAGGACCTTCAGAATGAGCCAGGAAGTGTTTCCTCCTCTTCTCTTTTCTGGAAAAGTTTGAAAAGAATTGGTGTGAATTCTTCTCTGTGCTTCATAGCATTTGCTAGTGAAGCCATATGGTGCTAGAGTACCTTTGTTAGGAGATTTCGGATTATTGATTTAATTTTTTTTGCTATAGGTGTGTTGAGATTTTCTGTTTACTCTTGAGTCAGTTTAGATAATTTATGTTTCTAGGAGTTTGTCACTTTCATTTAAGCTACCTAATTTGTTGATGTACAATTTTCCCTAGTACTCACCTATAATTCTTGTTGTTTATGTATGGTCACTTTTATCCATTTTTGAAAGTGGCTTATTGAAGTCTCTAAGTATTACTATGGTACTATTTATCTTTTCAATTCTCTCCAGTGTTGCTTCATATATTTTAAGACACTGTTTGCTAGTATATATGTTACAATAGTTATACTCTCTTGATTATATGATTGGTTTTGGAATGTTCTTCAATGTCATAAATCTGATTATCCTAATTGGTTTTTTTTATTTTTTTAATGTTTACTTATTTTGAGAGAGAGAGACAGAGTGTGAGTGGGAGATGGGCAGAGAGAGAGGGACACATAGAATCTGAAGCAGGCTCCAGGCTCTGTGATGTCAGCACAGAGCCCGACATGGGGCTCGAACCCACAAACTGTGAGATCATGACCTGAGCCGAAGTCAGCCTATCAACCCACTGTGACACTCAGGTGCCCTGATTATCCTAATTGTTAACTGAATCAATTTGTTCTGAGTACACTAAGTTCATTGTCACATCTATTTCACTTGTTCCCAACCACAAATATGATTGGTTTCTTTTTTATATCATATACTAACCCTCATCTTTCATTTCTATCCTAATTGAAATCCAGTTTTATGACTAAACAGCCATCTCAAACTTCAGTCTTATTAACTACTATGCCAGTCTCGTTGTCAATAATGTATACCAACATCTTAGAGACTGCTCCCACAACCGGCATTCTCAAATGCCACCAAAGATTTTTCTCGACATGTAGGTTAGTAAAGTGGGTCATTAACATCTTTATTTGCCCTTATGATTTGAATACTGACATAAAAATTAAGAGAGCACAGAAAAGTATATAAAGCTTTTCAAAAAGAATGCATAATTTATCTCTGTTCATAAAATAATTCACAATCTTTAGTAGCACAACATTGTGAATACCTGTAAAAGCCAACAATAAGTACTGTAAATATATTATTGTAGCAGAAATGCCCATCAATGTAATTTATGAAGTCTTTTTGAAATAGTTGCTTGAGGCAGTCTTTGTTGTCCTGTCTTTATAAGGAAAAGGAGCATCAGGAATACCTATTCAGATAGAGCATAACATATTGCATGACCATTAGGAAGTATGAGATATGCAAATGTCTAGGATAAAAAGATAATATAGCGGGTCTGACTTTCCACCTTAAACTAAGAAAATAAAATTGGTGCGTTAGAGTCATACATCATCGTATTTAACAATTTAAATATAAAAATTTAATTGAATATGATTGGAAACTTTATTTGAATGAGTTTCTGAGGGGGAGTGGCTTAATGTTCACAGGAAATCTCCAATTGCTAAAAAGACTATTCCTATAGGAAGATTTCAAAATCTCCAACCACCTTTATCAAACTTGTTCAAAATGCAACCATTTGTTCAGCATTTACTTTGTCCCAGGTCTGGTACTATCCACTGGCAGGAAAGAGATAAATGACTCAAATACTCATATTTAGGTGGAAGGTAAATGTATAGACATCTTGTGTTATTTAATCTGTTCAAGCTCCTCTAACAAAATACCACAAACTGTGTAGCTTATACACAGCAGAAATTTATTGCTCACAGTTCTGAATTTAGTTGCATCCTGGTAAAGTCCGTTTTCCTGATTCTTAGCTGGTGCCTTGTCTCTGTGTCCTCCCATGGAGGAAGGTTTGGAATTTCTCTGGAGCCTCTTTTATAAGGCACTACTCCAATCAAGGGGTTCCACCTTCATAATCTAAGCACTACACAAAGGCCTACAAATTCCTAATACAAATTCCTAATACTATTATCGTGGGTATTAAGATTGCAATATATTAATTGGGTATGAGGAGAAACACCAACAGTAAGACCATAGCACACATAAGAAGTGACGTTGTTAGGGATTTAGAACCACAACTGTGTGGAAGCAAAATACAAACCCATCCAATGACCCTCTGGGCAAAAGAGGTAAAAAATAGTTCATCCTACTGGTGCTACTTAAAATGAGTAAAATTGTTCTCAACAGAAATGTCACAGACCAGAAGGGACTGGCATGATACATTCAGAATGCTGATGGAAAAAATCTGCAGCCAAGAATACTCTATCCAGCAAGGCTATCATTCAGATTAGAAAGAGAGACAGAGTTTACCAGACAAAATCTAAAGGAGTTCGTGACTACTAAAATGAGTAAGATTGAATAATGTCCCCAGATCATATTTCCATTTATGGAACCACAAGATTTTATGTTCCTTTTCGAAACCACTGTCAGTACTTTACTACCATCAACTCAAGCCATCTTCACCAAGCTCTGAACTTTATGTCTCTTGTGTTATTTATTAGAAATGTGTACCTTCCTCTTTAGACTTGAAATTCTTTTTAGATCAGGTATTATATCCTTTGTAATTTTGGATCTCCTACGATGATCAATAGACTGCTTTGAGTATACAAGACAAATCCTATATGTTTGCTATATAAATATATTGCAATAGTAGCTACATACAGAAAGTACTGAGAAATGGCAAATTTGGAGTCAGCTGTATGGAGAAAATTCTGCAATGAGATTAGGGTCATAGCTAAGAAAGAGAAGTTGATAAAAGATACAAAAAATATCAAAAGAATTTGCATTTATTTATTAAATAAGCATATTTATTTTAACACATATTTGTTAGAATTTTGTGCTTCTTAATCTTTTAGGTGATCAAGATAGAGAATAAGTGACATTTGAACACCTATGTGTTAATATCAAACTAATTTAATTAATAAGTATCATAGGAAATTGTGTTCCTGGGCTAAGACAGCTTATTTTTATAGGAGTAAATGGATGCATAAACACAAGTTCTAAAACAAGACATACTATATGCACTATAAGCATAAAAGCCACACTGTGAAAAACAAAGATAAATAAATGATAACAAATGATTGTGTGTTTCTGAATTTGGTATCTCAAAGTATGGTGATTAATGCTGAGAGTAATAGAAAAGATGAGTGATATAAAGTGTAATTTCCACTTTCTTCATGTATGTGATATAGTGATTTATATTAAGAAATATATATTTGCTCTTTGTCTTAGTCCTGGCACAGAGCTCTCAAATTTTTAGAATTTCCTAAAAAGGTGCCTTTTGTAATGTTAATGAGGTGACTTTTGTGCTATAGCTAAGGAACGAGGCTGGTTACCAGGAGAACCAACCATGTGATTAGAGGGTTGGAATTTTCAATCTCATCCACCCAACTTACCCCTTGCACCCCCATCTCTGGGCAGTGAAGAGGGGCTGGAGGTTTAATTAGTTCCAATACCAATGATTTAGTCAATCATGCCTCTATAATAAAGTCTCCATAAAAACCCAAAGGATTGAGTTCAGAGTGTCTAGGTTGATGAATACATGAAGATTTGGGGACAGTGGTATGCAGAGAAAGGAACGGAAACTCTGTGTCTTTTCCCCATGTCTTGCCCAATGAGTTTCTTTCATTTGGATGTTTCTTGAGTTATATCCTTTGATAGTAAACCAGTAATCTAACGAGTAAAATGATTTCCTCAGTTCTGTGTGCTGCTTTAGCAAATTAATCAAACCCAAAGAGGAGGTCATGAAAACCTCTGATCTTCAACAGGCCCATGAAGTAATAGGTAGTAACCTAGGCTTGGGACTGACATACTGAGTTGGAGGGAATTATTAGAACCTCCAATTTGTAGCCAGGTGGTCAGAAGCACAGGTGACATTCTGGGATTGTGACTGGTGTCTACGGGGAGAAGCGGTCTTAGAGGACTGAACACTTAACCTGTGAAATCTGATTATATCTTTAACTAGATAGGCATTGAAATTGAATGTAATCACAGGGACACCCAGTAGGTGTCCAGATAATTGCTTGTTTGTCCGGGAAAATTCCACATCGGACTTGGTAACCAGAACCTACTTTAAAATGTAAAATTTTGATTGATAATAGCAATAAAATTTGGAGCGTTGATACTGGGGATATGTAACTATATTCTATATAAAATCAAATTTAATTCACTAGTCTTGGGTCCTTAACTACCTTTCTTTTGCTCTTCTTTAGGAAAAGAAACTTATTTTCTTTCCTAAAGTCACTGCAATCTGCACACAATATTTCTATATGTCATTGTCTTTACGATTAATTTACTCAAATTACTTCCTAGATTTGCCTTTCAAAAACTGCTCAGTGCTTCCCAATGGTGGCTATCCTGACTGAACTAAAGGCTGTGAGTCAAATGAATTAAACCATACATTCTTGGCAATTGTGAATAGCTAAAATGGGTTGTATATATTTTCTATATATTTCAGTGCTTGGTGGGTTTTTCATCATTTTTTTTACTTACTGTCTTTGTTAGTACTAATTTCTGTTTTACTTTATTAAATTAGGAAATAAATTGCCATTGTAAAAGGTATATAAGTCAAAGTTTACTTACTTTAAATGTCTCAAGAATAGGAATTTTTGCCAATAATTTTATTCTGGTGTCCTTTTAATGCTCTATTTGTTTTTTCTATTAAATCGCTGACAAATACTTGAATAGATAGCAGTCAAGAACTAGAATGATTTTATTTTATTTTTATGTTTAAAATATAATTTCTAATATAATGGGAAATTAAAATTTGCAATGATTCTTATTTGTATGCAAATACACTATCATTTATATCTCTGATATTGTAACACAAAAACTTTTTACTTGTTTACATGGCAAATTAAATCTATAATAACTAAATACTAACACTCTAATCTTGTTTTGGGCAGATTATTTGAAACAATACAATATGATCATTCTAAATTCCAGTTCTCTGGTCCAATCATCTATTACTTTCCCTCTCTTTTATTTAAGAATGAATTACACAATGTAGACAAACCCTTTTTTCAAAAGAGAATCTTCAACATGTTTTAAGGGACACTGGTCTCTACAACATTTCTCAAACTTTAGTGGACATCAGAATTATCTCAGAAATAAATCTATTTTGGGTTTTCACGCCCACTCCAGACAATCTGTGTGGGGGCAGAGTATCTCAATAATTTGCAACTTCCACCCGTCACCTAAATCACAGTTTACTTCTTTCATGCTAAATTAATTGAAAAATTGGTTGCAATTTTTAATGATATAAATGTAATATTCTAAAACTCCAAATGCCAAAAAAACATTAAATCATTTTCTCTCTACAGGTGCTTATTACAGTGCCTCCACCATTATTTTGAGCATTAGCTCACAAGAGAGGAATATGGATGTAGGTAGCATTAAAGTTTTCTAAAGAAAAAAAAATATCATGTTGGTCACTATTATTGCACTACTTAGATTTCACAATTTTCTCAGATCTCAAAATGTGGCCCAAATTGTGATTAGTATAAGCCTTTGACACAAAGCGGGGACGAGAACAAATCAACATTAGTAATTCTGAAAATATTTTAATGACAGTGATGGCATTTACTTTATTAAAATGGTCAAGTTACTCTCATAGTTTCTCTTACATCAGTGAAGATATATGATGTCTCTATGTCAATAGTAATTCTATTTATTATGTAACATCTTAATTCTCTGTATTTTTACAGCCATAAAAGCTGCTCCCTGTGGTTGTATTTGAAAAGAAACATCTAGATAGTAAATCAATCAATTCTTTAATGCATCAAGTGTACTGTATTTATATATTTAATTAGCATCAAGGGTAATGTACACAGCAGCACTCCTTTCTAGACTCTCTTTGAAGTCAGAGGCAAGATAAAATGCTGGATAATTAATCAATGTCCAGTTATTTTAGGTAAGTAAAAAGAAAACTTTTTATCTTTTCCCAGAATTCTGGATATTTAAATTCTAAGGAATATTTTATTTGTGCCATCACTAATTTTTCTGTTTTTCATCTTTTGGACTTATATATTGCTTCTGTTTTATGGTATAGATTTTAATGTGATATTCAACAGTTTAAATTTTTACCCTAAAGTCTATGAAATTATCTCTACATTGCACTAGTTACTCTGTGAATTATAATTCACATATTCAACTATATTCTCATATTTTTACCTAAAGATATTTGACAGGAATCTAATCACACACTATTTCATTCTTTGTTTCTTCCCTAAGTTAGCGGCATTATGGTTTTTTTGGTTTTGATTGTAACTCTATTATTGCTGTAGTCCTTATAATTAATTATTTTACAATTGGTAATAATTCTTCAATTCAGCAATAACCAAAAAAGTATGCATAAGAGAAAGATTAAATGTATTAAATATAGTAGATGAAAAAATGCCATTCATAAAGGTATGCAAAGGTCATCTAGAAATAGCAAATGAATGTAGGATTTCTTATGTATTGGATTAGAAGAGAAGCCCTAAGTGGGGAAGCAGGTAGGGATTAGATCTATGAAGTTAAGTACAGCATATAAATTTAGAGACCAAGGGAGTGAGTATGGACAGAAAGAGGAGATATATTAAAGAAAATAATGGAAGACTGTATCAATAGGATGGATTTGCTGATTTTACATGGAATCTCAGGGCAGGTGTAGAATAGAAAATTGTCAAAAGTTCTTAAAGGGGAGATTAATGAATAAGGAAAAGAGCATCAAAATGAACTTATGGGATGCACTTATAGACCCAAAACATATTCAGTAAATGACATATAACATTTAAGTTTTGATAAGATAGTCAATTTTTGTGTATTTCTTTAAAAAAATTTAAGTTTTTACCTCAATTCCGGTTAGTTGACATACATTAGCTTCAGGTGCACAACACAATGACTCAACACCTCCATACGTTACCCTGAGCTCGTCATAATTGCACTTCTTAATTTTTATTACCCATTCAATCCATCTCTCCACCCCCCTTTCCCTCTGGCAACCATCAGTTTGTTCTCTCTAATTAAGAGTCTCTTGATTTGAACAAAAAAAAGAGTCTTTTTTCCCTTTGCTTGTTTGTTTTGCTTCTTAAATTCCACATATGAGTGAAATTGTATGGTATTTGTCTTCCTCTGACTGACTTACTTTGCTGACCATTATACTCTCTAGCTCTATCCATATCATTACAAATGGCAAGATTTCATTCTTGTTTACAGGTGAATAATATTCCATTGTATATCTATATCATATATTTATCCAATCATCAGTTGATGGGCACTTAGACTGCTTCTGTGTCTTGGCAATTGTAAATAATGCTGCCATAAACATCAGGGTGCATGTATCCTTTTGAAATAGTGTTCTTGTATTCTATGGGTAAATACCCAGCAGAGCAATTGCTGGATCATAAGGTTGTTCCATTTTCAACTTCCTGAGGAAACTCCATACTCTTGTCCACAGTGGCTATATCAGTTTGCATTCCCACCAACAGTGCATGAGTGTTTAGGATAGTCAATTTTGAATTGTGTAGAGATATCCAGGTATGAAAGAACATGAAGAAATAGGTTTAATTTACAAAGAGGATACCTTGATGTGGAGACAAGAAGCAGAGGACATGCTAAAATTGAAATAGCAATGAACTTTACCTCTGTGTCTTCTAGGTTTTTTTTCCCTCATGCTCCATAAGACAGATAACAATAGATATTTTTCTACCTGTAAAATTTTGTTTAATCTTACCACATTTCCTTTCTTAAGCCACCAAGTATGGTGGCCTAGAAGGAGTAAGATTAAAGTAAAGCTGAATCAAATACCCTATTTAAAAGCCCCCATGTAATGTTATCAGCCTATATTCAAAGCTATATTTGGCTATTGGTTATTTGATTGATTTTTTAGAATATTAAAAAAATCACTTACATAATGAGAATATAACTCAAGACTTCTGACTTTCGAATGCAACCACTGGAGCACATGCTGATGACCTTTTTATGGCACCATAGAAATAATTTATAAAGTTTTAAAAACCATAGTCTAGTACTTGGGGTTTAGTGCCAGAGCACAGTATATTAGAGAGGTAGCTATTTCATCCAACAAATATAAATTGATTTTAGTTTTAAGTGTGGTCTAATTCACTTAGCTTAAATTATTTAAGCATCACTTATAAATGTACTCAGTACTAAATTACAGTTGAAACATTTGTCTTCAAAAATAGAATGTTTCATTATCTAAGAGATGGAAAGCTAGGTTCACTATGAGAAGTCAACACAGCACTGTTTTTCCTAGTTTAGTTGTAGATCTTTATTTAGCATGAGGAAGCTGACATATTTTAGAGGACAGATATTTAGAGTTCCACAACCCCTAACATTATAATTCATTAATATTTTATTTGCTTTATTTAGTACAATAATACATTTATCTAGAGACTGATATAGTATGTTGAGCCTTATTCTCATTTGTATTCATGAGTCTTGATAGAAATGTTGAGTAAGCAAGTGTGTCTCAAACGTCTTTTCATCACCTTTGGGTAATCCCTCAAATGCAACTGGGTAGCAAATCTGTACGATTCTTGCCAATACTACGTGGTAGCTCAAAAAATTCTTTGTGTAAGGACATACAAAGGCCATACCCTATTTCAAGCATGCAGTTGGAACTGCATAGATAGAGGCTGTGTTTTCCATAACACTTTACATAAGACTGAGACTATTTGAATTGTCCATCTCCAAGAATGGGGATGGAGCTAGTGGAGATCAAGCCATTTTCTGTTGCCACTGCTATCTGTTCAGAGGACTAATCCACTTAGGAGGCACCAATAAGTGAACTGTTTGCCTTTGGGATACGAAAATCCCTGGCAAACTCAGTAAAACATTTAGTTAAACTTCCATGGCATTCTAGAGACTGCTTTTAATTAGATCTAACACCACTTGTTTATACATTAGATACCTGTGGTAGGCTGAATTGAACTTAAACTGATTTATTAGTCACCAAATACTAAGCAATCAGCTCAGGTAAACAGCTGTTATTCAAATTTAGAAGTATTATACTCCTTATATTCCATAGACTGAGTGCATAGGATAAGTAAACACGCATGTAAAGGACTCTCTGGACACTCTTAGAGAATGTTTTCAGATTAAATAAGCTTCAAATCAAAATCCAAACCAAAAAATCACACCATAAAAGTATCTGAGGGGCGCATGGATGTCTTAGTCTCTTGACTGTCCAACTCTTGACTGCAGCTCAGGTCATGATCTCAGTGTTGGTGAGATTGGATCCCTGATGTCAGCACAGGGCCTGCTTGGCATTCTCTCTCTCCTTCTCTCTCTCTCTCCCTCTCTGCCCCTCCCCTGCTTACTTGCACATGAGCAAGCACACTCTCTCTTTCTCTCTCTCTCTCAAAATAAATAAATGAACATTAAAAATATATATCTGGAAGTGTTTTAAAGTTCAAAGTTGGTAACCCAAAAGCTAAGGGGAAATGAGAATCTTAATGCTTAATTATTAATTGTTTTACTCTTTATTTAAAAGGCATTTATTTTCTCCCATTTGGAAGGCTTGTGGCCACTACATTTTCAAAAGAGGGCAGATATTTTACCAACTTAAATGTGAGTAATAATCCATATAAGTGTGTGCATGACACGAGGCAAAAAGTCAACAAATATTTGTTGAATGAATAAATAAAATTATATGAAGAGAAAATATTTTTCAAACATTCTATAGTAAGCCATCAAAATCATATGGGAATAATATCATTTGTTTATAAGGGATTTTTTTTGCCATCAAAATAACTTTTCTTCCTAAATACCTAATTTACCTTAACTGGGTGTTTGCTTAAAGATCAATTTGGAAAAAACCAACTTATTTTTTTAATAATTATATGACATAATGGGAAAATCTGGTTTTATTAAAGGAAATTGATCAGGTTCTTGGTTGAGTTAATAATTAGTTGATCTATGCAATGAAACTCTTCCTCATTGTATTTATAAATACAAACCTACGTACATAATTAGAATTCCATTTAATTATATTAAAACCCAAGTGTAAAGTGTATAGATTTATATTAACACTGTTCTATTATATATATATTATATATATATAAAATATATATAATATGTATATATAAAACCTGTTATATTAACACTAGTTTAAGTCAGTAAAATAGGATTACTCTGAAAAATAAAAAGTAATCTATAACAGGGAAAGAAAGATATCATCCAAAGGTGAACACTGTATTATCAAAACAAGACAACACTGATATTTCTGGATGAAGGAAGCAACCTACTCTTACTGTGTCTGTCTGGGATCTTTGTTAACCTGTTGTGCTTGAGAGTCACTCTCACCCTTCAGAACGTCCAGGGCAATAATAGCCTCAGCACCACCCTAGTGTCCTCCCAACCACTGGAGAGGATCCCACGGTAGCCCCTGTTACCTCCAAACCAGGCCCTCTCTTCAGTTTCATCATCTCTTTTCCTGGTGCTGTGAGATGCATAGAATAAACTCTTTATCACCTTCATAAACTTATATGTATATAATGTATATTAATAATAATTTATATCAACAAAGCACATTTTCCTTTTATGTACATAATATAACACCCTGTTTGCTTCACGTCACAGATCAGTGTGCATTATACATATTTCTGTTTTCAAATTTCTCTATTTTCTCTGTTACAGAACTCTGAAACTTTGATATAAAATACTGCAGAATCAGTTTTTAAAAATGGATCATAATTAATCGAATTATACCCTTATCTATTGTATTAAGGTGTTTTCTCTCTGCTTTGTATAGTATAAACACAACCATAAGATATTCTTACAACTACTTCTGGCAGTAGGAGGATATTGCCATTTTGAAGATTCTTAATGCATAAGACAAAATGACATTCAAAAGAGTTGGACTCTTTTGTCAATACACCAACAGTGCCTGGAATTGCATTTTTTATCAAAACCTCATTAACACAGGGAATTGCCAATACAAGAGAGTCTTTGGGGCGTCTGGGTGGCTCTTGCCATCGGCTCTGGTCATGATTTCAGGGCTCATGAGACTGAGCCCCTTTTGCCTGTCAGTGCAGAGCCTGCATGGGATTTTCTTACTCTCCCTCTGTCTCTTCCCCTCCCACCCTTGCATGTTCTCTCTCTCTCTATCAAAATAATAAAATAGACTTTTTTTTTAAAGAAAAGAAACTTTTGATAGACTTCTATCTTTGAAAACATATTGTAATTATGTGGGTAAATCCTCAAGTAATAAGGAATTTGGTTATTTTTACATGTTCATTAGTCTATATATATTCCCAGTTTTATTGGGACATTTTTTTCTTGTACTGATTTTAGGGACTTTAAGCATAATATCAATACTTCATTGTCATGACCTATTTCTTAAGCTTGTCATTTGCCTTATACTTTCATATGATAACTCGCAAATATTGGAGTTTTAATTTGTATGTCGTTAAATATATTAATTTCTGCATAGTTCTTTTTTATGTTTAGTAAACTCTTCACTATCATGATAATAAATATTCAGCAAAATTTCCTTTAAATTGCTCTATTATTTAGAAATTTACTTCTTCTTACTTTCTGCTCTGTCTGAAATATGTATTTGTTGTATGGTATACATGCTGGACAAGTATATTTTTAATTTTTCCAATTTTTAAATTTTCTTATTTGTATGATTTGTTGAGTATTTCCTCCATTCTTCAGTGCTTTTTCCCCATTATGTTTCAGAAACCAAATACTGCATATACCCACTGACATATCACACAGTCTGTTTCTCTACATTGGATTCTGTTGTATCAATTTGACTATCATGTTGATTTTTCTATTTAGAGGGCACATTATTTAACTTGATACTGCATATTTAAATGCAAGTTTTTCTAGAACTCTTTATTTTATGCATTTATTTGGTGCAATTATCATGTATTTTTCTTAATGGATCAATAAAAGAATTGAGGGAGAAATAACAGCTTTATACATTTGAGCCTTCCAATAGAGGAATATATAATATGACTTCTTTAAGTCTTCTGTTTTGTCTTTGACTTAAGATTTACAATTTTTGGGGCGCCTGGGTGGCTTAGTCGGTTAAGCATCTGACTTTCGCTTAGGTCATGATCTCGCGGTTCGTGGGTTCGAGCCCTGCATCGGGCTCTGTGCTGACTGCCAGCTCAGAGCCTGGTGCCTGTTTCAGTCTGTGACTCCCTCTCTCTCTGACCCTCCCCTGCTCACGCTGTCTCTCTCTCTCTCTCTCCTAGAAATAAATAAAACATTAAAAAAAAAAGATTTACAATTTTTATCCTGTGATTCTGTACATTTCTTATTGAATTTAAGAGTTACCTTCAAAAGTGAAAAGGATTTTTGGGTTTTTTTTTCCTGTTTTCTCTGCAACTTGATAGTTCTAATTAAAGTTCAAGGTAATTTCTGCAAATGTCCCTTTCAGTTACATGACACTGAATGGTGGAGCAACATCACAGAGCTTTTAAGATATCTCTGGAATCAAGCATATTTGCAAACACATGTCATCACTCTTTACCTGTATGATCTGGAACAAGATACTTGAGCTCTTTTTCATCTCTGTCTTCTCATTTATCTCAGAATTACTAGCAGAAACATTTCTTAGGTATCTTGTAAAACAGAAATAAGCCAGTAACACCCAAATGCTTTTAAAGTGCCAAACAATTGGAAGTACTCGATTGTAAATCTTTATTTTTTTAGGTGCTCAAGTGTAAGATGTTAGCTATTATTAGTAGCATTATATCTTACTACTAAAGTATAATGAGAATATTGATATGGTTGATAGGTTAGTATGATGAAGAAAAGGAGCGTAATACAGTCAATGTGTTTAGTCAGATTACTTAACTGAGTCATCCAGACATCAAATACAGTGAGTCATCCAGAAGTGTATCACTCTTGTCAAAACAAGTGAGAACATCGTTTGATTCTGGAGAGAAGATCTATGACAGCTGAAGAAACATAAAATACAAACAACAATTATTTTAGTAGCATTTAAAAAGTTTATTATTATTATAATGACCTCTTAAGTTATATTTCTATGCTATTACTTAATGTTAATTACATGAGTTTCTGGTAATACATCAGTTTGGTAAAACCAATATTTTAATTTATCTTCATAGATCTTAATTTATTGAAACAATAACATTTTTAATGGAAGTTCTTAAAATTTTTTTAATGGTTTTCATTTATTTCTGAGAGAGAGAAACAGCATGAAAAGGGGAGGGTCAGAGAGAGAGAGGGAGACACAGAATCCGAAACAGGCTCCAGGGTCTGAGCTAGCTGTCAGTACAGAGCCCAACGCGGGGCTCAAACCCACGAACCATGAGATCATGACCCAAGCGGAAGTGGGACGCTTAACCCACTGAGCCACCCAGGGGCCCCTGAAACAATGTTTTGAATAGTGACACAAACAGCTAATCTTTGAGGTAAATGAACTGGCATTTATTATCTTATTCATAAAAAATTAATAATAACAATATTCATTCCTGATTCTGGAAAAATAATGGACTAAGATATTTACAAATTTTTCAGTTATAAAGACCTAGATTTGCTGAATCAAATAGCGATAAAATTTTAAAAATCAATAAAAATAAATGTCCATCTATATTTTTATATTTCACTGAGTTAACATGTAAGTTCAGTATAAGAGTAAACACTTTTTCTTCAGAAAAAAATTTATCAGTTGTACATTCGTAGAAAAGTGCAAGTGAATCCAGATGATTAAGAGAGATGCTTGAAACAATACTGTGCAAATAAATTGCTAAGTCTATCAGTAAATCTGAGCAATCAAAAAATGTGGAAAACAGTAATGATAATAATTACCTATTTGGGTGTAAATAAATATAATAATAAATAAGATAAAATTGGATTGATTAAAATTAAAGCATTCAAAGTTTACATTATTCAGAAAGAGGCTAGCAGAGACAGTGATTAAATTGTGAAATTTCCGAAGTCAAAAATGATTGTGAAAATATCAGCATTGTGTTACAAGTATAAATATACAAAGTTTTGTTGCCAAAGTAGTAGAAGGAATAACAAAAAATGAAGCAAGCATAATAAATAAAATAGCAGACAGATAAATATATCTAATAATATATGCTACTTATAATGTATTGTATAATCATAATATAAGTGTGTATCATTCATATATTTAGTAATAAAGGAGATGATAGAGAATAAAAATAGCAAAATGCATAAATTTATATATGTATGTGAACTTATGTATGTATGTATACAAACCAGTGCATATTGTATGTGTGTGCAAATGAGTGACAAAAAATAATGAGATTATTTCTGCGATTTCACACAAACATAAAACTGTACTTAAACTGTGTATCTCTACAAATGAAATGTTGGCATCATAAAGTAAACATTTCAAAAATGAAATGGACATTGAAAACTTCACAATCAGATTTATAGATTTTAATAGAAACTATCTACACTGGATAGATAAAATAGACAAAAAGTGAGCAATGCTACAAAATATTGTAAGAATGTAATTAACAAATCTGATCTACAGAACATATATAAAATTTTGGTTTAAGAAATCACTAAATACTTGGGACACCTGGTTGGCTCAGTCGGTTGAGTGTCTGACTTCGGTTCAGGTCATGATCTTGCAGTCTATGGTTTCTAATGGCCCAGAGCCTGCTTTGGATTCTGTGTCTTCTTTTCTGCTCCTCCCTCACTCACACTCTGTCTCTGTCTCTCTCTCTCAAAAGTAAATAAACATTAAAAAACCAAAAATAAATAAATAAATAAAAATGTAAAATCAGTAAACACTTTAATCATACATGAAAAATTTATAAACACTGAGCACGTATTAAGCTGAAGAAAAAAAAGAATCTCAGCACAGACTAACTGAATGAGTTTACACCAAACAGGATCTCTATCCCAATGGATTGTTCTTTCTTTCTTTATTTTTTGAATGTTTACTTATTTTTGAGAGAAAGGGAGACAGAGCATGAGCGGAGGAGTGACAGAGAGAGAGAGATACAGGAGCTGAAGCAGGCTCCAGACTCTGAGCTGTCAGCACAGAGCCCGATGCGGGGCTCAAACCCACAGACCGTGAGATCATGACCCCAGCCGAAGTTGGATGCCTAACTGAATGAGCCACCCAGGTGCCCCATGTATCTCAATGGATTCTTAGACCTCAATAATGAAGAGATAGAACTCAATGTTTTAATTTAATGAATTTAAAAATAGACTCCAAAATAATTTTTGAAGACATAATTCATGTGAAAAATTAGACACATGAATACATGAACATAGCATTACAGTACTTTTAGGGTACAACTAAAATGGCATTTAGAAGATAACTTATAGTTTCATACATATTATAAAGACAGAAAGATTGAACATTCATGTATAGGAGCTCAAAAAGCTGCAAAAGATAATAAAGTGAAAGGTAATGAAGGAAATTATACATGTTATTGTTAAAGTAAAAATTAAAGAAAATATAGGTAACAAGAAAACCAAAACTTTATTTTTTATTTTTAATGAGTTTTTTAAATTATTTTAAGTATATTTATTTATTTTGAGAGAAAGAATGAGCAGGGAAGGAGCAGAGAAAGAGAGACAGAAAATCCCAACCAGGCTCCACGTTGCCAGCACAGGGCCCAATGAGGGGCTCGAACTCATGAACCATAAGATCATGACCTGAGCTGAAATCAAGAGTCAGATGCTTAAGCTACTGAGTCACCGAGGTATCCCAAAACTGTTTCTTTATAAATGGAATGAAATAGAAAAATCTCATCTGGTATTATTGATAAGAAAGATGAGGGAAGTTACAAATAATATATAGAATATTAGACATTTAATATATAAGGTAATATTATAAACCAATTGTATGAGATTAAATTATGTTACATGTGATGTTATATGGTAATATGATATATGTAAATTATATCCCATTTACAAAAGAAAAAAGTTCAAATCCTAAAGGAAAGACGATTGTTACAAAAAGATGCAATTATCTAAATTGATAACAAAAAAACAAAACGGACCAATTAGTATTCACACACATGAACCACACATGATTTTTTAACAGAATTCTCCCTAACTTTTCAGAAACAGATAATCTATATGAAACAAATTGTTCCAAATGATACAACAAGAAGGAATTCATTTACTCGTTTTATGTTATGAAAAATATTAGTAACAAAGATAAGGAGCATGAAACTGTGCAAGAAGAAAACTATAGGCCAATTTCAGCTATGAATACTGATACCGCAAAAACCCGAAACAGCCATCATCTTTAAAATAAAACCTCACATGCAAACACACAGATAAACCATCCCTGCCTTTTGTAATAAACAATGTGCTGGAAATTGCAGCCCATGCACCAGCCAAGGAAAATAAAGGGACAAAACAATACTCTTGTTATGAATAGATATACTGTCTGTCGAGAAAGCTCAACATGTTCTGTAGGCACATTATTTCAACTGATAATAATGTCGAGGAAGTTTGTTGCTTATAATAACAATAGTACAAAAAGCAAAAGTGATCAAATACATTCTAATGGTAAGATCCATAGTGTTATTGTTTGGGTCCTGCTGTTATAAAAATCCCAAGAAATGATTCGGTTGTTGTTCTTTAATCTTAAAGTAAACTATGATTTATTTAAATACCTTTCTTTACAATTTTATATTATTATTTATGACCTTGTTAGTTCTGTATAGATTGTAATGCTATTGATTTTTAAAGAAACTATTCTATGTTTAATGTCATGAAAAATAAAACTTAGGGTGTATATTTTTCAAGCAAACCATGAAAATTGGCAACATTTGTTATTGATTCTGTATTAAACACATTTCTGCTTGTCAATTTTTCTAAGATAATATAATTTAATTATTAAGCATGCAATAATAATCTTGAGCTAAGATTTATTTCTTAACTGGGTTAATCTTAAATTCTTACATTTTTCCTTTCTTAGAATGAATTTGAAAACATTAAAATCTCCCCAGTTTCTTTAATGGGGTAGAAAACACACAAAATGTATCTTCTTAATAATTTTTAAATGTATAGAATAACAGTATTAAGTCCAGACACATTGTTTGTAGGAAAATCATTAGTTTTACAGTCTTAGAGCCTATGTTTTCCTCTTCAAGTTTAGAGATTTATGGCTATAGTGAAATCTTCTTAATGTTTCTCTTTGAATATGTATCTTTATGTCGTTTTTTTATTTTTATTTTTGAGACAAAGTAACCATGCACACACATGAGGGAGGGGCAGACAGAGAGAGACAGAGACAGAGTGAGACAGAGAGAGAGAGAGAGAGAGAGAGAGAGAGAGAAAGAGAGAGAGAATCTTAAGCAGGTTCCACACCCAGCAAGGAGCCAGATGGGGGGCTTGATCTCACTACTGTGAGATCATGACCTGAGCTAAAATCAAGAGTCAGGTGCTCAACTGACCGGGCCACCCAGGCACCCTGCTTATGTCATTTTTTTAAAAGTCTCCTCCATTTGATTTGAAGACTATTTTGATTTCATTTACCTAGAAAACTGGTAAACTGCAAAATATATGTATGAGTAAAATATTGTTTAAAATATCTATATCTCTATGTACATGATATCAGTAATTAATCAACAAAAATGAAAAACATTACTTCAGAAATAAGATTGTGGGGCACCTGGGTGGTTCAGTAGGCTAAGCAACTGAGTTTTGGTTTGGGCTCTGGTCATAATGCCAGGGTTATGAGATCAAGCCCTCAACACAGAACCTGCTTGGGATTCTCGCTCTCTCCCTTTGCCTCTCTTGCTCTTTAGTGTTCTTTCTCTCTCTCTCTCAAAAATAAAAATAAATAAGTAGGTAAAAATAAAAAGTCTCTTTCCTTTTGGCTACAGGCACATGTACTTACAGATATGAAAAACAAAATCTGAGATAGTCTCTGAATTTCAATATTATCAAGACAGCTCTAGTCAACTCAGACCATTCTTACCTGCAGTGAGAATGGTAGGTGATTCGACAGTAGTTCTTGCATATAATTCTAACTTGGAAGAAGAAAGCAGAGCACTTTTCTCTATGGTCACTAAGCTGTCTCAACTAACCTTAGTTTCTGGGGGCTTGCCGAGCTAGCCTGTGGTGAAGATGGTGGTGGGTGGAGATGGGCTTATCCAATGCCATAATCTACTCGTATTGGGTTAATGTTTGCTGTTATAACTAGTACCCACTTTCTATACCACGCAAGCTGACCATTCACAATGGGGATGTGGCCTGGCCTGGAAATGACAAGGTACTGGAGTGTGGAAAGCACTGAGTCCGAACCCTAAGGCTAGTATTTGGTATTTTGAATCTGTCTTTTGATGAGTAATTTCAACTCCGAACTCTATTTTTATTACAGTAAACTGTGAATAATAATGACTACTTTCAAAGATTATTATATGGATTAACTAAAAAAAGGTATGAAGTTACTGTGTATTTTTGAAATGGGAAGCACGGTTATAACTTTTCTAACTTGATCCCCAAAGTAGTGACTGAGAGAAACATTCAGTAGGAAGTAAAGTAATATGTCTATTCTTTTATTTTAGTTATATAAAATATTCCTAGAACTAATATTCTAAAAAACTAAATTTCTTAGTTTTCAAGCATGATTCTTATTATATTCACAAGAAAAATAGACAAACCCAGGTAATAGTTGGGAGAGATAATCTCTGATTAAAAATAAGCCTTCCACAGGTTCTAACTTTTAAACGATTCAAATATAGTCATCTCATGGGTATAAATGATGCCTGTGTGTGCATTAACTCATTTGTATTTTCATGTCTCACTGCAAATGATCTACAATATTAATGTAGAAATGGTTTGGGATCAAAATAGGGAATTGTGATAGAAATAGAACAATCGTTAGAGAAAAAAACTGATGATAAAATGTCTTTCAATTGTTATACTATAGTTTTACTCATGAATTAAATGGCAAAATTGCAATTTAAAAACAATAGAAATACCTTGGAATGTTGGGAAAAAGGAATTTTCATGATTTTAGATCTTCAATGTTTTTTGGAAAATGGGAACACTTTTTGGTTTATAATGGGCTTATTTACCTTAAGTGGTATTCTGGTAAGATAGTATGCCTCTCAAAAATGTTGCCTATAGCATTACCTGCTCTCTACATGCTTTTGAAATGTCTCATTGAAAGAAAATTGGTATAAGTGAGAAAATTAGTATTTGTATGGCAATTTTCAGACAGTAAAGCAGACAAAAATTGAGGTGAATTAAGTAAATTTCCGGAGGAAATTATGGGAATAGAATTTTCCTGTTAAATGTGGTAGCAAATTATCTAATGATGTCCATTAAGAATCAGCTGATTAATACATTGTTCCTCTAATGACAAGTCTCTAATCAACAGGCACATCTAGTGTCAGCATTGGGCAAGTCAAGGAACAAAGAGGAAGGATGTAAGTACTTTGATCTTTTTAGGATCAACAGGCATTTGACAGGCTTTAAATCATTTTAGTGATAGCAACTATCTTTTAATTGAATGAACCCTTAATAATAGGACAGCATCTTCCATTTAGATACATCTTAGAGACTTTCAGATGGCATTATATTAGATTCACGAGAAAGCTGATGTTTTTATTGACAAAAACATGATAAAACTTATAGAATAAAATAGCAAAAAATGGAAAAATATAAAAGGAAGAAAAATTATTTAATTGAATGGAAAAATATACAAGGAAAAGTCTAGAGTCTCCTGTCTTTTTGTGATATCCAGGATTTTACTTTTTAGCTTTAATTTAGTATTAGTGTCTTGTCTAAGGGATTTCAATTCACTTTGTATCTTTCGAGAGCATGTCTCTTTTTAAAAATAAATTAATTGTGACAGCATTAATAGGGGCACAAATGAATTTTTAAAGGAAAAGCCCAGGGAAAATGTTGTATTTGCTTACAAGGGAACATAATTAACTGCAGAAAAGCAGCTTGTTTTTAAAAAAACAAAAAACAAAAAACAGAAATACCAGTGCTGCGATTGTAGGTTCTATTGATTATTCCTGTTTGGAACAGTGATCATTAGTAAGTGTTTTGGCCCAGAGATTCAGATTATAAAGCTTGATGCTGAGCAATCAGGCATGATTTACTATGGGAAGCAACAGGGGATGAGTTTTTCTACAGTGTGGCAGATGGAGACTGGAAAACCATTAGAATCAAGGAATACAAAAATGTAGCTTCTTATGATAATCATAACTTGCTTACAGCTCCATTCTGTGATAATGATAGAAATTCCATGATTATTGCCTTTCATATTTTCTTTCTACATAAGTTTCCATCCATGGGTTCCACGGGTGGCTCAGTCATTAAGCATCTGACTGTGGCTCAGGTCATGATCTCATGGTTGATAGTTCCAGCCCCACATCAGGTGAACTCGAGACCCTCATTCAAGTGAACACGAGACCCACTTCTGGTAAACCAGGAGCCCAACTTCAGGTAAAACAAGAGCCCTGCTTTGAATGATCCCTAGTTCTCTCTCTCCCTCCCACCCCATCCCTCACTCACTTGTGCCCTCTCTGTCTCTCTCTCTCTCAAAAAAAAAAAAAAAAAAAAAAAAACCTTCCATCCACATTCATACATGTGAATACACATGTATCTAAGAAATCTCTGTATCAAATGCATACTCATGTATATAAACAGTACATTTAAGGGTTTGGGGGTTTTTTTGCTTAACAATCTTCCTTGTTTATTATAATAATAAAATTAATTATATTAGTAATTCAAAATGGGAAGTTGAAGATGCCATGTATAGATTATATCTTTTCACAAGTATTCCTTTTTTGTCATCAGGAAAAGAAGCATATTATTTTTGTTTTACTACTACAACTCTAATAATAAAAATAACAGGAAGACCCACAGATAAGAAACATATTATAAGCAGTGTTTAAAGCTTTAGGTAATTTATATTTTTGGATGCAAATCATGAATACTTAGAAGGAAATTATTTTGAGGTATTGCAGATGAAATTAAATGCTTTTAAAATATATCTGTATGTCTTTTTCTGTATTTTTTTCTATTCTCGTACATTCTGGATAATATTGAGTAAATACCTGAAGCAATGATTAAATAGATGTAAAAGGAAGGCCTTCATGGTGATAAGATTCCCAGGAAGTTCACAGAGTAGAGTCTGAGTGATCTGTGAACCTGGACATGAATTCCATGATGGGAAAGGTAAACTCCAGGTGAATCTTGAGTTACAGAGGTGCTAGGTAATAGGAAAGCCAAGGGTAGGAGTCAAAAAATATACTTCAGGATAAACTTGCTATTTGTGGCCTTACATTTTATTTACTGGCATTTGTTTCCTACTTAGAAAAAAATAACTATGACAACATGGAGCCATTTTCTTTCCCTTTACTTTGTTTTCTAGTTTTTACTCCAGAATCCACCTCTCTGAAGCTCTTTGTGAGAAATCGTGAAGCTCCATGAAACTCCTATTATAAGTTATACCAGTGCAGAGCAGCTTGTTTGTTCCTGATTATATCTCATGGAAGCCCCCAGCTTGTCTGACTCAACTCACACAGTGATTCGCATTGAGGCTACTGAGGAGAAGAGGCAAACATGTGACAGAAGAGGCAAATATTTCTCCCTTTAAATCTGATAAGCAAACCATGAGCTTTAGAGGATTTGTACCCATAACAACTCTAATAATGGAGACAGTACTCATTTCTTTCTTATTTTTTTAATTAAAAGGGCATCTCGGAAACATCTGCTAGAAAATATATGATTTCTTAGTTTTGAGAGAAAAGTAGTTAATAAATGTTGAGACTGTTAAATGTGGCTGTTAGATAACAAAAGAAATTCCATGATGCACCCAGAAAAATCAGCTTCATTCGATCATAGATCACTCTCATCAGGATCATATGTCTTCCATTTGAACCTTTCATGTTGAAAGCTCAGAAATTTCACTGTATTTATTTCTTGAGGGTGATAGGGAAAATGGGCTGTCTGACCTCTAAGTGGGAGAGGTTGGCAAAGATGTGTCGGACTGCTGAGAAAAGTTTCTAGAAATAGATTATCAACTGTGAATAGTAGTTGCCTCATTGGATCATCGGAGTAAAATGAGAGTGCATTGTGTATTCCAGTAACTGCATAGCATGACACACAAAATTACATGTGTTTTCTTCTAACTTCCGAAAATCTCTCCTTTTCTTCCTCCAAGTCAAATGTCTGCAAATCACTGTTAAGGAAGAGAAGCATTTGCATATGACCAAGAGAACATCTATTGATGACCTAAGAACAATGAAGAGAAGGCAAGTTTGTCTCTTCAGGTGTTAACCCATTCCCCAGCCCCTCTCCATGTTCCCTCTGATTACACACCTACATCACAACTAGATTGAGTACTTTATGGCATCATTCTTATATTACTAATATTGCACATTATGTAGCAAATATCTTCAATAGTTATTGTAAATTGATTGATTTGATCCACTCTGGAAGCCAAATGTAAGTTTAGAAACCTATTCATTATGGTATTGCTCTCAGACAATATAACTGAGAACCTAAAGATTAAGAAATTATTTTTGAATAGCATATTTATATCCATAACATTTATTGTATTTTATTTAAAAGGGATGATTAGTATACATAAGAAAATAATTTAATAAGATATTTGAGCCAATGAGCATAGAGACACAGCTAAAGAGGGATAGAAGTAGAGTTAGGAGGAAAATGAGAGAGATTCAGGTGTCAGGTTTTGCTAACTTGAAGAATAAAGAGTGACAATAATTAGCTGAAACTGATACATCATTCTCTTAATTGGCTGTGATTTGGATTTATACATAATGCTTTTGGAGAGAAGACAAGACTGGCTATAGTTCCTGGAAACATGGGAGAAGATAACAAATCATAGGGAGTTATGATCCTCCAGAGGAGAGGTATGCTAGATGTTACCTTCTCCTTTACCTTCTTCTCTATATTATGTACAAATCCAAATCACATCCAATTAGGAGAATGATTTGTCAGTTGCAGCCAATTATTTCAGATCTACAATAGGCCTACCTTAAGGTTGAACTTCTCATTGAATAAGACTATACATTTTTAAGTGCATTATCCTAGGCCTATCAAACACTAGAAAACTGGATCTCCCTCTCTTAGGGTACATCTTTGGTTAATGCAAATATTATAAATGGACTTATGAAAAAATATGGTGGGTGACTATCAAGAAAGTGGATTTACTATTGAAAATTGTGTAATAACCAGTGTTTTTAAGTTTGGAATTTTGAATCCATCTCAGCTTGCACTTCATTTCTTCTTCCCTCTTCTCATATATATCAAGTTCTCTTTACATTCACAGAACTCCTAAAAAACTTATATAGATTGTATTTAACATTAAAATAATCTTCTCTCTAGAACCACATTTAATGACATATCTAACCCAACTCTTTCCAACCCACTTAATTCTCTCAACTAAGAAATTTAGCCTACATACCTGTTGGTGTTCCTGACTGGCAATACTAGTTTCCTGATGATTGTATATACATATTTAGATTTTATTTGACATCTCTCAGAGAGAAATAATTAAACCACGTAAAAGAAATGGAATCACGGTGCCTGAATGGCTCAGTTAGGTGAACAGCCAACTCTTAAAGTAGGCTGAGGTCATGATCCCAGGGTTGTGGGATTGAGCTCTGTGTGGGGCTCCACGCTGAGTGTGGAGCCTGCTTCAGAATCTCTCTCTCTCTCTCTCTCTCTCTCTCTCTCTCTCTCTCTCTGTTTGTCTCTCTCTCTCACCCTTTCTCACCCCTCTCTCTCTCCTTGTCCTTTTCTCCCCTACTCCCCTACTGGTGCAGTCTCCTCCCCGCCTCACTAAAATAAATAAATAAATAAATAAATAAATAAATAAATAAATATTAAACAAAATAATTTTAAAGAGTGGACTAGACCAGAAAACAAAATAAAATAGATTTCTTGAATTACTAGTCACATATTGTAATTTTATAAGTACTAAGAACAGAAAAATACAATATAGAAATCTGAGCAATTATTAAGCAAGGTCGAGTTATTTAAGGAGTGCTTCTTAAATCTGTACACCTGAAAAGAAACATTTCAAGTAGCAGCTTGATATTCTGCAGTAGTACAATATTTACTCTATGGCCATAGAATTGTAGCTAATATACAATATCCTCAACTTTGATGCGGCAAGACTGTGTTCAATAAGATAAATTCAATATTCGCCTTTTAACATGAGTTGGAATGCAATTGCTTTTATTTATAGCTCCTAGGTTATAGGTTGTAATTTTAACAGACAGAAGAAATGTTTCTATTTTGAAGGAGAATAAAACAAAACTAGACAACACAGTGCATTAGTCGTCTCTTCTTACACAGCTTCATACAGTAATGAGGGAATCAATACATTATAGGCCATATTGGTCAGCAGAGACTGCAGTGTACATTATGCAGCCATCATGTGGTGTTTCAGCAGGGCAGTTTCCATTAATGACAGTGAAATTTATACTGCTGAAATTTCACAATATGATTTAAAAGTATACTTTACAGAATATATTTTAAGGAGTTGCAGTAAGCCTTTTGTTATAGTATAAATGAAAGCATTGTGTGACATCACATCTAATAAACTTTTAGTTTAGTTTAGTTTTTTTTTTTTTAAGCTCAAAAGTTCAGCAGATGGTGGCAATGAAGAGTAAACAACAAGTACAGCAGTAGTTAGATACAAATTGTACCAAGGACAAGTCATGGTCAACATAATTGTGTAGAGGTGTGTCTTTTCTGACTTCTAGTTTTGAATATAAAAATAGAAATTACAGATGTGGCTTAATCCAAAAAATTCAGGTACCTCATCTTAATTGTTGTCTTACATGGTTTTTGAATTTTAAATGTTATGGAGGGAACATGGTTTAATTAAGCAAAGGATGTACTATATACAGTTTACAGGGTATGAAACAGGCATCTTATTTGTGGCAACAGGAAGTAATTGATAACTATCACTACAGAAGAATCTATTAACTTTTAGTTCATCTCCACTGTTGTTAGTAACTAGGCTATCAGCCAGTTATACAAAATCTTGGGATCTATACCATTCCCCTTGAAACACTTATTCTATGTTCATCTAGATACATCTGAGTCAAATTGTTCACTTTCATATAAACACTGGTGTTAGAATGCTAGCATTCATATCCCAACTCTGATACTACATAATTGTGTCATACTGAACAAGTTACTTACTCTCTCTGCCCAAGGTTTCTTATTTGGAAAATAAAGCAGCAGTCCCTACAATCGAGATAGAGAATTAAGCGAGTTAATACATGTAATGTGGTTAAAATAGTGCCTGGATTATTATAAGTAATAAATGCCAATCATTATTACATCAATGTTATATCATTACTTATCTCCCTCTTACTGCTCCTCATTCTCCTACTGCTGTCTGAAGAAGATGTGTACTAAAGGGTTTAGTTTCTTTGTGTGATTGAAAGTTTAATCTTTAAAGTACTTTAATGATACTATAATTGATATTTCTGATCTAATTTTGTTACTATTCAACTCCAAGTGGATCCCAAAATGCTAGCTGTGAGACTAATTCCAATACAGTTAAGCTCATGCCATCGTTTTCCAATTCCAATGCTTCACAATGATTCTGAAATATTTCTGTGCACATCTCTTCCTGTAGCCAGGGCACAGGAGTAGCTTCCTGTAGCTCCTGCCTCCGGGGGTCCCAAACAGACCAGGTTCAGCCACTGACAAAAACCAAAGGCAGAGAAATGAGTAGTGGTGAAATGAGAAAGACATTTATTTCAGTGAGACTTCTACTGGGAAGACAGAGCACTAGTGTCTCAAACATGATCTCCAAAGTGCTGAAAATGCTTACAGGTTTATAGAAGGAGAATGGAGAATGGGAGACAGTGGTGGGCAGGTACATGCAGGTGGGCAGGAAGGTAAATCATTATTGTTTTGGATTCAAACAGGGGTGAGTTCTTGTTGCTCAAAGCAGTCCTTATTGCTTGAGGGGTTAGTTTCCGTTTCTATCAGGGAATGCTCTTCCCTCAGGGTCTTATACCTGAGCCAAGAGACAGCTAGAAAGAACCCAATTAGAAAGTTTGAGGGCAAGATGGAGGCAGCTGAAATAGGATTTCGTATCCCATGAAATAGGATTTCATTAACCATATATATATATATATTTCTTGTGACTGTGGGAGAGAGGTTATGTAAACATCCCTAGTTTTATGCACACTGAGATTATCTTTGATTGGATTGTTACCAGGAATAGACTAGTCCATCATTCTCAAATCACATAGATTAACTTGATTAATGTTCTAGTATTTAAAGAAGGTAGATAGTACCTACTTGCTGCCTCACTGGGATTTTATTGCTTAGTTTTGAATAATTTAAGTAGGCATAATGTAAAAGGTTGTAAAGCTCAGGAAAAAGAATTCATATTGGGTTTAGGATTCCCTCTAGAACATTTACCTGAGCTGTAAATCAAAAGACAGAGTTACTGTCAGTTTCCTTGAGTAGAGCTATCCCCAAGGCCAGAAAATCTGGTAGCAATGACTGTCTAATTCTCAAAGATCAAGCCGCCCCAAGTTTTTGTAAGATAGTTGAAAAATATACATAAAATCCTCCCTTCCTTTGACTTCTTTCTTTATCAAGGTGGAACTGTGCCACCTGCATAGAACTAAGTTACTTTATGGGGCACCTGGGTGGCTCAGTCGGTTAAGCTTCTGACTTTGGCTCAGGTCATGATCTCATGGTTTGTGGGTTTGAGTCCCGCATCAGGCTGTGCTGACAGCCAGCTCAGAGCCTGGGGCCTATTTCAGATTCTGTGTCTCCCTCACTCTCTGACCCTCTCCTGCTCACGCTTTCTGTCTCAGAAATAAATAAAACATTTTAAAAAAAATAAGAAGTTACTTTACTTTTGTGGTTAATTTTGCTCTAATGGTTGTTTACTTTGTCATTATAACCTGACCCTAAGTGTCACAATTGAGAAAATAATACTGTGTTACTTATTGACCCTAAACCCAGAGGTGTTCCTACACAAGACATTTCTACTACTCTGATAATTATATCTATCATCATTCTTATCCTTTCTACTCTCTACTAACCTCAGCTTTTCAAGTCACTGGAGTTCACTTTGCTTACCTAAGAGCCTCAGTCCCCTTTGATTTGCTGGCATTCTATATAGAGTTCTCTAATTACCTTAGTGGATGGGACAGTCGTTTAAAATTCTTTTTGGCCTAGATCATGGCTTTGAGTGAAGGAGAGATAAGTCATCTCTCCGGTGATTTTATTGGGCCTTCAGCTTCCCTCCCATGTTTCCATTATGCAATGATTGTAATGCAATTACAGTAGGGAAGTTTATTCTTTATGTAAAGAATGTGGCTATGAAATCCAAAATGTAATCACTGGGACCAATTTCAGATATAATTCATTTTCATCTTACCCATTTTTCACTTGTTTGATTTTTTGATTGGATACCGAGTGCTTAATATTGTGCTCTTGAAACAGTTTTCTCTAAGAAGATGAATTTTAGATAAATGATTCCTCAGCTAAGCCAACTCAGTGTTTAGTATTGGATGGACTCATTCCCTTTATAAAAATGGAATTTCTGAAATAAAGAGATTGTCTTTTGGAAAGACACAGGCACATGAGCATATATTATGTTTACACCCACAATAGATAGAATAAACTAGAACAATAGCCTTGTTTACACAACTCAGCCTAGAAAATAACGGTGTGCAAAACATTTCACTCTTGAATGAGACATCTTTCTCCCAACAGTACACTTAGGAGCCATGTTTCATTCACCCAAAGATCCACAAAGCTGCTTTCATGCTTCAAAGAATTGGTACAATTGCATTCTCCCAAGGTGGGTCACTTAGTCTTGTACCATATGATGTTACTTTGGTGTTCCAATGGAGGTCATAAAAAAGATTGATTCCTATCCTTTGTTGTTTTGCCTTCCTTGCCATATGTAGGGCTGCGTAACATGTGCTCTTTCTTTGGTGGCTAGTCCGATCTATTGCTTGTTGCAGGGCTCCAGAGACCTAGAAAACTAAATTGTTCCTGTAGCAAGCACCCTGCAATTACTCAGGCTGTAACTACATAGACCTAACAAACCACATTGCTCCCCAGGTGGCTTTCTGGCTTTCTTGTGCCTTACTCTTTCTGCTATTAGGCCTTTTGCTGCTTCAGGGATCCAGGAGATTGAGCGTGAACCTTTCCAGAGTCATCTGATCTTGGCAAAGCTGTACTATATCCAATGTGTATCAAAACTCAAGTACTTCAAGATACCGAATAGATCTTATCAGTGTCAAAAAATATGTATTGAGCTTGTACTAAGAAATAGCCAATATATATATATAAAGAAAGAAACAACCAATATCCAATAGAAACATATTTAACAAAGCAATGTCTATTTTTAGGTTGTAAACATTCCAGGAAGCATTCCAGGAAGAGTAGAGGAAAGCACATATGAAAATGGATATTTTTAGACCTCCTGAGTGGCTTAGTTGGTTAAGTGTCCAACTTTGGCTTAGGTCATGATCTTGTGGTTCATAGGTTCAAGCCCAACACGTCAGGCTCTGGGCTGGCAGCTCAGAGCCCGGAGCCTGCTTCAGATTCTGTGTCTTCCTCTCCCTGCCCATTCTCTGTCTCTCAAAAATAAATAAATGTTAAAAAAAATTTAAAAACACTTTAAGTAAAAAAATGCTTATGGTTTTTTATATTTGAAATTGGAAGCCATTTCTTATTTATATCTTCTCACAAACTTTTCTGATGTTTCTTGAACTATTCTGGAATTATTAAACAAATGCTCATGCAATCAATCCCTTAAGTTTGTGTTGTCCTTTTTGCAAAATTATTCTACACAGAAAATGGGAAATATACTATCTTTCTCATTGAGCATGTATTTATTATCTAAATATAGTATTTGACAATTTTAGCTGGCTACATATAAGAGTTATAAGTTGTAGTAAATTTTGATACTCAAATAAACTGAAGTGCTGTGCAGCTATGTGTAGAAGAAGATATTGTGAGAATTAAATCCATGAGTGTGAGCCAGTTTATGTAAGGAAATGAAGATATTTGTAAACAAGAAAAAATGTTAAAGTGATCATTATTTAATTATTTATGATCCTAATCCTGTTGCTATATTTAAATTATTTTCTGTTTACACCCCTCTTTCTCCGCCACTTTGCTTTTCTTTTTTTAAGAAAAGGAGAACGAGTTTTTTGAAAACTACGTACAGTTGGTCCAGTCCCTCCCACATCTCAGGCAGTGGCTGAGCCCCTGATTGTAATGGCTGGGGTGGGGCCAGGGCCCAAACTCCCTTGGGAATCATGGAAGACAGACCCCACCATGGATCTTCATCTGTGACTTTACAACTCTAAATGGCCTGTTGGTGGTGGACAACAGACAAGGAATGGGCCCCTGCCCTGACCTAGTCAGCGCCTAGGTAGGGGAACACTATTCTTAAACTTGCCTGAAGAGGCCCAGCTATGCTGTCAGGAAGCCCTGGCTACTTCTCTCCCAAAAGGTCTTCCTAGACATGGAGGCAGACAGACCTCCTACCACCCCACTCCATGTTCCAGGCCCATGGGCTTTGCTGACTTGGAATGGTAGACATGAGACACCCTCCCTCCCATTGTTGATTCAGGGTCCAGGGCTCTTGGAATACTCCCCAGGCAGATCTAGGGTTGAGAGGTGAATGTGGGGGAGGGGGGGGTCACAGCTGAGGACCCAGGACTTTCCTGGATTAGGGGGGCTGTTTTGGGTGTCAGGGCGTCCTACTGTAGGAAGTCTGCTTTGTGTTGCATCACCCACTGGTCACCCACCAAGCAGAAGCTGCCAGAAGCTGTGTTTCATATGGGTGACAGATTTTCTCAATGATCAGCTCCTTAGAGAGGTAGAGAGGCTATAGAAGTGCTCACAGGTGTTCTTGCTGCAGGGGATGCAGAAGCCAAGGTGGAAGTCAAAACTTTGGGAAGAGCTGGTTGTGAATTAGTGCCTCTCAATCATGTGGAAGTTGTTGACAGGCCTATCTTCCTCTGTGAATTCCACCATGGCTCCCACTTACCTCTCATCAAGGAAGGCAGATGTGATGCCCAGAATTGGGATCCAGGTCTTGCCGGTTGATGCTCAATCACTCTGAGGCTGAGGCTTCTTCATTTCAAAGAGGACAGTGCCTGAAATTGTGTCTCAAATCTTGAACCTGATGAAGTCATTTTGTAGATATTCTCCTTGCAGGAACATAAGTAGGTTGCTGCTGGTGATCTGCAGCTGCCCCAGCACATCCTCCTGCCCTATAGGTTGTTCCTCCGCAGAGGCCTGAGCCTGAGGCAAGCCGGGGGCTCTGTCTCTCAGCCAGATTCTATTTGGCCTGAAGCTGCAGTGTGGGCTCCAGCTTCATGTTTGTCCCCTGGAGCAAGCTCTGCCCCATCCCAGCCTCACCTCTGCTGCCCCTCTTCATCTTCATGGCCTTGCAGGGCCACAGCTCACCAGCTACTTGCACCAGCTGGAGCAGAGAGCAAGGGGCCATTTTGCCCTTTTTGAAAGAATATAAATATGCCTATTCAAAGGTGAGCAACATTGGTCAAATTTGCATCACTCATGGTGATGGTAAGCCATGGTAAGCCGTACCACTAAAATGCATTTATTGGGACAGTAAAGAACCTTGGGGGCTGGGGAATGGAACTACCTTTAAAAAAAGGTAACTATTCAAGAAATCATAAAGTGATGCCTGAGATACATTAATCAGTAATCAACTGATTTAGTCACAGATTTCAAGTGTGAACTTGATAGGTAAGTTGAGGAAAAGGCAACATTTGGCAGAAAACAGTGTTTGGCAGAGTAAATATTTTGTAACATTATCTATTGATTACTTTTGATCCCATTAGAAAATTTCAAAGAAGTGAGACATAAAATATAGTGAGTTTTTGATATCTTTCCATGATATTCTCATAAAAATTATATCCTTTATTTTTTTTAATGATTTTTATTTTAATTTGAGAGAGAGCAGTGAGAGGGCTAGAGGGGCAGCGAGAGAGGGGCTACCCAGCCACCCCTCATAAAAATTGTAGTCTATTCACATCCTGTTGGAGTTTAAACTTCTTTAGTTAATCTCAACCTAGGTATTAGACCGTAAGAGCTTAAACTGTAGCAGGATTCTCACACAGAGAGTCTTGACAAAGGAGGCTTTTCTTTCCAGGAAGCAACTTGATTCATGCCAGCACTGCTCAGTTGGGTATTTCCTAAGAACTGAGTCCCAAATGCCACGTGGCGTTGTTGTTTTTTTATATATTTTCTATTTATTTGTCTCCCATATGTGTTAACACACAAACATGCAATCTGATTAAGTGGTCTTATGTTACAGGTCTTGAAGGATGTTGTCCCTTGTGCATGTTGCCAGGTTGCCTTGAGGGTTTTGTTTTTTGTTTTTTTTCTCTCCTTAGGGAAGGGACCCGACCACAAAGCTACTTATTTTCCCAATTGAAAAGCAGTTTTCACTAATTGGTTACCAGAAAACACTAACGTGTTTTTTCCTGATTACCCTTTATCTTTAGAGCTGACAGTTTTGCCTCAGTATTGTATTGTAACATTTGAGATGATAATAAGAATAATAGAACTTTTGACTTAACAAATACTTTATTATTTAGCTAAATTTCTGCATAAATAAGACTCATTTACATTTAGATTCATTTAGAAACAAAATTAACACTATAATGTAGTTTACAATCTATATAGCAAAAGCATTTCTTTCCTAAGTCTTCAAGCATAAACTCAGAAAAAATTAAATCAATATATAATACCTGAGAAGGAAAATCTGTTGACTAACCTTTTCTTCCTTTTTGACTTCAGCTGGGTGCTTCCCTGGAAATGAATACTTAATTGGTTAATTTTGCTTTCCACAATTAATCTGCTGATTGGTCTTAGGCTAATTTCCTCCCCCCCTTCCTTCCTTCTTTTTCTTTCTCTTTTTCCTTCTTTTTCTTTTTTCTTCCTTTTCTTTCTTCCTGCATGCAAGATCTATGCGAATTTTACTTCATTTGCATTTTTGTACTGATAGAGAGCCCTAGTGACTACAGATAATAGAGTGATTCCCCTGTATCCTAGTTTTCGGTTTCTATGGTGTCAGTTACCGAGTCAACCACAATTTAACAGCAGAAGATCCTTGCCTATCCCAAGAAGGTCTTTAGTAACCTAATGTTAAGTCATAATGCCTAACTCATTCTCCTCACTGCATTCACACCATCATAAGAGGGAGGAGTACAGTACAGTAAGATATTGTAAGAAGAACAGAGCTTGACAGGGCACATTCACATATCTTCTCTATTATAAGTATTCTATTTTATACTAATCGCTTACTGTGCATAGCTCATAAATTTATCTTTATTATAGGCAGGTATCTATAAGAAGAAAACATAGTATATACATGGTTCTGTACTTTATGCAGTTACAGGCATCTACTGGGGCTTTTGGAACTATCCCTTATGGATGGGGGGGAGGGGTTACTGAAGATACAAATAAGATTAGAGTTAAAATGAAATTTCCCTCCAAATGCAAGAAATTCAGTTTTTTGGGATTTATAACGATTTGATGGAACACCCAGACACCTGCTCAGTTGCACAATTTAATCTAATCTCAGCAAAAACGATTTCCTTCGGGAAAGAAAATCTTTTCTCTTCCCTCTTCCTCTCTCTTTATTATTTTTTTTCTTTTTCCACGTTAGTTAGGACCCAATTCCCTCCAAAGGGAAAAACGATAGAGCCAGAAAATGTAACCTAGGGGTGAGGGGAAGTGTGTTTGGGAGCTGAGTGGGCTCAGAACTGAGCAAATCTGGATCTTCCTTCTCCTACTGCACAGGAAGCTACAACAGGAATTGCCTGGACAAACTGGCTAGAAAGAAGTTATTTCCCCTCCCTCCAGCCTGCGCGAGATTCCAGGCTCTGTCTGCACCCCCAGCACCCAGGGCACTGCCCTCTACTCTGCCTGTGCCCAGAACCAGGGTGGTCCAGGCCTCTGGAGCCCAGAGGTGGAGACCAAACTCCACTCCCTGGTCTTGGGCTCTCCCCTCCCACTCACACTGTTCTCCTCAGTTTGCTGGGCCTTAGTGTTGCCACTCTTTGGGGTCAAGGGTTTCCTCACGCGCCCGGGGCTGGGGGCCAGGAGCAGGAAGCAGGGGCTGCGGGTTGGCAAGGGGGCTAGAGTCGGTTTCTGGTTGTTAGTTTTGGCCAGGGGTCAGGGCCGGGTTCAGGTTGTGGGAGCTCCAGTCTTGGGGCTGGACACTTGGGACCAGCTGCTGCTGGCCGGCCCGGGAACAGGGGTGACGGATGTGGGGGAGGGGGGGGTTCAGTGCGCAGAGGCCTAGATCGCTGGGCTGCGAAGGGAGCTGGGTGGCCACGGGTCGTGCAGCTGTAGGCCCTTTGATCTGCCTTTATTATCCTGGAGGAACAAACTCTCAGGAAGAGGGCCCTGACGCTCTCATTCTTCAGAAAACCCTACCTCACTCTCTGGTCTCCAGCGCCTGGGCCCAAAGCCCCTACTGTAAACTTACCCCTTCCAGCATCTTCAGAAGACCAGCCCTCAGCCCTCAGGCTAATGGATTTCGACTCCGGAAAAAAAAAAAAAAGCGTGAGCCATTCTTATTTTAATTGGAGCATTCTCCTTCAAATGAATTCAACTAAAAAAGTTGTGACCTTTTAACTTTGCTTGTGAATTTGCACTTAATCAAAAGGTGTGGCTTTTCTTCCGTGGTGAGCCAAGGTGTAAACAGTTTTGGAGAAAAACGATGGGGGTTTTCTTTTAGCTCCGTTAAAGGAGGCTCTGCCCCCTACCTATGTGGAGAACAAGTTGTATCGGGTATGCCGGCTTTACCTTTCATTTTAAATATCACCTGGGCCTCTCCAATATCTTAATTAAAACCCGTATTATTTTCTAATGTTCAAAATGAATTTTAAAAATTTAGCACAATCACATTTTGAAACTACAGCATTTGAAACATTATTTGAAAGCAGGTTCCTGCACACATAAAATAAATTTTTTTAAAAGGGAACACGGGTAGATGAATAAGGCTTTTTCATTTAATTTAGTTCTACTTGTTAAAGCTTCCTCCCATTAAACGTTTCCAAAAGAGGTATGCCTTCTGGACCTTTAACAGAGAAGAGCAGCCTACCTACAAATAAACCTGTCCTCTTTTCTCATCATTCTCATGGCCTAAACTGTCATAAACAGGGAAGGTGGAGTTGGGTCATAAAGTGAGTAATTCAGCCCACAGGATTACCCAGAGTGGAGGTGAGGTGAGGTGATGGTGATAGTCTGGAGGTGCACTGAAGAGAGGAGGGAATTAACAATATGTGTTTCACATTTCTGTGAAATAATATCCTCTTGATAAGGAAAGATGTAAATGGATTGGGGGGAGATTTTAAGATACAGTTACTCATTACTGTTTAAAAATGAGAAACTCTATTTTTTGTAGCGGTCGACACTTTCCCAGTGCTTCTGTGCCCCACGGAAGTACTTAGTATAGATGTCAGTATAACAGTAGCTCCTTGAGGCAAGAACAGACCGGCAACAAGGGCACATAGCTGCCAAGGCACTGTTAACACATCCAGTCTGCCAATGTTGTGTACCTCAAAGAACAGTTACAGTTCTGTAAAGAGAATTAAAAGAGAATGTTCACAACTTGTGTTCCCTGTGAAACTGACTCCAGGATGGAGGTCTCTCGGGGAGTGCTCTTCAGATGACCCTCCCCCCCAAGGGAAAGCAGCGAGGGGAAGGGGAAAGGGAAAGGGAAGGGAGATTGGGCTGGGGAAGAAGTTAAGCTTCTTAAGGTCTGAACCTTAGCAGGACCCTTCAGAGATTTCCCCGATTGAGGCAAGTAGACTGGATGTAGGCTTGGAAGGGGGTGTGATGTTTGGCAGGGTCCTTCTCTTTTGCTGAAGGAATCCTCAAAGGGGACTGACAACTTAAAGTTGTCTCCTGGCAGCACTCCTAGCAGATGGGGAAATAAATCCTTCATTCCTCAAGGGGGAGTGAAGGATGGAATATAGTTTTATATTGGCAAAAGAATTTGAGATTTTCCTGACATCTGTTTCTCCTCTCTCTGCCTCTTCCAATCCATCCTTCATTTAGCTGCCAAACAAATCTTGACTCCTGTATGAAACTATAAGTTCCCCTGACTGCATTTTGAATCAAACTTTACTATTTAAATTCCATGTTCTCTTTTTGTCTGCTCTTTTCCTTATTATAATAAGTTTTCATTTCATTGTTATGCCCTCCAAAAAGACATTTATAAAAACGAATGTATCTGCTCCCTTCTCCTGGAACACAGATGTTTGTTACGGACTCTCCATGCCTTTGCCCTTTTTACGGACTGTCCATCTCTGTTCGTGCCCTTGCCTTCACCTCACAGCCATTGTCTACCCTTGTCTTTCCATCTCACTTTGGGTTTCATGTCTTCCTGAAGCATTTCCTACCAAGCTTCACTGATCTCTTTTCCACTGGCCCTAAATGCACTTGCATTCTGTTGTTAAGCCCAGATCGCAATCTTCCCAAAATCCCAAGACCACCAAGGAGTCCGAGTCACGTATGCAAAAGCAAAGAGCATTTATTCAGGCTTAAGCTCAGGCTCCCAGACCTCACCAACACAGTGGATCTGTGCTGAGAGCCCCGAGCAAAGGCAGAGTAGGGTTTTTATGGGGTATGTGATGGGGGAGTTACAGATGGGGGAGTTGTGGCAGGGGAACAGTGATCCAATCATAATTATTCAACATTATTGACAGCGAGTTTAACCATACACATTGTCTAAAGTATTCATTACTTTTGGCGGGATCCAATTACAACATTTAGAGTACCTTTAAATTCAGCCAATCACAGAGCGAGCCTAGGGTCTTGTTCTGCGACTAACGGGTTAACTTTAACATTAGGTAACAGTGTCCTATCTATAGTTTCTATCTCCAGGCCTCTCCCTTAGTAATGTGGAGGGTGGTTGCTGGCCTTTCCTGATTGGGTGTTGCAAGGGTGGTTTTTCCTGCCTTGGGCAATGTGTAACTGCCTGATAGTTTCGGAGAAGCTGAAACTTAGGCCTTCTAGTTTAGAGGGGAAACTTAAAGCCTGTCATGGAGTCAGTTTGGTTTAGACGTTTAGACTTGTGTCCTTATACTGTATTGCATCGTCTTTCTCTAGGTGACAAGAGACAAATCATGGAGGGCAGTCACTGTGTTTGTCTTTTTGTTTTATTATTATTTCTATCACAGTTACAAGCATGTTACTGGGGCCAGAGAGGAAACTTCAAAATACTTGTTGCTTATCTGACTGAATTATGTTCCTTATGTTGTAAGACAATCAATGATGGCTTTGATTTGGTGTGGTATTATTGCCCCTCTTCTGAAGGTCAAGACCACTTTATATATTTCTCTTTTATAAAGAACAGACATTTATCTTCTAGTTATTTGGATACATGTCTTATTTCTCTTAGTATTTTATAAGCTACTTTAGGAGGAGGCCTTCTTATCTCTCATTCTCCTTTTTTTTTTTTTTTAAACTGAATGAATGTCTAGTCCAGTGCTTTTCATGTAGAAGCACCAAATATGTGTTCACAAAATGGTGTAACACTAGTGAAATTTAAAACTAAACATTGAGGTTACAAAAGAGCGTATTTTCTGGGGGAATCAAACGGAAGATGATTCACTATCATGAGTTTGTTGCTTTTACCAGTTTTGCTCTACAGGAGGGAAAATACATTGTCACTATTATCATCAGGACTGTAGTATTTTTCAGTAGCATATTCTATGAAATAAAGAGTTTCAAAATTAATGCTAATGATTTTTCTTAAGACTGCCTTAAATATTTGCATAGACAAAAGCCATATCTCTACCTGACTCTAGACCACTTAGTAGATTTGGTAATTGATGCTCTATGTGAATACACCATTTCCCTTATTGACATTTCTTTTTTTTAGTTTATTTTATTTGAGAGAAGCAAGAAAGAGGGTGGGGATGGGGTGCAGAGAGAGAGAGAAAGAGTGCCAAGCAGGCTCTGTGTTGTTGGAAGTTCTGATTCTATATAGTGGGGTTTTTTTCACTACAAAAGACTATGCAGGAAATGGTCACTTTACCTCAAAGCTGTTAAAAATGTCTCCAAGATAACATATAGGCAAACTGAGATTTTACTGTTCTGTAGAAATAATAAGGAAAAACAATGCAATCCACATGTATATATCTGAGCTTGATGGCAAAAATTGCTCTGATTACAAATATTTTTACTTCTCCTTGTAACCATGACCTTGTTGTATAACCTTATAGTGTTATATATGGGGCTTGGTCTTTCGACTAGCTTTGGCCAATGAAATAAGCTAGAAGTGTCTTTCTTCCAATTCTAAGTCAAGGTCTCAGGAAACCTTGAGTGACTCTACTTGCTTTCTTGTTTTTTCTTTAAAATGTTTTTCAATGTTTTTTTTTAATATTTTATTTATTTTTGAGAGAGAGAGATAGAGACAGCGTGAGCAGGGGAGGATCAGAGAGAGAGGGAGGCACAGAATCGGAAACAGGCTCCAGGCTCTGAGCTAGCTGTCAGCACAGAGCCCGATGCAGGACTTGAACCCACGAACCACGAGATCATGACCTGAGCCAAAGTCAGACGCTCAACCAACTGAGCCACCCAGATGCCCCTTTCAATGTTTATTTTTGAGAGAGGGAGAGAAAGAGACTGAGAGCGTAGGGAAGGGGTAAAGAGAGAGGGAGACACAGAATAGGAGGCAGGCTCTAGGCTCTGAGCTGTCAGCACAGAGCCTGATGTAGGCCTCAAACCCCTGGACCATGAGATCATGACCTGAGCCAAAGTTGGACACTTAATTGACTGAGCCACCCAGGCCCCCCACTACTTGCTCTCTTATATTTCTCTCATTGCTATGAGGGATGCCCTGGCTGCTACTAGAAGATAAGAGACCCATGTAGTGGAGGTGACTCTTCTAGTTTTCCCAGCTGGGAACTAGACTAACTAATCTGTTGCTAACTAACAGACTCTTAAATAAATAAATGCTTATGGATGTACAACACAGAGCTTTGGTAAATGTTATAGGACATGGTGGTGGCAAAAAATATCCCATCAATGCTACAAAGAAAGATTTGTATCAATCATTGCCATACTAAGAGATATTACTTAACTCCCAGGAAAACTAATTACTATGGAAATTTTATAGTGGAGTATTGGACTATGTTTTTTTAAACTTCCAGTATTTCATGTTTTTTAATATACATGCTCAGCTTAAAAAGTGGATTCACTTTTAAAATTTTACTCTAGATTCATAAGAACTCTGTTCTTTAAGAGCTTAAATATTTGTAGCTTTCTCTAGGATCTCTTCAATTTTTTTCTCTTCAAATTTGTTTTACTACTTAGGAAATAGTTTGGGAAACAGTAATTTGAAACAATGGAAGAATAATTTGTACTTGCTTTCATATTTTAAGACCACATCGTAGGTTTTTTGGTTTTTTTATCACAAGGTAAAATAAGTATATTTCTTATAATTAAGAGATAGAGAATCTGTGCTTCATTTTTAAAAGTGAACAAAAATTGAAAATTCAATAACATAGTCATAAATATTTCATATATTTATAAAGTCAGTTTAAACTACATAACTGAATAAAACATCTGAAAAAAACAACACATTTTTCTAACAAAATTGCAGAATTTAATACTCCTGCAGACAGTATAAAATATTAACATTTTAAAGGAGCATCAGTAATTTATGCTTTGGCTCTTCTGAATGTAGTCTTTAGTCATAGGTCAGAATATCCATTTTTAATATGAAACTCCATGTATGTGCATTTATATTGACATTGTATGCCTATCTGTGTGTCAGCGTATAAAGAGAAGAAAGGTTTTAAGGTATAAGACAGCTATGAATAATGATTAAAGCAAAATTTCCTTTAATCAATATTAAAATAAATCCTTTGTTTAGCATCCTAGAGTTTTTTAAATCTTTGGTTAATCTACCTTACTAAAATTAAGGGTGAGAAAGGAATGTGCCTGTAACTGTATGAAGTAGGAACATACTATATGAATTTAGATTTGCTCTCAGGTAAATTTTAAGAAGGAGATATAAGAGTATGAGAATTTAGAAATCAATTGCATTGAAACTGTGTGTGTGGTGACCTCTTGTAGTCTTTATATATCCTAGGGCACTGGGTTGAAGACATCTGCTTGAAAAAGGACAAAATTAATGTCAGTATAGTTCCTTATACAATAAAGGCGTTCAATGAATTGTCCCAACTGAGTGACCCTGGATATAACAGGAACCAGTAGATGGTTAGGTGTTACAATATGCAGTCCAGGCCACTTAATACCAAAGAATTTAGAGAAAGGAGTTGAAAATATATAGAGGTATAATATTGCACATCATATAAAAAGACAATTTGACATGCCAAAAATCTGTGCATGCATTTCTAAGTGTTCAGTATTTATGAACATCTATGAGACAGAAAGCTTCTGCAGTGGAGAAGCTTTGTTATGTGTCTTTCCTTCCTTCACAGGATAACGCCAGTGGCTGGCCCCCAAAATTGTTTCAATTCAAATTGATCTAACCTGTTGCAAGGCATTTTGCCTAATTGTTAAAAGCCTGGGCTCCAGAGTAGATTGCCTAGGTCTGAATGTCAGTTCAAGTCGCTTAATTTCTCTGAAAGTCAGTTTCCTCATCTGTGAAACGGAGTGAATAATGGTATTAACCTCACTCAGTTGTCTTGGAGTTAATGTAAATCACATAAAATAGTGCTGGCGTGTACTAAAGACTTTACAAATGTTAGTTAGCTATTTTGTTCAATTCATCCACTTTTCCTGAAGTCAAGAATATAAATCTTACTTTAGCAAAGTAGGAAGTATTTTTCCCTTCTCTACTTACTGAGCATTACCTAATTAACGTCCATACCCTAGATGCCTTAATCCATTCACTTAGTGAAGACACAATGACAATTAGCATATATTGTTAGAATATTTATGCTTATTTTAACATATCATTTAAAGAAATTTAGAATCTTAAAAGTTTCAGATTAATTTATAACAGTTTTCCTTAGATGTATTTCCAGTGAAGACTGAAGTTCCAATATCCATCATATGTTACTTTAAGATTGTTTGGAATAAAATAGATTGGTAGGAAAGATTAAAAGAAGAAATATTTGATAATTCTTCAGACATTTTAAAATCTTGTCCTCATTATCACTACTACAAATAACATTAACAAAAAATACACACCAAGCATTATACTATTTTGGGGGTGACTAGGAAATTTGTGGAAATATTTTGAATGCTTCTGATTAATAGAGTACATTTCTTAGAAAATATTCAAAACAAATTTATTCCAATATTACTTTATAATAACCTAGAACATTCTGGTAAACATTGTGAAATTTTAATGTTAAATCATAACAATTATTTTCTAAGTAATGTTCTTTTAGGTTAAATGTTTAACAAATGAAAGCAATTGTTTAATGTGCTGAATATATACTTATGCATCTAATATTTTAGGAAGTGCGTGTGTTAAATATATTGTGTGTTCTGTTTAAGATCTAGAGTCTATTTTTACTATTACATTTATTGCAGAAGTTTGCACTTAGTAACCCTTTATTGAGTGGTTTTAAAATATACACTGTTTTTTGGTCAATAATATAATCATACCGTTTGTCCTTGGGAAATATCAAATTTATGAGGCTCTGCTTTATAAGAATACACTTTATAATGTGATTTATAAAAGGAAACACCAATATTTAAAGAGCACTTTGTAAAATTTATATAATTAACTTGCACTTAAACCTGGCTTCATTTAAACCACAATGTAGAAGGAGGACTGAAAGAACCATATTTGGTATTAACTCACTTTTTTCATGGCATTTATGTTTCGAAACATTTTAAAATTGCATCATTTTAAAATTAACTCTAATCCTAACTGCCTTCTCCCCCTCTCCCACGACACTGTTGTCAATATGCTTTGGTGGTTCTCTAAGAATGCACATTTGCTAGACTCTAGCATATCTACCGCAGAACACTGGAAAAATCATCTTTGTTTTTAATCTGGTTAATCTTTATTTGTTCCTATAAAATCTGTTCATCAAGGAGAAAAAGATCACTTCATCTAGCCATTCAGTTATTCATTCAGCAAATATTTACTAAGTGCCTTCCATGTAAAACACAAGGATTTAGGTTTGATAAAGTCCTTGTTTTCATGGGACAGATGGTAGAGTGGTGGTTTTAGATACACAACACCACATAAAATATAGTGTTATGGATGCCACAATTTGTACTAGTGCCTTTTTATGTAAAAATAAGTTGTTTCATATCCCTCAGAACTATTGGCACTGCCTTTAGTCTTAATTACTAGTAACATCAAAATTCCTGCTCCTGTAACTTCCTGATCAATTGTGTAGTCACCAGAGGAATGTCACACCAGACACAGAACCTATGAGCAAGTGACAAAGGATAGATAATTTTGCAATTTTCTCTAAAGCAGTCACCCTTACATCAAACACTAAAATGCAAATTAACTACATATCTATTCTTTTTCTCTGTCAGAACAACATTTTCCTGAGGATTACCATCTCTCCATTTCAACAATCCACAAGTAGCTGAAATCTTGTAGCATCTCTAATTAAATTCCAAAATTCCATAGCATGCAGAGAATAACTTGCCTGTGGTGGTAGTCAGTACAGTGTCAAGTTCATGAGCTGGAGCATACAAATCTAACTTTCAAGTTAAATTTCACATCAGGAAGTGCTTGGGAAATGTGTTGCTATGCAATCTAAAGATATCAAATCTACACAGCTAACTTTCTGTGTTACTCGGGGGCGAAATGCATTCCAATACTATCCACAAAGTAGAATATGCAATCCATATGCAGTACACTAACAAAATACAGCTTTTGTGCATTGGATAGGAATGGCAGTCAATATTCTACTAATATTTGGCCTATGATATTAGATTGCTTTAGACTCCCTGAGTGATTACATCTTGCTCTGTCCCTTCTGGATTTGGTGAATCAATTCCCATAGTTTCCACGTTGATAAAATGATAAGTAACATTCCTATTCTATCCTAGAGGATATCCAGTGCTCTGGAGATGATATTTGGGAAATTGCCTTTATTCAAAGTAGAGACTTTACAAATATTTTTTAATTATAATTTCAAATATTTTTTTCCAGTTAATGGCTTTTGTTTTCATTTTCTTTGTGGTATTTATTGAGAGGGGTTCTTAATTTGATACTGTCAAAATGTACAATCTTTGCTTCTGTTTTATGTATCTTGTTAAGATGTTCTTCTATTCCCCAAATTGAGCAACAAATCTATATTTTCTTTTAAAAAATTTTCTTTCTAACTGATGAATTTACATATTGACAAAAATTTTTATAAATGGCATTACATAGATTTTTAGCTCTTTTGTATCAATACTCATTTGTTCTATCACTACTTATTAAATAATCCATCTTTTCTCCAAAAGCCTGTAATGATTTTTCTGTCATATATCAAGATTTTACATAAGTGTGGGTATTCTTCTTAGCTTCCTATTCTATGCCATTTATTTATTTTTCCATGACCATGTTAGAATCCTACCACTTAATATCTTAATGTCTTCCTATTGTAAGATCTTTATTTCTGCTATTTCAAATACATAACTCACCACCATTTTTTTAAATCAAAAATGTATTGAATATTCTTTTGCCTTTTGAATCCCATGTACATTGTATTTGAACATGTCAAGTCAATGAAAATTTTGTTGCAATATTGGTTAGAACTACAATGACTTCATATAAATTGGGAAGTATTGACAGCTTTATAAATTGATACATCTATAAAAATATAATTATCTTGTGTAGTTTCTTAATAATCTTGAATTAAAATGTTTATAATTTTCTTCTTTTGTGTACTTATTCCTATGGAAGCACTTATTTCTTTGTTGCAATTTTATTTATTTATTTAATTTTTTAAAATGTTTATTTATTTTTGAGAGACAGAGACAGGGCATGAGTAGAGGAAGGACAGAGAGAGAGGGAGATACAGAATCTGAAGTGGGCTCCTTGCTTAGAGCTGTCAGCACAGAGGCCAACATGGGCCTTGAACCCATGAACTGTGAGATCATGACCTGCCCCAAAGTCAGGCGCTTAACCGACTGAGCCACCCAGGTGCCCCTGTTGCTATTTTAAATGATGATATTTAATACTATTTTAAATTCTAGAAACTGCATTGTCTATCACTGGTATAAACATTGAATATATTTCATTTTTGATCTTACAGGTAATAAGACTGATCATATCCATTGATTCCAATAATTTTTATAGGTTGCTTGAAGTTTTCCAAATAGATAATGTTCCTATCTGCAAATAATAACAAATTTATTTTTCCACTCCAATTTTTACCTTTTTATTTAATTTGTCAAATTGGGCTGTCTAGAAGCTCTGATACTGTATCGAACAGAAGTGATAATAGTGTGATTTTAATGGAATTATATCTGCTATTTTTTGGTTAGGATTTTTAAAATGAAAATCTGTTTTCAAATGAAATGATTATAATATTTGCATTATTTGGATTGTTGACTTATTTTGGTTTATTTCTATCAGATGATTTGGAGATTATAATTTTTTGGCTTTCTTTTGGAGTTCGGTATTTATTGTTATTATTGACTGAATTCCATTTTTTCCCTTTTAAAAAAAATTTTTTTAACATTTATTCATTTTTTGAGAGAGAGACAGAGTGCAAGTGGGAGAGGGGTAGAGACAGAGGGAGATACAGAATCCAAAGCAGGCTCCATCCAGGCTCTGAGCTCAAGCCCACAAGCAGTGAGATCATGGCCTGAGCCGAAGTTGGACACTCAACCCACTGAGCCACCCAGGTGCCCCCATTTTTTCCCTTTTAATGATTTGAGAGACATTTTATTTCTACACTTTCCCATTAATATTTAACATACATAAGTAAACATTTAAAATTAAGTAATATTGTCACATTGTAGAATACACAGTGGTAAAATTCTGATCAACCTTATTATTGCTATTCAATCTTTTAGCTTTATCTTTTTTTTATTTTATAAATTACATATCATAGACATATATATTAAAGGTTTGCTTATATTTAATTTCATGTCCACAGGTTTTTCTTTTCATTTATCTGTTCTTTTTGATCTCAGAACTTTATTTTTGAAGTACATTAATAGTAGATTTCACTAGTTGCAGTTTCTTCATAGTAATCTATCTCTTTTATTTACCTCAAATGTTTTATTTTGCAATCATTCTTGTAAAATAATTGCCATTCTAGTTTGACATGACATTGAAGAAATTGCTCTGGCTTCCCTGTTAGTGTTTAGATGGCTGCCATTGCCAATGAAATTCTTTTGAAGATTTCTCTTTCTTTCACTCTGTCTCTCTCTCTCTCTCTCTCTCTCTCTCTCCTGTATGTAAGGTTCTTCTCTATGACTGTGTTGCTTTACAGTTTGACTATGGTATAGGTTTATTTGGATTTCATCATTACTACAGTATTTTGGTTACTACAGATTTGTAGTCTACAGTAAGCTTTATACGAAGTCTTGAAATTAGATAATGTCAATCAATACTCCAACTTGGTTCTTCTTTAGTATTCTTTTGACTCTGCTAGTTCCTTGTCTTTCCATATACGTTTTTGAACTAGTTTGTGTATAGGTAGAAAATATCTTTCTGGGGTTTTGATTGGAATTTTGCTGATTTCATAGATGAAGTGGGAATAATTGACACTAAAATTATTGAATCTTCTAATTCATGAACATGGCATATCTATTTATTTTGATCTTCTATGATTCGTTAAATCAGTGTTTTGTCGTTTTCTTCATGTAGATTCTGTATATATATTACTAAATTAGATCTCAGTATTTATGTATTTTTGTGCTTTTGTAAATGGTATATTTCAAATATCAAATTCTAAATTTCTGCAGCTATATAGGATATTAACTAACTTTTATATATTCAGTTTGTATTTTGTAAACATATTCTACTTATTTATTAGTACCAGAAGTTTCTTGTTGCAGATTCTTTTGGGTTTTCTACACACTATCATGTTATTCGCAAAACAATATAGTTTTATTCCTCCTTTTTCACTTTGTATACCTTTTATTTGCTTTGTCTTGCATCATCTAAGACATCAATGGGATTTTAAATAGCCAGCCTTGTCTGGATCTTGGAGGACTCATTCTATAACTCACCATTACGTATGATTTTAGCCATAGGGTTTTAATATATTCTCTTTTTAGGTCAAGGAAGATCACTTCTATTCCTAATATTTGAGGGTTTTTTTGTTAATGTGTGTTGAAGTTTTTCAAGTGCTTTTTAAAAAATTTTTAAAAATGTTTTATATATTTCTGAGAGAGAGACAGCATGAGCAGGGGCGAGGCAGAGAGAGAAGGAGACACAGAATCCAAAACAGGCTCCAGGCTCTGAGTTGTCAGCACAGAGCCTGATGCATGGCTCGAGCCCGTGAGGGAGATGATGACCTGAATCGAAGTTGGACACTCAACTGACTGAGTCACCCATGCACTCTGTGGTATCATTTGCTTCTAAAACATTTGGTAGAATTCACTAGTGAATATGCTTGTACTTGGTGCTATATATTTTGTAGTGATTTTAATTATAGATTCATTTTTTTTAATAGGTAGAATGTTACTCAGATTATCTATTTCTCATGTGATGAGTTTTGGCAGCCTGTGTCCTTTGCAACACTGGTCCATTTTATCTACGTTATAAAAACTTTGGGCTATACCTGTTTATTATATTACCTTATTATCCCTTATGCTTGGTATTATGACTCTAATTTTTTTAATTGATAATATGTCTATCCTGTATCTCTCTTTTTGCCCTGATTAGTCTGGATAGACGTTTATCAGTTTTATAGAGTTGTATGTGGTGTTGTTTGTTTTGTTTTGTTTTTGTAGGCTCTAGGCCCAACATGGGGCTTGGGGCTTGAACTCACAAACCCAATGTCAAGAGCTCCACTGACTGACCTAACCAGGTACCCCCACAAAGGCCACTTTTTGTTTCCTTTTTTTTCTCTATTATTTCCCTCTTTTAAATTTGTATCAGTTTCCTGTGGCTGCAGTAACAAATTACCACAGTTTTGATGGCTTAAAACAATACAGATGTGTCCTCTTACAGTTTTGGAGGGCAAAATTCTGAAATCAATGTCACTGAGCTAAAGTCAAAGTGTCAGCGAGTCTAGTTCATTCTGAAGACCCTAGGAAGAGAGGAGGTTTTCCTATCTTTTCTTGCGTCTGGAAGCAGCCTGAAGCCCTTCAGCTCGTGACCCCTTCATTGCTTCATTCCAACTTCTTGCTTTCAGCTTCATATCTCAAATCTGCCTTTGCTTCCTCTTCTAGGACACTTGTGATTATATTTAGGGCAGACAAGATAATCTAGGGCAAATTCCCCATTCAGTATACTTAAATTAGTGACATATGCACAGTCCTATTTGCTATATAAGATAACATTTTAGGTTCTAATAATTAGGGCCTGAATTTCTGGTCATCAGTATTCATCCTACCAACAGTTTAATTGATTTATTCTCTCATTCATAGTCTTTCCTTTGTTTGTTTGTTTGTTTGCTTGTTTGCTATAGGCTTAATTTTCTCTATTTGGTGTAATTTTCAAGATGGTTTACTGGTTTTAAATGTATCTTCTTTTGTAATGTATGCATTTAATGATGTAAATTTCCCTCTAAGCACTGTTTTTTCACAAAATCCCACAGATTTTGATCAGTTGTATTTTTTTTTAATATTTATTTTGCAAGAGAGCAAGAGAGGGAATGAGTGGGGAGGGAGGCAGGCTCTATGCTCAGTGTGGAGCCTGATACAGGGCTTGTTCTTACAACTATGAGATGATGACCTGAGCTGAAATCAAGAGTTGGACACTTAACCTACTGAGCCTCAGGCACCGTGATCAATTATATTTTCATTTTTTAAATTTTGTTTTCTCTTGACATTTCTTTGACACATAGGTTGTTAAGAAAAGTGTTTTTTTAAGTCAAGCTATTTAAAAATTTTCCAACTATTAACCTATTATTGATTTCTAGTTTAAGTCTCTTGTCATCTGAGGATATACTTGTATGATGTCTATTCTTTAGAATTTGTTAGGACATGTTTTATAGCTAAGTCTATTGGCTATCTTGATGAATGTTCAAGGTGGGTGTGAAAAGAATGTCTATTGTGTTGTTGGATGGAGTATTCTATAAATGTCAATTAGATCAAGTTGATAGTGTTATTTGGGTCATCTGTATTCTTACTGATCTTTTGTCTGGTTCATCTACTAATCAGTGATAGAGGGGTGTTGAATTTCAACTTTAATAGTAGATTCTTCTAATTCCCCTTTGTGTTTTATCAGTTTTTGTATCATTAGTTTTGACATTTTTGTAGTCAGGTTATGTTAGGATATATTTAGCATTATATTTCCTTTTACAGGATTGGCTCTTTATTATTTTGTAGTGCTTCTCTTTATCTCTCACAATGTTCCTTGTTTTGAAAACTGCTTTGCCTGAGATTAATGTAGTTACTACAGCTTTCGTAGATTATATTATCATGGTTTATTTGTAAAGCAGGTTTCTTTTAGACAACATATAGTTGGGTTTTGTTTTTAATCACTTAGACAATATCTGTGTTTTAACTGGCATTTAGAATTTCATATTTATATGAGTTAGGTATGATTACACTAGTGTTTAAGGTGATTGTTGGTTTCACTGGATTAATATTTACTGTAAAAGTTTTTTTCATCTGTTTCATGTGTTTTTATTATTTTCTCCTCTTTTCTTCCTTCTTTGGTTTTAATTGAGCCTTTGATATTATTTTGTTTTCTTTTTTGTATCAATTATACTTCTTTTTAATGGTTGGCCTACTATTACATGTATTACAATATACCTTTTTCACTTTCTTCATTCTCAGCACCATGTCCAACCTTCCATCTGAGTTAGGCAGTGGAAAGGATAGGATACTCTTTCCTAGGCTAGAATAGGACAGTGTGTTTCTTTCCATGGGCCAGAGGTAATATTGACTCCCTCCTCCTGCTTCTGAAGGTTACAGATAGGGTTTAGAGCTATAGTGAGTCTCATGTATTTTCATTAGGACCTTCTATTTGTTTCTTTTGCAAGTATCTTATGAAGATTTGAATGAACATTTTAATCAATTTTATTGTTTGATTTCTGCTGTTAACATTTTTTTTTTGGTGTTACTGTGTTCCTTGATTTTGTTAGATATTAAGCAGACATGATACTGTGATATGGGCTGATTTTTCCACTCTTAGAATTCTAGAATAAACTTTTGTTGAATTTATTATGCAGTAAAAATATTCCTAGTGCCTGCTTTTATTTTATTTTTTTACTATAATGACTAGTTGCTAATATTTTCAACTTGTATATATCCACATAATTTTCTTATTCTTAACGGTAGAATAACAGGCAGAAGAGTTTGCAGCTGGTTGTTCTCTCTTCTGCATTCTGTATCTTTAGTAGTATAGTAACCAGCTTCCTTAGATTAGAACCATTATCATCATTTATTACATCTAATATCAATTACCCTCATATTTTAAGCAAAACCACATTTACAGTTCACCCCATATTATATGTCTCTTCTCTTTAACTTGCTGCTGCTGTTCAAAGCCAGACCCCTAGTTTTTCTTATTTTAACTTCTTTAAAGTGTCCTATTAAAGTGGAGGGTGGCAAAATAAACCACCTCAAAATATGCTCCTTTGGCATAAGGATTATTTTGAGCTAAAGGCACTTCAACAACAGCAGGTATAAGAAGAGTGTTCTGACCTCCTCTTTTCTTCATGAAAGCGGGAGATAAAATTCCCGTGTGAAAGATGTCCTCCCTCTATGTGGATGAAAGAACATTCTTATCACCAGAGACAGGAATAGAGAATGAGAGAATTCTGTACAAACAAATCTCGTTAAAATAACTCTTCTCTTCTTTTAGCTTTTCATATATTTTGGTAACTTTTATACAATTGCTTCCCTTTATTCAATCTAATATAAAAGCATTTAGGTTTTGCTACTTCTTTGGAAGTTCATTTCCTTGTGAAGACTCCTGTGTCACTGACAATATATATCAAATAAGTTTTTATGCTTCTCTCCTGTTAATCTGTTTTATGTCACTTTAATCCTCAGGCTCAGCTGAAGACCCTTAGAGACTAGAGGTAAAAATTTTGCCTCCTATGCAAAAATAAGGGTTTTTTAAGGAATCTTGCTGTTAAATCTCTAACCTAATCCTTTGTATGGCTGGTGTGTGATTTCATTTCTCAAAAACAAGAGAAAATGAAGTCTTCTTTATCTATATAGTTAAATTCAAATAAATTATCATAAATTTTATAATTTTTAAAATTATTTAGGATCACTGACCTAAGCTATCTGCACATACCTCTATATCCCCTAACTTTTGGTCATTAATCAATGCTCATATGTCTTAAACCACCGTGAGCTTTCTTTTATCTATATCTTTTGCCTTTTAGCCTGATATCAGTTTAATTTAAACTGTGAAAATATTCTTCTAACATATATTCATATATTAGTTTGTATCTGATCAAATGAAGGATAGAGGTATCAATGCATGTAAGGTTGTCAGTGTGAAAAAAATTCAATTTCATTGCCAGGTGTAGTAAGTAGGCATTATCTTAGTTTATTACTGCACAGTAGGAGTTTATAGTGCTTTAATGAAGGATGAAGAAATAGTATTGAGTGGAACATGATGAAGTAGGTTCTTAAGGACAATAACATTAAAGACTGATATTAAATACATTTATGTCTTTGCACAAGAACAGATATTAAGATGTAGCATCATCATTGAAGTACATGTTTAAATATAATGTGCTTTGGAAATAATACAGTTTAATAAGTGCATAATATGTTGAATTTGTTACAAAGGTACATATATATGTCTACATAAAGGGAAAAACTACATTAATTTTGGGGAAAAAAGTATTTGAAACATAAAGGAAAATGTTTTCAGAGTATCACTTCTCAAACAAATGAAAGGTATCCAAGGAAAACTTTCCCTCTGTGGAGCTATAAAACAAGATACTAAAGAAGACAAACATACGCTCATAATTCTAATTTTCTTGGTGAATAGCATGAAAAATGACAATTTGAGGATTTTTCTACCTCTATGAATGTTTCCTAAACTTTATTTTATTATCGTCTCTGGTAATATTTGTAAACATTTGAAGGGCAAGACAACAGCTGAAAAGATATGTATGTATGCGCTCGCATGCACACACACACACATACACACACAGTATTGGCAAGTCGCTTGAACTAATTATAAACTCTAAGAAAATATTATTCTTACAAATAAGCAAATCTGTCATGACTCTGGTAAAAGATTAATTGGGAGTATTCAGTTTCATAGTATTTTACTTCTATATTCATAAGCCACCTCCTTTGTAAAGGATAAATATTGAATGAAGACATTTTCTAGTCAGCAGTAAGAATAAGTTATCACTTGTGTCTGGAATCCCCATGATAGCTTTTCATCTGACATTCCCATTTCAGTTTTCTGCTCTGAGACAGAAGCTTCATAAGGTAGACTACAAGACCAGCAAACATGAAAACTGAGTCCATTTCTAGCAGTTGACTAAAGCTCTTTTATTTTATAGCATAAGATATTCCTTCACTTCTTTACAGAAAGTGTGCCATGTCCTGCATTAAGATAAATTATGACAAAGAAGGTTTGACTGGCAGCATCTTCATAGGTTCAATTAGCCATATAGTCCTAACCTGTGATGTAAGAGTTAGCTAATAGCCTGTCCCAAATGTAGTTTAGACAGTAAGGAATTCACAAAGATTTTTGGGTTCTGATATATGCAAACTTTACTAAAATCTATCCCACGTCCTCATTCTCATTCCAACTGTGCCTTAACCATGTGTACCAATTAGGATACAAAATGCCAGAAATATTACATTCCCAAGACAAATGGTATCAAACACTGAATAATTTCTATAATGACCTCTCTTTTCTTTCTTTTACTGGTGTGCCACATTGGAGAAACAAATCTCCAATTCGGACTTTATAGTCTGCTCCAGAATCATACTTTCAACTTGGCTATAAAGATGAGAATACAGCATGTATCCTTATTATATTTAGAGTAAAAATGTGAATTCTTCCAGGCTGAATTCTTAGGGGATCCAATATGTGTAATAAAACCTGAATTCTCTGAAATTTTTGGATGTTTGCCAAACATCACACAAATGTCATGATATATAAAAAGGGTTGACCAGGAACTGTCAAGACAAAAGGCAATAGTGCACAATTTAAAGATGCTGGAAGCATATTCTACTTCAGGATATGAAAGTTTCTTTTAAAAATTCTTGAATATGTAAAATTAAGAATAGTAGTAGGGGAAATTCTTATTAGAAAAAGGTGAATTGATTTGCCCAAGGTATCTTAGGTTCAAAAAAAGAAATGAAGTCTCCAAACAACCAATCTCATGCTCAATTCGATGTATCATGCTTAGAGTAGGTGAGCCAATGTGTACCTCAAGGTCATTGAAAATTTCAGAGTATACGTCTTATGAAACAATTATAATGAAGTGAGCTTTTCCAGCACAGTCACAGGTGTGTAATAGCATTTTCTTTTGATCTTTAATTCATTTATTTCACTTTCTCCTGAGTTGATTTATAGTAGAACTTTAATAGTTAGTTGCAAGCTCTTTGAGATAATTGTTCATTATGTAATTTTGTATTCTCTTGAGCAAATGGTCTTACCTAAGAAGAAGCATAAATAAGTATGGATGTAGATGAAATTTGATCAGCCTTGATAGGCAGAATTGATTGTGATGATAAATGTTTTATGAATTATTTCTAATAATATTAAAAGGAAATCCTAAAAATACAAATACTGATCAAATTACAGCTATGGCTCAAATAAGCGTAGATGTAAAAGAGAAATCCATTATTCACTATCTGATTGTAGATCATTGCTTTTGAGGTTAATCAAATTTCTATCATTTCAATTTTTCTATTTATATAGTAATATTTTATAATATAGAAAGGTGATAATATATAAAATATTATATAGTATGTTATATATTATTATATAATTAATATAATATGCATTACATAGATACATATAGTTGTAACAAAAATATAAGAAAGATTATTGAATATTAAAATCATCTACTTAGTCATTGCATTTAATTTAAAAGTTCAAGCGACTATTAGTTGTGAAAAATTGTGTTGTGAATTTATGAGTGCTTTACTAGTGAAGATGTTCACTCCCCCAACAAATGAATATAACGTCATAGGACATCTAAAACAGAATAGGAAATAAGATCTCAGAGAATCCATGAATGTTTAATAGTATTAGGATATACAACAATGAAGACACATAAATAAAACCTAAAATTATTGAATAAATATATGTGATTATAAGGAATTCATGAGTACAGGCCAACCCCTGTATACGCACTAACTAGATACTGGCTGCTGTTTTCATCAAGGCCAGAAGGCGATGTTCTGCTTTGCAATGCGTTCCCATAATCTCCTAACACAGGGCATAACTATTTGATTTCCCATAGTTTCACTTCCTGCAAGCAAAACATTCCCTCAGGATTCAAATCAAGGAAAACAATGGATGGTGAAATGATGGATGCTTTCATATATATAAAAGAGCAGTGTTTTAAAAGTTAGAAAAGAGATTTTCATATAACTTTTTCTAATAACTAGCCAATATAGCTACATTTTGCCCCAGAGGTTCATATATTTTCTTGGATTTACATACATTCTCATTAATCCTTTATGTAGACCCCCATATTTAATGACTTGAAAGAAGATCTAATGGCTCCCTTGTGATAAGTCTCTTCAGTTCAACCTAAGGCAGTTCTATAATACCAGAGCATTATTCTTCTCCTAGATATCTTTCTGGTCACCCTTGTGAAACAACTTTTTTTTTTGTAAAACTTTTGTAACTTTTTTTTTTTTGTAAGATGCTCTTACCCTTCTTTGCCTTCTGTTACATTTTTGCCTTACTCCATTATTTTCACCGCCAGTAAATGACTTCATGAGAATCAACCTTTTGTCTTCCTTCAAGGCTTTTAAAGTTGGTGAAGAGTTTTTGTCAATGATATTTTTAGAGTCCTCATCATAATTTCCAAAGTGTCTGAAGAGCCATATATATGCGACTGGGATTCTAACCAAGATGAATCCTGAAATCTGTTTCTAGATGCTTATTACTACTCCCTCTGAGGATGTTGCTCTGGCTTGATGTCATCATTAACCTTAGTGGGGCCACAACTATGTTCAAGTCTTGAGTATTGAGGGAAGAGTCACTAGTCATTAATTTTCCTGCTATTGTTGATGTTGTACTGCCATGACTCAAATGGGTATTCGCTTATGGTCATATTGTTGCATCACTTTTTGAGAGAGTCTTTGTTAGTAAAGGCCAAAGTTTTGTCTACTTCTGGGCAAATAAAGGGGATGCTTTTCAATAATCCTATTCTATAAACTAATTTTGAACCACCTGACTCTCTAAAATTTGATATATCTGTGAATTGTTGAGATTAAGTTTTAGTTTTTTATGGAAATTTAACTCTCTGAGATCATTATCTGAACTCACTGAGGTTTTAATAGTAAGATTTCCTTTTCCAGACCTCTGACATAGGACAGAACCCATTGCTAGAGATAATCTCTGAATAATGAGTTCCACTTTTGTTACTTTTAGGATAGATTCACATGACCCATTCCTAGGTGTGTTTCCTATGTGTGTCTATGCGAATGCTTGTGAATATGAAAAATAGTGTCTTTTATAATTTTCAATTATTATTTCTGATAGTAATTTTCCCCAAAAGTTTTGAGAATAGTATAAAGGAAGGCTGTTAATATCTGGTTGGACTCTCCTCCTAGGTAGGGAGTTATAGTAGGTACTACCGGGACTCTAGTCATGCTCATTATGACCAAATGAGTGTTTGGCTGCATAGTGTGTATAGCAGATGCTATCTGTGCTCTGCTCAGATGCCCTCAGGTCTCTTTCACTCTTTCTATGCATTCCTCCCTTGGTTTCTATGTTCTTTTGCTTTTAAGAGCTGTATCCGTGACTCTCTTCCAGGAAATTTACAAGAGCTACTTGAACCACTTTCCATACATTCACAGAGAGTCAGAAGTGCCTGTGGGAGTTATATCACCAATGGGTACCCTTAGCCACTGACTGACTGGTGGACTGTTTTGAGCATATAAAAGGCCAGCATTGCACAATGAAGTATATAATTTACACTCTTAAGTTGCCTTGCAGGATCAAAGTGAGTCTTCAACTTTTCATGGATTCTCTGTAGCCTCCAGCTTTGCTATCCACAAGGCTTTGTGGAAGGATCAAAAAAAAAAAAAAACCAGGGAGAAAGAGATCATGGATAAGGAATAATGTTTTCTTTATTTCTGAGAGAGAGAGAAAGAGAGAGAGAGAAAGGCAGCGAGAGCAGGGCAGGGTCAGAGAGAGAGGGAGACACAGAATCTGAAGCAGGCTGCAGGCTCTGAGCTAGCTGTGAGCACAGAGCCCGACCCGGGGCTCGAACCCATGAACCATGAGATCATGACCTGAGCCAAAGTTGGATGCTTAACCAACTGAGCCACCCAGGTGCCCCTGAAATACTGTATATTTATTTGAATCTGTTATCATCATAATTAGTCCCATTGGTAAAGTCCATAAAGATTTGTTTTAACATCTATTATGAAAAACATGGATCATAAATTAAATTATGGTCTGAATGCATATGTATATGTATGGGTGTATGTGTTTAACAAATTTTAACTATTTCTTGTGGAAAAATTGTGTGAAACATTATGGGCGACAGAAAATAATTTTAAAATATTACGAGAGGGGCGCCTGGGTGGCTTGGTCGGTTAGGCGTCCGACTTTCGCCTAGGTCATGATCTCACGGTTCGTGGGTTTGAGTCCCGCGTCGGGCTCTGTGCTGGCTGCCAGCTTGGAGCCTGGAGCCTGTTTCAGTCTGTGACTCCCTCTCTCTCTGACCCTCCCCTGCTTATGCTGTCTCTCTCTCTCTCTCCTAGAAATAAATAAAAAACATTAAAAAATAAAATAAATTAAATTAAAATAAAATAAAATAAAATAAAATATTATGAGTCTTTAAATTTACAATGTAGGAGGGGAAATTAACACACAACCCCCCAGCTAAACTGCTGAGCTGAATTAACAAGTATTATATTAGTTATAAATGTGAATGTATACACATACACACAAATAGATAAATGAATATATATAGATATATCTCACATCAAAGGAAGTAATTATAACTTATGGGAAAGGGAATTTTGACAATATAGATGACATTAGAAGTTAAACTTTAGAAAGTATAATTTTCATAACTTGCTGTAATTCAAGAAAAATATTTCATACAGAGTGAACATTTTGGGCAAATTCTTAAAGATGTTTAGAACATATCGTGTTTAATGACATTTTGAAAAATTTATTTATTGGCTGTTCCAGAGTGGACATGATGATGGTTTAGAGATAAATGAAATTTAGATTTCAGAAGAGTTTGTATGCCATGGAATGAAAATTGCAGTGTATTCTTTGGAGGGACTCAAATAAAATTCTTCATAGGTGAAACAAAACCTTCAAAAAATTACCAAAAAAAACAAATATTAAACTGAGAAATGTGAATATTTTACTTTGTCAACTATGTGTTCCTTAGGCTGGCTTTCAAAACCAACCATAATTTGATAATCTGAGTGAGGATTTGATCAATTCATACCTGAGATTTTTTTTCCTGTTTTCTCTTTTTACAACATACAAGCCTTTCCCAATGTTGATCTCTACCACAAAGCTTTTTCTTGCTGTTCCAGATGTCTTTTCAAGTTCCTCCACTGAACTTTCATGGAATTGATTTTACCTGCCTCTCATCTGCATTTATATATGAACTTAATGTTTCAACTAAATTTTCGACATTTGCCACCTAAGCTTGCATTGTGTTTGTTCTGTAGTTGCTGAAAGAGATAAAGTAGTGCCAAACCCAAAGTCCAAAGCACAACTACTTTGTTCATTGCTTGGCAGAGAACTTTCTGCTGTACAAATGACATTGTTTAACTCGGAAGTGGGAGCTTCTGTTAACACAACTGTAGGAAGTAACTAAAGACGTCCTTAAAGATTGTGTTTGCTCTTTGTAAGGGAATTTTATGGAAATGTGGTTTTGTAAGGATTTTTAAGCAGTTCAGAGGTTATTATTTTTTAAAATGAACATCTTTATTCTCTGAGATGTGAATAGCTAGGCTCCTACTGTGTTGTCTGCTTGCACAGTCTCAGACCAGTTCCATAGCTGTTGGGCATTTTCTAATTAATCATTATGGATTGAAAATAAATGTTTCTGAAGATTTAAACTGATATGGGAGAGTTTTGGGATAAATTAGTTCTAATAGAAAAATATCTCCTCTTCGAATGCCTGATCTGTAAATTGAAAAAAGTAAAAGAATTCCTTAGCTGTCCACAAAAATTCATTGAATTTCTGCCTTTAAAAAGCTCACGATACTGCTTTGACCTAAATCTGATAGTGATTTAGTGCCAATTTCTTCCATGGTAACCCTAGGGTAGGCCTGAGTCTGAGCAAAACAAATTACCTGTCTTGTCATCTGTTTCAATCTGTAACTTAAAGACCTGTGCTTTATTATCATTATTATATATCATCATTGTCTCCACCAAAGAAACCAAAGATTAGTTGCCTCTTCTGTTATCAATCCCACTTTGCAAGTTTCTTATAATAATATCATCATTTGTAGGAGTTTGTATTTGTTGGAGGGCTTTCCTTTTTTTCTTTTTTTTTTTTCGTTTACTTTCCCTGGGTGATTGTAATAACATGCATAGTTTTAAATTACCAACTGCAAGTGCAAAAATACTGGTTTTGTCAATCCTCTGAGTGCCAGATTCCTATATTCAAATTTCTCATGGATGATGCAAGGCTCCTCAAACTCAATTACATTTCTCTTTTTCTCACCAAAACAATTGTTTGTCCTGTATTTCAAATTCTGTTTAGTTGCACCACTCTCTCTCTAATTATCCAACACAGATATCGTATTGGTGGTATGACCCACCATTCCTTTAATTACTCAAGCAATTTCTTCTAGACCTTAAATTTCCTCAACTCCCATTCTCTCTTTCTTTTCTACATATTTAAGTTCAGGCCCTCAAAACCTCATAGAGATTCTGGTAGCATAGCTTACTAACTGTTCTTACTACTGCTGGCTGTTCTCCCTGGCCCTACATCCAGCTCCTACTCCCCACTGCCACCAGAATAATCCACATATCATTCTCCTCTTTGGGATGCTGCATGGATCCTTGCTGGATAGAAGACAGAGTATTAGTACCTCTTTACATGTTACCTACTCTTCAAATCTCTGTAGGCTCATTCCCCACATCACTTTGACTCTCATTCTTTACTCCCATACTGAACTATATATAGTTTCCATTGCCCATTCAGTAGTTTTATTCTTTCATGTTTTGTAAACACAGTCCCTCCCTCCTATTGTGTATGAAATCTCTGTTGGTTGCTAAACCCATATCCATTTTTCAAAAGCTTACTCAGCTGACACACTGCTGAGGATTCACTGGACCATTTCCCAGTGCAGTGTCTGGTATGCCCTCCCCAAAACAGTCTGTTCTATTCCTACACTTTTATATAATCATAGCATATATAACATTGATTTATAATATTTTTACAACTATTATTTCCCCAAATCATATTGTTCTTATAGGCAGAGACCGTATAGTATTCTTGTGGAACATTCTCTTGCATATTATGCAGTGCCTAACATACTGTAAAGACTTGTGTAGTTGTGTTAAACATAGCTAAACTCATTAGACTTTGTAAGATAAGCAGTAGAAATGGCACTCATTATACACATGAGAGCTCCATATTACATGGACAAATGAATAAAGGCATTAAGAGTTAAGTTTAAAATATAAAATAAAATACTTGGCACTTAGCCAAAATAAATTATTAAAGATTACATATATTACATATTTAGATTTTTTACATGCTCACCCGATGAAAAGTAAAAATCAAAATGTAAGAGATTTATATATAAGTTGTTGTTTTGATTACCGTGGCAGATAATTATGAAAAGCAGCATCCCTCATAGTTAAGAGTATGTACTTAGCAGCAAGACTTCTTAGTTTAAATTGTGTTGTGCACTGTCTACTTGTGTGGCCTTGAGCAAATAATTCACTGTTTCTATGACTCAGTCACCTCATCTGTAAAATACATCCAATGGAACTGTTGTGAGGATTAAATATCTTATGTGTAGAATTATAGCACCTAGTACATATCAAATTATCTATAAGCATTGTAATTATTACTATCTACAATTAGAAATCATTAGGGAATCCTAGTGAATACATACACATATACATTTATGTGAAGTATGTATATAAATATAAACATGAGCTACATAATTTCTCTGACCAAAGTCCTGATGTCTGTGAGCTTACATTGTCTGTACTTTCATAATTTTTGTTTTCAGTTAGTAATGAATCAACATCAGTGTAGGACTTGACTCTAGTTGAATGGGATGCTTTGTTTAGTTATGACAGATTCACAAAATCTTCAAAGAGCCATGGCTTTATGGAAATGCTCTGAACACACTAAAGGAAACCCTGCATTTGTAAAGATGATAAATTAGGAGAAAGGTATTTTTAGTAGAATTCATTTAATAGCAAATGGTTTTTCATCCCATGACTGAACATTTCCAATGTTTTAAAACACATTGCCATTTCAGCTGGCTCATTTCACATGTAGGCCCATCTGAGAGTTAGAAATACTTTCTATAATAAGAAAAAGGTTAATTGGAATTGTCAAGACTTTGGATATGGTCAAATCTGAGTTCAAAAACTCAATCGAGCACTCACTTTCTGTGTCCAACAGGCAAAGTAATAACTATTCTGGGATTCAATTACACAGCACCTGGTACATAAACATTCTACTTTCTACAAACATTTACTTACTACCTTTTTACTTCATATAAGTTAAAATCAGCTTATTTTCAGCTTTCACCAATTACTACCTTAAGATTGTACAATATTAGTACCTTATCCACATAAATGGCTTCAGTTATGATAAAGCTTTAGAGATTTTCAACTATTTTTATAATTTTTTTCAGGATTTATAATTTTATTAACTGATCATACTCACTTGGGTGGGTGTTCTTCTATCTTTAATACTTTTTAAAAGGCAGATTGGATAACTAAAGAAAAAAATCTAGGTATGGTTTGACCATAATAGGTATCAAGTTGTAGATGTATATTTTTAGTCAGTTAAAATGAAGATGAAATTGCTTTTATGTTCATCTCATTACAATGACAATTAATACGGAGAGAATATTGGGAGAGACCATATCAGTCAAAACTCCTAAGTTGCTTCATAATTTTCTCCCGTAGCTTTTGCCGGTAAGCCACATTTCTTTCCAATCATTTTTGTGCAACTAGGGTTTTTGGACATAAGATATCCCTTGTGTAACCTTATAATTATTTTGATTAAATCCGTCTTGTTAAATTTGGCCCATCACTTGAGCCTGTCAAGATCTTGGACTTGATCATCATGCCTCCCAAATTCACATAATACACACATTTTCTGAGCTTGCCTTGAATATTTTAGTGCAAGTCATTAATGAACTAGAAGAAGATGAAGCTCTATGACATTCCGCATCATCAAAATGGGCAGTGATTCCATATCAACATTTGAATATGGTCAGTCAAGCAGTCAATTAACCTAATGTCACAAGTATCAGTTGAAATTGGGAATATAGAGACTTAAAAAATGTCTTGTGTTTATTTAATATTAGGATTTGGGAAAATGGTAAAGTGCTTTTTATTGGATGTTTCTTCCATTTATACAAATGGAGACTAAAGCTATACTAATATTGAGATTAAGTAATGGGAGATTTACACTAATGGTTTTGAGACTTCTATCTTTTAACCTTATATTTGGGAGGAAGTAAGCTAATTCATAGAACCTCTTTTCTACTGAACTACCTCCACACTTCTATGTCCTACTCTGGTTTCTCTTTGTCTTTCTTACACACATATACACACACTCACACACTACTGAAATAACACCTTTTTGAAGAGGGACTAGTAAGAAATCAATTCTGATGTGACAAAAAAGAATTTGGGACAGTCACTATAAATTTCTGAGTTCTGGCAATTCTTTTTTTTTTTTAATATTTTTATTTATTTCTAGGAGAGAGAGAGAGACAGAGCGAGCAGGGGAGGGTCAGAGAGAGAGGTAGACACAGACTCTGAAATAGGCTCCAGGCTCCGAGCTGGCAGTCAGCACAGAGCCCGACGCGGGGCCCGAACCCACGAACCGCGAGATCATGACCTAAGCGAAAGTCGGCCGCCCAACCGACTAAGCCACCCAGGCGCCCCAATTCTGGCAATTCTTAAATTGTTGCTATCTACCTTGTAAAGCCACCCTCAGTGGCTGGAGACTTGATCTGGTTCTGATCTTCCAGCTCTTTATGAAAATAAGTAGTGGTGCTATAACAAGGGAATAGTAAGCCATATTGATCCAACAGCAAAACAAGCCCAGAGCAATGACTTTTCTCCCGAAATCTCAAGAATATGGTAACAGAAGAATTGGATTCACTTTCATCTCTTTTTGTCTACCCCTATAATAAGTAGTCACATCTTATTTTTATTTTAAAGTCTTTAAAGAGTGATGACTCAATAGCTTATAGGACTACATTTTTGATGCTGTCTAACAGAAGTTAATCTTCATTATGCAGACAGGAAAAGTGTGATGAGTACACATTGAACACATAAAACGGTATTTATCTTGGAGAATTAATCTTTTTTTCTCTTTTTGCATGGCTTTATTGAGCTATAATTCACAAATAAAATTGTAAGATATTTCAGGTGTACATTGTGGTGAATGTGTCTATACTTTGTGAAAGGAATCCCACTATCTAGCTGATGAACACATTTACTAGATGAACATTTCCATCACCTCACATATTTATCTGTCTTTTTCCATTTCCTTTCTTTTTTTTTCATCATAAAGGGTGTGCTCTTCAATCCTCATTCTCAATTAGCCCCATCCTCCCACCTACCTCCGCTCTGGTAAACCATCTGTTTGTTCTCTATAGTTAAGAGTCTGTTTCTTAGTTTCTCTATATCTTATTTTTCCTTTTGCTCATTTGTTTCTTAAACTATACACATGAGTGATTTCATATAGTATTTGTCTTTCTGACTTATTTCAGTTAACATATTACTAATTTTATGTTGTTACAAATGGTAAGATTTCATTATTTTTTAATAGCTGAATAATATTCCATTACATATATATGTATACATATATATGTACACATACATCTATGTGTATATATATGTATGTAATGGAATATTATAAATATATATATATATATATTTACAATAGCCAAACTATGTAATTAGCTCAAGTTTCCACTGGTAGATGAATGGATAAAGAAAAGATGGTGTATATATATATATATAGATAGATACAATATATTGCATATATATTATATTATTATATTATATAAAATATTATATATGATAATATTATATATAACACTATTATATTATATATGATATATAAATATAATATAAATAATGTTACCATAAACATAGGAGTGCATGTATCCCTTTGAATTAGTGTTTTTGCATTTTTTTGGGTAGATAAACATTAATGTGGTTCTTAGATAATAGAGTAGTTCATTTTTAATTTTTTGAGGAATCTCCACACTGTTTTCCACAGTAGCTGCACCAATTTGCATTCCCACAAAAAGGTTCTTTTTTCTGCACATCTTTGGCAACACTTGTTTCTTGTGTTGTTGACTCTTCTTTGTTGATTTTCTTGTGTTGTTGACCATTGGGATGTCTTCTTTGGAAAAATGTCTATTCATGTCTTCTGCCCATTTTTAAATTTGATTATTTTGGTGATATTGAGTTGTATAAGTTCTTTATATGTTTATATATAATCAATATATTAATTATATAAGTAATAAACATATTTATATAAATATAATATGTTATATAAATGTAATTTATATAATATATAAATTTATATTATAGTTTAATAATTTATAATATTATATACAATATATAAATATATTTATATTCATTATTATATTTATATAATTTATAATATATATTTATATATAATTTATATAATATATAAATCTATATTATAATTTATATAAATATAAACATAATATATATTAATGAAATATATAATATTATATACAACTAATAAATATATATTTATATAAATATGAATGTTTTTTGAGAGGGGTTTTGAGAGGGTTTTGAGAGGGTTTTTTGAGAGGGGTTTTATGAGATTAGGGTTTTTTTTCCTAGTATTGTGGCCTGTACTGGAAATACATGACACAAAATCAAAGACCAAACGTAATTACATGAGCAGCCAAGAGCCCAGGAAATGGTTGTCAACTTCAATACATGGAGGCCTAATCTTACTCAAATTTAAGTGCAGGAGAAGCAAGTTGAGGAAAACACAGCACAAAACAAAAAATAAGATTGTGTGGCTGATGTGAGATCTGTGACCCGCATTTGCGTCTTCATACATAGAAGAGAATTCCACAAACAAGCTATATATAAATATATATGTAATGTATATTTGATACTAACCCTTTATCAGATATGTAATTTGCAAATATCTTCTCTCATTCAGTAGGTTGCGTTTCAGTTTTGTTGATATTTAGTTTAGGTTGCCTTTTAGTTTTGTTAAAATCCCTGCCTTATTCCTGGCCTTAGGGGTAAAATTCTGAGTGTTTCCTCATTGAGTATAATAGGATACTGACTGTTGGTTTTTCATATAATGTCTTTATTGTGTTGCGATATTGTCCCTCAAGGCCTACTTTGCAGAGGGTTTTTTCTTTTTAATCAAATGCTTTTTGTGTCTATTGAAATGGTCTTATGGTTTTAATCCTTTCTCTTATTGAGGTGACGTATCATATTGATTGTTTTGTGAATATTAAACCATCCTTGCATTCCAGGAATAAATTCCACTTGATCATGATGTATGATTTTTTTAAAAAAATATATTGTTGGATTCAGTTTGCTAACATTTTGTTGAGTATTTTTACATCTGTATTTGTGAGAGATATTGATTTGTAGTTCTCTTTTTTGTGGTATCTTTTTTTGGTTTTGGTATCAGAATGATACTGGCTTCATAGAATAAATGTGGAAATTTTTCTGTCTCTTGTGATTTTGGAAATACACAAGACAATAATTGAGGTTAACTCTTCTTTGAATATTTGATAGAATTTACCTATGAAGCCACCTGGTCCTGGACTCTTGTTTTTTTGGGATGTTTTGATTACTCATTCAGTTTCATTGCTCATAATCTGTTCAAAACGGAGGTTTATCATTTTGTTGATCTTTTCAAAGATCCACCCCCTGGTTTCATTGATCTGTTCTATTGGTTCTTCTTGTTTGTTTCTACATCATACTCTAATCTTTATTATTTCCTTTCTTTTTCTGAGTTTGGGGAATTCATTTGGATTTTAACTTTAGTACTCAGCATTATAAACTCAGATTTTACAAAATCCTTTCTAAACATAAGTGAGATTAGATTTGTTTCCCAAGAATGGGCTCTCACTAACCAGGCTCTCCCAACACTAATATACATAACAATTTACAGAAAGCACTATATACAAAATACCCCCAAAGTTGAAAATTCTGATCCATATATTCTTTCAATAAATCAAACTACTCAGCATTCTAAATTAATTTCAGACAGTTGTTTAGTGGGCTTGGAATATTAACAAAGAGATGTGAGTTGTCAAAACAGAATTTATTGAACGTCTCTATAATATTTATATATGATAAATATACCATATTTTCTTAATATTCAAGTCTAGTAACAATGCACATGTAGTCTTCACAGTTTTATACTTAATTTAACAATTTGATTATAGTTATTAATATTTATTAATTTTCTTTATATATTTGCAAGCTTCCTCTTCAACAAATTTCTTTCCCCAACTTAATTACAAGCTTACCATTATGTATTTCTTAGTATCGCAGAATTTAAATTGAGGTTTTACTTACACTTTTTACTTCAGTTATTCATAATTCTTCTAAAATTACTAGTAGCATATCAGAGATATTGTTTGAGAGTTTTCTCAGTACCTTGAGATATAATTCTTTAAATCCCAAACATTGAATTTGTTTATTAAGAACTTAGACATCCTATTACATTTGCTTATCAGTTCTTTTCCTACACATTTCTATCTGTAAAACAATATTCTCAGGGAAGAAGACCACATAAAAATAGGGATTGCATGTCTTTTTCACTTTTTCTTCATATACACTTCACCTTGTTTCTTTGAAAATCTAAGGTAATTTTGGCCTCCTGTATATTTGTATTCTTGAATGTTTCTTGAGAGATCTGTGCTCTTCATTTATATTAGTCCTTAGAGGGAGGTGTGTGTTGAATCATCAGGATGTCATCAAGGAAGCCTAGCTACTAGAATTTTTCTTTGGTTAGCATCTATTGTTGACATTTTTAGCTTTCAAGGTCTTATACTTACTTGTATAGGTCCATAAAGTTATTTTGGTTACTCATTCTTGAAGAGTCACATAAAGAAAGATCACTGTTAGCATAATGTATGTGAGACCAGTATCTAGGATGTTAATTTGTTACATGTCAAGGCAGATAGATAATCCTCTTTATGTCTCATGTACTATGTTCAGTATGCATAGTACCTGCTGTCCTAGCATCATGATACTGGAAGAAAATGAGTAAGTAAGCATTGGGGTGGGCATTGATTTGGATCGAAAGGAGGTGAGTAAATAGAATTGAAGAATATTTGTCTTTAGTGTTGGAGAAGCCTAGTCAATCCCTTTTGCCTTTCAAGAGAATACCTGATCAGACACTTTTGGTTTCCTAGATAAAACCATTATGTATGCTTAGTTCCTGATATAATCTACCTGTTCTATCTCATGGACTGCTGGATTTTTTATTTCTCATTAAGGATGATTGTCCTTCTCACAGTGGCTTTTTCCCCTTGACATGTGTTAATATTGGTAATAAGGCTAAATTGCTATTTTTTGGGCTAGGGAGTTAACTCTTTTTCCAACCTTTCTTTGTTATTAATGGTATTCTTCAATTGCTTAGTTGAAACATCATTATCATGTTTTGTTCAGATTCTTTTGAACATATTAGGTCATTGAAGAGATTTTTAAATAGCTATATTAATTTGGTAAGGTAATACTTTCTTTTTAACCTTTTTGGTTGATTTCTTTGAGTCTCATTTTGAGACTAGTTAACTTTTTTTGTGTCCCAGTCTCCTGGGATAAATAGTGTTATCTTATAATTCCAGGCATTTTCAGAGTTAGCTTTTATCTTTAATGTAGCAAAATAGTAGAAGATTCTGGCACAGAAATTAAAATAAATGGAGATCTTTTAGATAATCAGGGTCACTAAATTATTTAAAGAAGCCATGGGCTGATTTCTGCCAACATCACTACAGCGAAAATGCTTGCCTTATCTTCAGGGATTATTTTCTGTCACTAAATTGTATATCCTAAATAATTTTTTGCCTACTTGTTCAATTATTTTTAAAAGTGTATTGAATTCTACACCTTTCACATCATGTAGTTTTCAATTTTTCCATTCAGTTAAATTTTGACTATATATATTTAAAGTTTTTTTTAATGTTTTACTAATTTCTGAGAGAGAGAGCAGGGGAGGGGCAGAGAGAGAGGGAGACACAGAATCTGAAGCAGGCTCCAGGCTCTGATCTAGCTGTCAGCACAGAGCCCAACGTGGGGCTCGAACCTACAAACTGTGAGATCATGACCTGAGCCAAAGTCCAATGCTTAAACAACTGAGCCACCCAGGTGCCTCTTGACTATATATTTTGAAACTCTATTATTACTTATAAACACCTGTAGTATTTCTCTTTTTTCCCCCTGCATTATGAAATATATTCCACTTGTATGCTACAACAGCACCCTGACTTCAGTGGCCAGAAAACCAAGGAGTCCTTTCTGACATTTCAGTCATACTTATTGAGTATCCAACTCCATCACCATGTGAGTTTAACCTTCTAAATTATCTTGATTCAGTCTACTTCTCTTGAAATTGATTCCCCTTGTATCTCCTAACTGGTGTACCTTCATCAGCCTTGCTTCCCTTACAGTACTTTTCATCAAATAAAAAATCTGATTATGTTCATAAACCACTTCTATTGTCTCCCATTGGTTTTAAGTATTCTAAACTTTTAATGTGACCTACATGGTCTTACTATGTGTACTATGTGGCTCTTTCTCTTCTCTTCTGGCTTATCTAGTCACTCTTCTTCTTCTTCTTCTTCTTCTTCTTCTTCTTCTTCTTATTATTATTATTATTATTATTTTGTTCTGCTTGAGACACTGACTTTTCTTGTGTTCTTTTCCTGGAGTCATAAGCCTTTTCATATTTCATTTCTTCTTCAGAGAAAAACTGTACCCTTTCTTTTTACCTAGAAAACACAGACTGAAAATTGCAATTCAAAAACTACTTCCTTAGGGAAACCTTACCTAACTATCCAGACTAGACTGGATGCTATCCATAAAGCATTCTTCTATTTTATATTTCCCATAGTGCTATGTATTTTGAATTCAGAATGCTTGTCATATTTATAGTTTTATGTTTATTTTGCTATTTAGTTCATGCCTATCTATTCTTACTAGACAGTAGGCTGTTAGAATACGGACAGTTCTGTTTTGTTCACCAAAGTGTGTATTTCTTACCTTGGATCAGGCAGACATTTCTGCCCAACAAATACTTGTTGAATGCACAAACTGAATGAATGAACAAGAAGTATTTATAAGCATTTCTATATTAACTAACATAATGAATTTAACGTGTATTTCAAAATTTTCCAGAAAAAAATCATAGCACACCTTCTCAAAAACACCTCTTCTTTTCTTCTCTTCTAACTGGAATTAAGTTCCATTTAGTACTTAAATGATTGTTCTTTTCAAAACAATGCAAATAATGCAGTTATACAAATTGCAGCATCTATTCCTGGATATATTTTTTTGTAATCATTGTGTAAGAATAAAGTTACCGTATCTTTATTCTTTCCAGGTAATAGCATTAGCAGCAAAAATTTAGAGACATTTTTGATGACAATTGTCCCTTACATGTTGTCACCCACCATCAAAATTTTAAGAGTTCAAGCTTTCAGTGAGCTATATGATTTGACTGAATACCGTTAGAATCTTCTATGCACCCTAAATTATTAATGTCTAATTGTGAAACTGAGACAGTTTATTTAAGAAATGAATATTTAAGTCACTTAAAATGTTACTTTTTAATGGAAAAAGTATATATAAGGAAGAAAATGGTGATATGGCAAACAGAAAAAAGCACAATGAACATAGTTTTTCTATATATATGTGTGTGTTTAAGTGTAAGATTAGTTTATTTTTAAAAATGAGATGAGAAGTTAGGTTATTAACAAGTGAGATTCATATATATTTACTAACTCATTCTTTGCACTACATAAGCACCTGGTAAATATTGATATCAGTAGTCTTATTATAATTACCAGAACTGTTTTTATTTAACCTTTAAATTGTACCACATCCTTCTCTTATAAATGTCCGATATTACAATAAAAGACTTTTAATGGCCCAGAAATTTTAATGGCCCAACAATAGACCATTACAGAAAGCAATCCTTTCCTGCTTGTATAATCCACCATACTGTCTTTCGATGTTAAAGTTTCTTAAATCCACATGAAGAAAATTGAGGAGTGGTTGATTGAATAACAAGTTTTTAAAACAATATTAATAAGCAAAAGTGTGCCTCAGATTAAGTTGCTAATTTATTTTGAACTGTTTGCTCTAAATCTCCTTTATTTTTATCATAAACAAAAATATTCCCCCAACTTCTAGCTTGATGTGTATCATAAAGCAAAAAGGTGATAATAAATATTTACTGTGAAATTAATATTACTTAGTTAATAAAATCAAGCTAAATTTTAATGATAGAGAACATGCTGATTATTCAATTTTATAGGAAACTATGAAGCATACATTCCACTACACAGTTAAGTTTATTTTTTGGTCTGTTTAGCCATTAATCTTATCAATTCATTATGATTAACTCGTACAATATTCCAGGTGGTATCAAACCGAATCTTCAACAAAGAATAGGATGTAGCCTAACAATTGAGGGTTGGGATAAATAGAACTAGTGAGGAGGGAGAGTGTAGGCTACAAGCAGAAGTGGGAACCAAATCTGCACATGCTTAGAAATGAGGTTGTATTTACATGCTCTTTTGATGAATGTGCTTCAGCACCCTCATCCATGGAATGAGGTTTATGAAAAAAAAAAGTTTAAATATGCTGCTTTTTGTCAGTTCTACAATTCTGCAATTCTATAACAGTTTCTTCTTTTTTAAAAAGGATAATTTTATTTTTAATTTTTTTTATGTCTTTATTTTATTTTGAAAGACAGAGACAGAGACCGAGGTGGGGAGGACCAGAGAGAGAGGGAGACACAGAATCTGAAGCAGGCTCCAGGCTCTGAGCTGTCAGCACAGAGTGCCACATGGGGCTGGAACCCAGGGACTGTGAGATCATGACCTGAGCCGAAGTTGGATGCTTAAGTGACTGAGCCACTCAAGCGCCCCTATAAAGGATAATTTTAAATGTGAAAATTACCATTTCATCACAGATTTTTAAATATTGTCTTATAATATTCAAGTGAAGTAATAATAATACTAGACCAAACTTTTTTATTGCTTGTTTGAAACAATTTTAAAAAAAAATTTAATGTTTATTTTTGAGAGAGACAGGACAAGTGGGGGAAGGAAGGGCAAGAGAAAGACAGAGAATGCAAAGCAGGCTATCTGCTAACAGCACAAAGCCCAATGTGGGACTCAAACCCACGAACTTATGAGATCATGACCTGAGCTAAAGTCGGACGCTCAACTGAATGAACCACCCAGGTGCCCCTGAAATAATTTTTAAACAAATTCATTCCTCATTCCTCCTGAGGCTGGCTAACATTCCATTCTTGTAAGTGTTGGACCCCAGGGTGATGTTCTGAATTTTTTTTCTGGACTTCCTTGCTTTTCTTGTAGACTTACAATCTACATACTCCAAACATGGGTACATTACAGAGATAAGCATTCTGGATGAATTCTGGTTTCCACGTTTTGAGGTGCTTGACATATTTAAAAAACATTAAATTGCCATAACATTGTGAATGTTTTCATACTACATATAATACTTAACAAACGATTAAAAAGATTGTGTATATATAATCCCGCAAATATATAATATTGAGCATTTAACATATATGCCCTCAGAGAATTTGAGATCTTGCACAAGCAGTTTACATGTCCCTTTGGTCCACCCTACTCATTACTTAAGATACTCTATGTCTATTTATAGTGTTAGAACCTATCATTATCATTAAAAAAAGAACTTATCTAATACTGTAGTATTCCAATTTAATATAATGCCAATTTGTTTTTAAAACTTTTTTTAATGTTTATTTTTGAGAGAGAGAACATAAGTTGGGGAGGAGCAAGGAAAGGGGACAAGACGATCCAAAGCGGGCTCCATGCTGACAGCAGTGAGCCTGATGTTGGGCTCGAACTCACAAATCATGAGGTCATGACCTGGGCCGACTGAGTCACTCAGGTACCCCTATAATGCCAGTGTATTTATAAATTATAATTTCTAGTCCCTGTAGGCTTTTCAAAAAATAGGATATAAGTAAGTACACATTCTTCTTGAACTTGCTCTTACAAATTATATACATCAACTTAAAAATTAAGACTCTCAGGCTTAATGATTGGGTTACAAATAATTCTGGTCATAAGTCACATATCTAATGAGATAGGAAATTGCAGTATAGGGACACATGAAATGCCAATCTTTGCTAATCATTTAAAAACTTAAAGATCTCTGGGGTGCTTGGGTGGCTTAGTCGGTTAAGCGTCTGACTTTCGCTTAGGTCATGATCTCGCAGTTCGTGGGTTCGAGCCCCACGTCGGGCTCTGTGCTGACTGCCAGCTCAGAGCCTGGAGCCTGTTTCAGTCTGTGACCCCTCTCTCTCTGACCCTCCCCTGCTCATGCTGTCTCTCTCTCTCTCTCCTAGAAATAAATAAAACATTAAAAAAATTTTAAAAACTTAAAGATCTCTAAGGATGTTTATCAGGTTCTGAAAATTGAATATTTTTTGAAAGTTGCAATAGGTTTCATTTAGGAAGAAAAACTGGATTATGATAAATTAAGTATATTTCTAATAGAGTAGAGGAAAAGTGAAAACTCGAGTTCATTTCTATTAAAGAGATTTCCATAAAAGAGGGACTAATCTCAAAATAATTAATTATGATTGATAAAAGAATGTCATTATGTGGATGCTATAAAGATTAAAGCAAAGACTAAGTCATAAGAAAGGAAAAGTATAAAATACAGAATAAAATTTAACTATAAGGAATTCAACTGTTGTTTTTCATAAATTAAATAACTTATGGGCTACGTAGTATCCCCTCCAAATTCAATATATGTATTAAAGTTCTAATCTCCAGTAGTGTAGAATATGACTGTATTTGGAGACTGGATCTTTATTTTTTTATGTTTATTTATTTATTTTGAGAAGGAGAGAAAGCACAAGCAAGGGAGGGGCAGTGAGGAGAGACAGAATCCCAGACTCCACACCAACAGTGCACAGCATGATGCAGGGCTCAAACTCATCAACCCATGAGATCATGACCTGAGCCCAGGTCAAGAGTCAGACTCTTAACTGACTGTGCCACCCATGCATCCCAAGAGACTAGGTCTTTAAAGAGGTAATTAAGTTAAAAATAAGATCATTTTTGTGTGTCCTGTTCTAATCTGACTGATGTTCTTATAAAAAGAAGAAATTTAGACAGTGACAGAAATTAAGACTTGTGAGGACACAAGTAGAAGATGGCCATCTACAATCTAGGGAGGGAGCCTTAGAAAAAACTCACTCTCTGACATCTTGATTTCAGACTTCTAGCCTCCAGAACTGTGAGAAAGTAAAATTCTCACAGTTGATTGAGAAATTCATTGATTGAGTTGATTAAGCATTTTTTTGGCTACTCTGAGAGAGTTGCTCTAAACAAATAAACCAATAAAAATCTTTAGTATAATTATTGTTGCTATAGCACTATATTATATAATAATATATTCTAATATATTGTAAGTATTAGGAGAACTCTCTCAAACTGAATTACTTTCCATAAAACTGTGTGATTAGTATGCTAAAAATTCCTAAAGTTCGGAGGTAAAATGAACAAAATCTGTGGGAAATGAAACAGAATAAAATATTAATATTTAATAAACAGCTAACTAGAGTTATCTTTATCTTAATGTCACTAATTCTCATCCAATGAATTATAGGGGCTTAAAGAGACATGATCACTGCCTTCTTAGAGCTTTTGGTGATGATAAAGATGGTGATAAGCACCATAGTTCGGAACACCCGTCATGTCTTAAGCAGTGTACCAAGCACTTAATTTTCTCATTTAAAGAGAAAAGTATTTTTTCCTTATTTTACAAATTGGGATCAGAGCATTTAAATAGCTTATCTAAAATGACACTGTTAGCAATTAAGTTGTCTCCAGATTCTGTACTCTTAATCACTAGTATTTTCTCACTTGATAAAGACAGATGATGAGAAATTCCCCAAGAGGAACAGTATAGGCATATGACAATAAATATACAGAACACTTGCATGCTGAAGTATATGTGTGGCATGAATTACAGTGTTTTAATTTTTTTTGTCCTATGGGAGTGATAATGAAATTGGAAACATTGCAACTATTTTAGTATGTATGTGTTTGTGTACATATATATGTAATATATACATATAATTCTGTAAAATTTAGTGATACATGCTATAATTATATATTTATCATTATCCTTCATTTACATGCATATACTATTTTATATATTTTTATGCTACTGTTTAATGTTATTTACTATTATAAAAATAATTACTATCAAAATTTTAAGTGGTGAATATATGTAGCTATGCTTATTTGGTAAAGTATTCAGTGTTCTTTTTTAGGAATTGCCATATTGCAGGCATATTTTAGCTTTTACTAAACAGCCTTCTTTTAAAACATAAGATTAGCCTTCCTTCTTCATTTCTAACAATTTTTAAATTAGTCTTCTTTTTCTTTTTCTTTTCCTTTCTTTTTTCTTTCTTTCTAGTCCTGTAGTTATCAGGTTTACCTCTACAACAACTTTTGTGGCAAGATCAAGTTTATGTATTATGACTGCCAAGGTAAAATATCATAAGAAGTCAACCCCCTAATTTACAAGAGAAAAAAAAAGTTCATTATTTTAACCCAAGTAAATAATTTCCGTAATAAGAGTAAGTGAAAGCTAGACTGTGACCAAATTTCACCTGAGTCTGAAACAGGGGGATAGTGATATTTTTTTTTTTATGTCAGTGACTATGTGTGTATACACACACACACACACACACACACACACATATTACTGCAAATATTTTGAAAGGAATTTTTACAGTGCACAACATGGAGATAAGATCATAACATAATCATATTATAATATGAATAACAACGTTAAGATACTAGCTAATGTTGAGTGTTTACACTGTGAAGTATGTTGCATTAAGTACTTTACATGCATTTTCTCAATCGTAATAACATGATTGGGTGCATTTATGATTGTACTTTCCTTTGGGATAAAAACATGGAGAAACGGCACATGGTGATTATGTCACACAGTCAATGCAAAGTCAGCTGGGAATTCTCCCATGCCCAGTTTGATATGATTTCAGAACCAGACCTTATAAACTCTCTTATGGTAGATTTTAAGATTAGATTTCTCTCGTTAGGGGTGTAGCCTATATCTGGAATTTAACTGCCCGGTTGGGCCTATTTTTTGAAGGATGCTCCAGAACAAGTATTCTCTCCAGCAGATGACTACAAAATAGTGAGAGCAAGTGGACGACAGGTCTTTGCATTAAAGCAGGACTTGTGTCTAGTTTGACTTCTCCTATAATTTTTCATGGGGAGGTCTTCTCTAAAGATGGGGGCCACGTAGGATAGTAATCGAGGCGTCCCTCCTACACAGCCAGAAACAGGGAACCGGAAAATTGAGAGATCCCTGTCACATTTTCCTTACCTTTCCTGGCTCCATAGACACTTTTCCAAGTCTAAAGAATGCATATGTAGCACATCTGATTTCAAAGGTAGATCAAAATTTTTATTTTCATGGACTCATCTCACCTGGAAATTCATAGAAACGGGAGTCATTTTATGTTCTGAAATAAGATTTAATAATATACCAACTCCTGAAAATGTTTGCACAAATTATAACCATAGGATTTTTACAGAATATATTTCTGTATTTATCCTGAGAGTCAATAGATTAAGATTTTGTGTAAGGGTAGAACTTTCTTTTTTTCTTTCACAATATACACATTGTGAAAGAAATGTGTGCAAAAATTTGTACACATTGAAGTTTGGTGAATATTAACAGTAATGTATATTAGGAAGAAGAAGTATTAATAGCAGTCAATATTTTCAAATATGATATGTCCCCAACTTAATTTTATCTTACCTGGAAAAGAATAATAACTAATATTTGAAGGAAGACAAAAAGCAAATTGAAGATAGATGTTAACCACAAGGTTACACTTGAGAGTCAGTACCTCAAAGGATGAACTCATAGTTGGAAGTAAATGAAACATGTTTCACTTTCTCTGACAGAACTTGATTAATTCAAGATATGCTTTCTCTGCTGCTTAGCTTCTCAACATGCATACCATCTGCCCATAGTCAGCTTTGGTTTCTGTTTGGTTTCACTTGTGAAGTAACATAAAATGAGAAACTCATTAACAACTTTTGAGACACGTCACATGTAGACACACAAATCACTCAGTAGCTGCCAGTTTTATAGACTCAGATAAAAATGATCTGTATGAAATAGTCTTTTTAAAATTCAGGATTTTAGTCTGCGCACCTATGGTTACTAATGGAAGCCACATTCTGAACACGTAAAAAGCTCTTGAGTTAATAGCTGTTAAGCTGGAGTAGCACATCCTTGTGAAGCCTGCTTTAATGATTCCAACTCACACTGAAAGTCTTTTCTCTGTATTTCTAAGCCTGTGTAGTTTTTAAATGCTATTTGTTGCCTATTAATTTTCATTAATTTACTGACCATGCTCATTTTTTGTTCCTTATCAACTCTAATGCAGTGATCATGTCTTTAAAGAATAGGATAAACATTGTGGTAAAGACTACCACTTGTTGACTACTTCCCTATTACTAGTCTGTTGTTGAATTTGTAAATGTTACCTTCCTATTTTACCTTTGAATGTCACAGGAAGGTACAACAGGTTTAAACTTAATGAATTTTCCCCCATTACCTACTCAGTGATAGGGTTTATGTAACATGTTTTTACCATTTATATTTCATTCTACCCTCAACAAGATTATGGGTGACTGGGGAATACAGTATTCCCATTTAGCAGAGATTAAGATAAATTAAATGATTTACCTTAGGTTATAAGTAGTAGCATTCAGTATGGAATTGTTGAATCACTATATTCTACACCTGAAACTAATGTAACACTCTATACTGGAATTCAAATAAAGAGACAATAACAATAAATAGAATTCATTCTCAGTAGATCGCACCTGTATCGGCACTGTATTAGAATGAGTAGCATATACATTAGCATGTAGTGGACTATTAAAGAAAAGAGATTCATGAGCTCTCTCCCAATATATTACATCATGACTCTTGTGGCCCCAAACGATATCCAGTTGTATACGCTTTTTCAAAAACTCAATGCTCCTTCTTTATGTGTGGGATAGTATTCAACATTAACTACCTGAATTTAGGCAATCTATCTTAATATATTTTAGAAAAGAACTTAATATGATCTATTTTATGGGTTCTCAATGTTTATACCTTTCATAAGAGTTTGGAGTTTGTGTACATAGTGTGTGTGTGTGCGTGCGTGCATGTGTGTGTGCACACATGCAGTATGTTTATTTCAGTATGTTTTTATTTTGTATTTTCCTTGGTAGTAACTATTGTGGTTTGAACATAAATTACCATATGTGATATTTCTACGTGTTATATGTTTACTTTTTTGTGTGTTGATGGGGGAAGTTTTCTGGCATGTTATATCCTCAGTTATCTTCCCAGTATAAGTTAAAGAAATAAAAGAATAATTACTAGTAATTTTTAGACGCTGCTCATCTTTTCATACCTACATAGGGGTCATCAATTTTGTATCCCTAATTCTAATGTTTCAATGACAAGTAAAATGATAAAAATAGCATCTTATTATAGTTGACATATGAATGTTGATGTAACCATGCCTATTTATAGCAAAGTTAGGCAATGCTGCTTGATGTTGACTGATATAAACAACTCATTTCAAGACACTGTACTCTTCATGTTAGTCTTCAGTTGTATGATCTATGCTACTTTTGTGTAGGTTGGGCTGTTATATTTGTGAAACCCGTCCATGATCTCAGTTCTCCATCTTGGCCTCTCCGATTTTTGGGTGTGCACAGAAGTGTTCTGAAACTGTACAAAGCAGATTGATGATCTGCCACTCTCCATAATGTCATTGTCTGAGACCTCCATGGGACTTAAATGACGCTTAGGATATGACCCTTAGGACAGTCATAGATAAGTCCATTGGTGCTTTCTGTTCTTGCATATCTTTAGCTTTGAGAATTTAGCTGGCATGGTAGGATGGAAGGAATTCTGGGTAGGTGTTCTGTTTTCCATGTCTTTCCTGTCCTGGACCTTGACCAAAGGTTTTGAAATCAAAAACCATAAATTAAACATTGTTTACAGGTGCTATTAAAATAAAAATTGAGTTCTATCACTAGCAGTTTAAACTCCTATTTAATTATTATCTTGAGGGGCGCCTGCGTGGCTCAGTCTTGAGGAGCATCCGAGTTCGGCTCAGGTCATGATCTCAAGGTTAGTTGGTTTGAGCCCTGCGTCGGGTTCTGTGCTGACAGCTAGCTCAGAGCCTGGAGCCTCTTTCAGATTCTGTATCTCCCTCTCTCTCTGACCCTCCCCTACTCACGCTGTATCTCTCTCTCTCTTTCTCTCTCAGAAATAAATAAAACATTAAGAGAATTTTAAAAAATAATTATTGTCTTGATTTTTGTGGTAGATGACTAGGGAGGAGGACCGTTAAGAATATGATTTTGAGCGGCACCTGGGTGACTCAGTTAGTGAAGTATCCGACTTCAGCTCAGGTCATGATCTAGCAGATTGTGAGTTCAAGCCCTCTGTCAGACTTTGTGGTGACAGCTCAGAGCCTAGTGCGTGCTTCAGATTCTGTGTCTCCCTTCCCTCTCTGCCCTTCCCCTGCTCATGGTCTGTTTCCCTCAATCAAAAATGAGTAAACTTAAAAAATTTAAGAATATGATTTTGACAAGCTTTCAAACAAAAGAAGTTGAATTCACTTTTCTTGATTTTTTGAATGGAGTCAGGAATTTTCTGTCATCAGGTTTGCCACTGGAGTTGTTGATAATTTTCATATAAGTGAAATTTATTCTGGTTTCAAATATATCCAGAAGTTTATGAGGAAGGAAACATGAATTTCCTGACATTTCAGTGACAAGGCTTTACATTAAAGTTTTATTGTCATCTTTCTTGAACCAAGAGCAGGAAAGCAGAATCCTGAAGGGAGTTTCATCCACCCGTTGCTGAACAGCTTGATGTCCTCAATTGCAACACAGGAAAGTGCACAACAGGCCACCTGAGTTTTCATAGCAGAAGATGAAATGAGAAATTGAAAAGAAAGAAGAATTTCATTCCACTCCACTTATGTGGTTTAAATTCACTTTAAAAAATATGAAATGTCTCATTTAGTTTAATGCATGCAAATGAAGCCTATGGAGGATGACAGAAATCATATGGCAAAAACTTTCCCAAATGCTGTGACTGAGGGAGGATGAAGCAGTTTTATACCGTTTGTGAGGGGCATACTACAAAATTTTGTTGAAATGGCTGGGGAATGTATTGAAAGCCTTCGTAGACTGGAGGAGATTTGTAACTTAGGATTCAAATTAAAAAGAAGGTAAGTAATTTAGCGAAACATTGAAGGGCTTTCATCTCTTTTAAATTAATTTCCCTTTTCTTTTCCATTTAAGTTGGAAAAGGGACTTTATGACTGTATATTATTTTGATAAATAAATATTTTGATAAAAAATAAAATATTTTTGATTTGTATCTATAAAGGCATTATCCAAATAATTTAGCCTATAGAAGTCCTTTGTCTTGAAACACCCAGATAATTGAAGCAAAAGGAGAATGTTGACTGTCTTTGGCTCTGGTTATTTAACTGCTGTCACATTATTTAGCTTATTTCTCTCTTTATATTTTTTATTGCATTTTAAATAGTAAAGTAACAGATGTGACTGTTCCTTGAAAACTGTAGTGTATACAATTTTAGTTGCTATCTTTAGTATTGTTATCCTATCCCTACATAAATTCTATATTTCCAGCGCACGTGTGTTATATCTTTCAGTCATGAACATTCATTGACTATTCTGTTTTGTTACTACTTTGTCTGAGAGTGTTCCCTTAGCTTGTTTGTGGGTTTGCTGTCTCTCTGATAGACTTTCAATAGTGCAGTCTCGGAAAACCCCACTATTTAATGAAATCACATTAGTGAATTGATCTAAAATTTGACTGACTTTGAATCTTTTTTTTCTTTTGTTCTTTTACTGCTCAATAAGCCGTTAGGTTGATACACGTGAGCTTTAGTTGTGAAAAATTTGTTCCTATTATACCTTTGAAATGTTCTCTCTCATTTCTTCCTTCTCTTAATTATGCGCTGTGTCAGCTGTTGGATTTGTTGGAATAGTCCTCTCATTTTTTATCTTTCACCCCTGTTTTCCTTGTCTCATCACTCTGTTTTTTCTTCCTAGTTTTCCCTTCATTTATCTTCAATGCTTTTACTAAATGTATAAATCTAGTTATAATATTTCAGTTGGTAAGAGCTCAATATTCATAGTTATAGTAGCATGTTCTTGTTTTATTTATGCAATACTATAGCTTTCTGCGTTACTAATTATAGTTTCTTTGCGTGAGGATGGCTTCCTCTTTTCTCTGTCTTAATTTTCCTCTGGGTTCATCACTATATTTTGCTTTATTTTTTTTTCTTCCATGTAATAAGCTTTCTCAAATGGCTGCTGCTTTTTGTTCATATTGAAGAATGAAGTATGAAAGAAATAATTAGACTCTTAGTGCTTGTAGTCACAATTGCCAGCATTGGGAGGTCTTTATTCTTTGGTCATTCTTTCTCTCTAGCAAATATATGTCTGGTCAACAGTGCAAAATTTGTGATGCCCAATGCAAACTGGAAATACAGAGCTCATTGCTGAAACTTAAGAATCTCAAGATGGTAATCACAGAGCTTTAAACTATGAGTGTGACTGTTCTACGTGTGGGCCCTGCAGGAGACAACAGAAGTTGCATGCTCATGAATCTGGCCCTGTTTCTAGTCAATGTTTGCCTGAAAAGTAGTGCTCTAGGAACTGCAGCCCTTTGCAGTGAACAGAACTTGGTTATTTATATTCTCAGTTCTCCAGTGTTCAGCCTATGACTCACTTATGCCTTCTGCTTTTCTCTTTGTCCTTTCATTTTATTTTTTTATGTTTTACATCTTTATTTATTTTTATATTTTTAATGTAAATTCAAATTAGTTGACATATACTATAATAATGGTTTCAGGAGTAGAATTTAGTGGTTCACTTCCATATAGCTCCCAGTGCTCATCCCACCAAATGCCATCCTTTTTTTTTTTTTAAAGAACATTTTTTTAATGTTTTATTTATTTCTAGGAGAGAGAGAGAGAGGCAGCATGAGCAGGGGAGGGTCAGAGAGAGAGGGAGTCACAGACTCTGAAACAGGCTCCAGGCTCTGAGCTGGCAGTCAGCACAGAGCCCGACGCTGGGCTCGAACCCACGAACTGCGAGATCATGACCTAAGCGAAAGTCGGACGCTTACCTGACTAAGCCACCCAGGCGCCCCACCAAATGCCATCCTTAATACCCATCCCCCATGTAGCCCATTCCCCCACCCAGTACCTCCAGTGACCCTCAGTTTGTTCTCTATATTTAAGAGTCTCTTATGGTTTGCCCCCTTTATGTTTTTATCTTATTTTTCCTTTCTTCCTCTATGTTCATCTCTTGTGTTTCTTAAATTCCACATATGAGGGAAATCATAAAATATTTTTCTCTGGCTGACTTGTTTTGCTTAACATAATACATTAGCTGGTTCCATCCATGTTGTTATCAATGTCCTCTCTTTTTAAAACCCTCTTTATTTCTATTGAGAATAAGGACTATACTTCCTGGGCATGGAGTGATGTGTTGTCCAACACAATGGCCAGAGGCTGGAATGATGGTGTTGATCCTCTGTGTACAGACTTTTAATCCACTGCTTTAATGTCAGCCCATGTCTTATATCTTCATTCTGGAACCTTTAAGTCCAGGGGCCCATGAATATATTTTCTTTTAGATTTCTCCCATCTAAGGATTTAAGTAGTAGAATTTTCCACCTTCCTAACTAAAACTCATGCTATTCTTGTATCACCTTTTAATCTTCCAAAGGTTTGTTGGAATCTCTCTCTCTCTCTATGGTTACCTTCTCTCCTATTTTCTTTGTCCCTGTAATTTTATATCTGGTTTTCCTGGCTTATCTCTTTTACTGTGGTGTAGTTTAGAATATAAGATCCATTGTGTGTCTAATATGCTGTAAGTGAGCAACAGTCTCCAAAATATTATTTTAAAATTTAAAATAAACTTAAAAATAAGGAAATTTCTTACCTTTTTAGTAATCCATTTAAGAGTAACATGATATACATATGATGCTTGAACAACTTGAGGCTTATGGGTATTGACCCTGGTGTATTGAAAATCCATATATAACTTTTGAGTCCTGTAAAACTTAACTAGTAATAGCCTAGTGTTGACTGGAAGCCTTACCAATAATACAACTAGTTGATTTATACATATAGTGTATGTTATGTGTATTATATACTACAACCTTATAATAAAGTAATTTAAAGAAAAGAAAATATTAAGGAAATCATAAGGAAGAGAAAATACATTTACTATACTATACTGTATTGAAAAAAATCCTCATGTAAGGGGACCTGCACAGTTTAAATCTGTGTTGTTCAAGGGTCAACAGCATACTAAAAATAAAACAGTAACCAAAAAACAGATCATCAGACTTTATTAACATTTCTTCTGTTATTATGAAAAGTAAGTAGAATTTAGGGAGAAAATGAATTTAAGATTGAGGGGATATATTAAAAATGAACTGAACTAAATATAAGTCTGTAACCATCTCTCAAACAACATGGAAGTCTGCCTCAAAGTTCACGCACAAAATGAATGTTTCTCCTTAGTAAGGGAAGTAAATGAGTGAATTTTTGGAAGTCTTTTAGCTGACTAACTTGACTCTTTAATTTCCATTAATTACTAAAGATTTATTCTGTTATGGTTAATGAGAAAATGAGGTAAAACCAAAACTTTTGCAATATTTTAACATGGAAGAGAATAAGAGAGAAATGACATTGTTTAAAATGGACACTACTGGTTTTTGCTGGTTTGCTTCTCTAAGATCTCATTAACTTCAACTTTACTCTTTTATTTTATATAGCAGAAATAGCTTTGTGTCTTGATATTTTAAAATATATTCCTCTATAAAAAGACTGGAATTATTTCTTTTTAAATATTACCTTGCTACATGTATTATATGACTATTAGATTGCTGTAGTATATTTCAACCAGGGATTTATTAAATTATTTTAATGCTTATTTATTTTTGAGAGAGAGCATGCAAGTGCACGAGTTGGGGAGGGGCAGAGAGAGATGGAGACACAGAATCTGACGCAGGTTCCAGGCTCCTATATCTGTCAGCACAAAGCCCAATGCAGAGCTCAAAGTCACAAACCATGAGATCACAACCTGAGCCAAAGTCAGATGCTTACTGGACTGAGCCACTCAGGCACCCCTCAATCAGGGATTTCTTGAAAACCACTTGGAAATGTATCAACTGGAAATTTTTACTTACCATCTAGAAATGAAGGATGGCACTGATTGTATGTCAATACAATATCCAATTAGATGGGGGAGAGGGATAGTGACCATAAAGTGTCTCTTGTGTTTGGAGATTTTTGTCATGAAGGAAGCAGATTACTATGCAGGAATGCTAGCCTTAATTTGTTTTGAGACTTTTCATAGAAACCAGAAGGAATATATTATCCTTAGATCTAATATATCTTTTTTTGAATATCATTCTCATAATATATATTTTTTCAATAATTCAACTCTTTATGGATCTTTAGACCATTAATAAATGTTTGTTTCAATGAACAATCTACAGTGTTCTATTCTTGATATTTTTTGATGTTAGCATAAGGATTAAGAGTGTACCAGCTGTGGAATCTTGAGTCCTGGATTATCATTTACTAGTAAAATAAATTTGAATACATTATAAACTCCACTTAAACCAAAAGTTTTCAAAATTGTGTGCATATTGGAATTGCTGGAAGTTTAAAAATATGTATAGTTGACCCTTGAATGACACAGTTTGAAATGCATAGGTTCACTTATATGATGATTTGTTTCAAAATACAGTATAGTGCTATACATGTACTTTCTCTTCCTTATAATTCTCATAACATTTTCTTTCCTCTAGTTTACTTTATTAAAAGAGAATAGTATATAATATTCGCAGCATTCAAAATATGTGTTAATTGACTATTTGTGTTATTGGGAAAGGTTCCAATCAATAGTAGGCTATTAGTAGTTAAGTTTGGGGAGGGTCAAAATTTACATGTGGATTTTTAGTGTATGTGCTGCTGAAGTGAGCACATATGTGGATTTTTGACTACACGGGGGGTTGATGCTCATAACTGCATGGGGAGGGGTTGGTGTAGTTTAAGGGTCAGCTACATCCATCATTAGTACACATACTAGGTCAAATTAATCATAATCTTTGGTTTTGGAGTCTGGCCTCACAGAGATCCCTTAGTGATTCTAATGTGTAGCAATGTCTGAGAATGGCTGCCTCTAAGCCTCATTTTCCTCATCTTTAAAATGGGTATAATGATAGCACCATTATTATAAGAAGTAAATGAAAAAAATGTATGTAAAGTACACAGCACAATGCCTGGAGCATTTTAAATAATTCATATCTCCCACTCCCTGTCTGAGCTCTAAATACAGTTAAGGAAGAGACTGTATCCTTGTTGTTCACTGTTTCATGCATGGAATACAGAAAGAATTTGGGGGATCAATGAATCACTTGCACTGTTTTTGAGAAGGAGGAAAAGACATTATAGTGTTGACTTTTGTTCAGCCTCAAAGATGCTTATAAAAGAAGAAATATATATTGATTAGGTTCTGCTGTAGAGTAACTTCTTTTCTAGAATGATTACACTAGCTATATTTCTTTCATGCTAATATATTACCTTATCCTAACAAATACACATGTCTGACTTTAATGTATCCATAGAACTTTCTTTTTAATTTCTCTGTCCCCCCTCTCTTCCTGCCCTCATTCTCTCCTTTCTTCTCCTCTTTCCCTTTTCCTTTTTTCTTTCATCTCCCTCATTTCCTTTCCTTCTCTCTGCCCACCCCCCTTCTTTCTATTTTTGTGTCTCTCAGAGACAGTTTCTCTTAAAATTTTTGGTTCCACTGAAGTGCCTGGGTGGCTTAGTCAGTGGAATGTCTGACTCTTGATTTTGGTTCAGGTCATGATCCCAGGGTTGTGAGATTGAGCCCTGCAGTGGGCTCTGAGCTGAGTATGAAGCCTACCCTCTCCCCTGCTTACTCTCTCTTTCTCTAATATTAAATAAATAAATATATATATATCCTTTGGTTCCTGGATAAATTGGCCTCTTAACCTTTCCTGGCAGCATCCCATTTACTCTGCTTACTTACCCCAGGTGGTGACTGTGAACTTGTCTTCTGCATTACGATACCCTCCTTCCTTGTCCTGTAGTGCTTCTTATCAATAACTGACTATACAGCTTTGCAAATTACAAAAAAAAAAGCAGGTTGTAATCCCAACATTAATAGTATTCTTCCTCCATACAGCCAATTGTAACATTGTTCATTGAATTCTTTTTCACACATTACTTTATTCCACAAAAGACTTTGGGGTCATTGTCACGTGTCAAACTTTTTATTGATACTAAACAGAACAGACATACACCAGAGAAAGGAATAAGCTTGTGGAAGTCTCAACAAATAAGCAGATTATTATTGTACAGTGTGATACTTGCTGCAGCGGAAATACTAACTGCCTTCCCCACACATTGTGAAATGCACATAGCAGGGGTGTTCCCTCAGTCCTGGCTACATGGGAGGCAGGGCCAGGGTCATGCCATCTGAGCTGCTGTTGTTCCAACAAGGAAGATAGGAGTCAGCTTTGAGGAGTAAGGGGTAAGGGAGGTGGGACGTGGCTGGGTGTTCTAGAGTAAGGAGATTAGTGATAAATGAAGTTGGAGAAGTTGAGGGAAGCCAGGTGTTAAGGACCTTGGGCTTTGTCTTTAGGACACAGGGAAACCTTTAAAAACTGCTTAAATAACCTGGCGACTGCATGATGGAATTTCCTTGAAAAAAATCACATTTACCTGTCAAGGTGAAGGAAAGTAAGAGGACAGCTGAAAACATGCAAAAAAAATGTATGCAGAGAAAAAGGTGCAATATGTTTTTAAGCCAACCAAAAATAATCTCATTCTTAATATTAATTATAACAAAAATTTATTGAAATGCCAGATAGCTTTCTAAGAACCATACTCATAACACTCATCATACAGGTAGATTAAATTATTATAAAATGCTGAGGATGAGGATGATGATGATGATGATGATGATGAGAGAAACAATGACCATCAGTAGTCAGCTGCATAGAACTGGAGGCCATGCCACCTGTAGTCAAAGCTTCACTTTACCACTTGTTCACCATGTGACTTTGGACTAAATGCTTGATACACAGAAATAAACACAATCAATAATTTTTTGGGTCAGTTTAGGGTTTCTTCAACTCATACTTGCCATTTCTTTGTTTAGTGGATGTTAATAACACAGTGAAAGTAAGAAATAATAGCAAAAGAAATGGTGTTGAAATCTGATTGAAGTCAAACTTTATACCTCCATCAAAGAAACAAACAGCAAACAAAAAATAGATGAAATAAATTGCCTGTAAGCAGGGCCTCTGGCGTTTGGAGCAGGTTCAATAGCAGAATAGCATAGGAAGAAGGGGGCATGAGTAGACAGTTTCCCTGATGTTCTTTGAGGAATGGGAGAGCTCATCTGGATTATAAAGAAACTTCATAGAAAATGAATGTGCCTTTTTGGAATCCTATCTTTATTGCTTCTCAAGCGTGTGGCCTTGGGTAGATGACCCAACCTCTCTTTTCCTCCAATTTTCGACTCCAAATTTTTATAAACAATAGTATTGAACTCATAAGATGTTGTGAAGATTAAATGAGCTAATTAATATAAAATACTTGAATTTTACTGGCACACAATGTCACTGTATTTTAATCTATTATTATTTTTATTATTATTGAAACATATTGTTATTGAAACATCATTGAGCATGTTCAATACATATTGAATTGTATATAATCTTAATCTTAAACTTTTTAAACTTTAGGGCCATAGGCAAGAATTTACTGTTTTTACTTCCTGAACTGTGTGCATTATCTGCTTTTTTAGAAACAAAGTATACTTTTAGTGCCAATCAAGGGGAGCTTCTAAACTGTGAGTAGTGCTCAGGACGGGGGCCAGACAGAACAAGTAGCAGTTACAATGGACATCTCTTTTCTGTGGAAGTTAGTGGTCATCTCTAGTGGGCCCACTTAGGGGATGTGATGTCAAACATGTATGTTTCAAGCGTGGCTCAGGAATCTACATGCATAGTGTTAGAAACAAGCATTATGCAGGAATTTTGATGAAATATTGCTCATGGAAGGTGATTCATGTACTCCTTTCTCTAACATGAAATGTAAAATGAGTGTTGGTTTGTTTTGTTTGTTGTTTACTGAGGAAGGAAAGATCTCTGATGTGATTACAATATGACAGAAAGTTTGGACCTTTTTCAGATGGCTAAGAAGTGTGCTTGGGAAGGAAGAATTTGGACTACACACTGAACACCCTTGGGGAAAGATGAAATGCCTTAGAGATTGAGATGCACAGCTGGATAACGCAGAGATAGATCCTTTAAGTTGGAACATGGAGTGAAAGTTGGGAAAGGCTTTTGCATCAGCGTTTGACTGGTTGCTGAATTTAGAACAAGTTTTCTGCAGGCATAAATTTCTATGGAAGCAGAAGTTTTTCAGCACCCAGCAGAGGAAGGATAAAAGAACTTGTGGTTTTATGAGATTAAGGTTTTTTTTCCTAGTATTGTGGCCTGTACTGGAAATACATGATACAAAATCAAAGACCAAACATGTAATTACATGAGCAGCCAAGAGCCCAGGAAATGGTTGTCAACTTCAATACATGGAGGCCTAATCTTACTCAAATTTAAGTGCAGGAGAAGCAAGTTGAGGAAAACACAGCACAAAACAAAAAATAAGATTGTGTGGCTGATGTGAGATCTGTGACCCGCATTTGCGTCTTCATGCATAGGAGAGAATTCCACATTAAGAGATGATTTGAAGTAATTGCAGCCCTGGTAAAGACAGTAGGTATCAGAAAATTATGAGTTTCAAATTGGAGTGGAGTTGGGTGTAGGTCTCAGGAAATTACCACCTGTGATGAACGTTTTCTTTTTCTTTTTGTTTTTTAAGTGTTTATTTTTGAAAGAGAGAAAGAGAGCACAGCAGAGAAAGGGGCAGAGAGAAGGGGACAGAGTTTCTCAAGTGGGCTCTGCACTAATAGCAGTGAGTGCGCTCAGAACTCACCAACCAAACAACCAGATCATGACCTGAGTTGAAGCTGGATGCTCAAGTGACTGAGCTCCCCCCCCCCCCAGGTGCCCCTGTTTTTTTTCTGTTCGTTTGTTTGGTTGGTTTGTTTTTGTTTGCTTGCTTGCTTTGTTTTGACCATTTTCTTCTAGAATAGATATAACGAGTGAGTGCTCTGGAGTCCACCAACCAAGAGATCTCTTATCATAGAAAATGTGAATACCCATAGAACTATGGTATTGGAACATTGGTAAAGGCTCTAGACTAAAGTGGTAAAAGTCCAGGAAATGAGGCTAAACAGAGTCTGAGGTTGACAGAAGTTTCAGCACTTTTAAGTAGGCTGGTGAAGTCTTAATAAAGATGCATGAACAGGAATCAGTAGTAATTAATGCCAAGTGCTACTGGATAGTGAGTAACAAATTAATACCCCTTTTAGCCTTTGGAATGGTGCTTGATTATTGACTCTGGCCATAATTCACAAAGTTATAGTTCTTTATACTGACCATGAACAGATTCCAGTTGCCTGGGGAATAGCGTGCTGAAACTGGATTTTTGCAGAAGAGACTGGAGGCTACCCAATAATGCCACTTCTGCAAAGTTGTGTCCAGAATTGAAAGGCATGATTGAGTAAACATTCTATTTGAAATCACCTAAAGTTTGTTGTTCATGTTGCATCCTACTGTTGACAATAGATTGGGTAATGTTATTACATACTTGCTAAAAGAGCCCTGTGAAAAATATCAGGAAGCACCAAACAGTTTTTGAGACATTCAAGGCAGATTTTGTTCTAATAATTCCTGAACCCCTAAATGTTTTCTATAGGATAGTCACAAGATAGGAATATTTTTCTATCTTTATAAGAGAGACATGCATGATCTACTTTAAAAGGAAACAGGGCTTAATGGGTAAAAATAACCCAGAACTTTCGGGAGTGCTGTAGAATGATTGCTTTCTCCAAGATCAATTTTTTCTAAAGGAAGCATAATAAAGAACTTTTAATTAATGCAATTAGCATCTAGACTGGCACGTATTATGGGTCACTGAATGTACGAATACATAATAAATCTTGTAAAATGAGGATGTATGTGGGTTAAAGAACACTAAAAACAGAGGCTACGAGTGATCACTGCATCATTTCAAGCCCAAGGTGTACCACACTGACTGCAGCATGAATAGTTTGTTCAGTTTCAGATTTAGAGTAGACCTAACCAGGTAGCCATCATAGAATGGGCCTCTCTTCAGAAATCATTACCTGTGTAGAGCTGAGTACAGTGTATGAGTCTCAAAATTAACATGTACAAAACTGAGTCTTTGATATTACATCTCAAAATGGCTCTTTCTATATCTTCTTCATATCTGTAAATGGCACCTCTGTCCTATTTGTTGAAGTCAAAACTTTAAATCAATTCTGGACTCCTTAGTTCTCTCTCCCGCACCCATTCCATTAATAAAAACTATTAGACCTCTCTTCAAAATGTACTGACACTTGAACGGCTTCTTATCACAACAGCCCCCCGATCTGTGCCACAACCATTTTCTGCCTGAGTTATTCCATTATGTTCATTATGATCTTTTGCTAATATTACTTTTCTCACATTGGCCATATAGTAGAAATCTACTTTTCTCCTCACTGAAACCTGTATTTTGGTCATGTGACTCGATTGGACAATGAAATGTGTAAGAATTTATATGCATCCCTTCTGCATGGTAGCTTTAAGAATTAGCTGGACTGGTGGAACTGACCTAATCCATTCACAACGGTTCCTATTATAAGCTTCACACCCTTGCAGACTATAGGTACATATGTAGGATAAGAGAAAAATCCATTTTGATGATTTAAGCCACTGAGACTTTCAGGTTGACCACCAGTTTAGCTTTGCCTATCCTAAATGATAAATTGTTCCAGGAGACGCCAGAACCACAGGAACAAAACTCAAAATATTTGTCACTGGTTATGGCAATGGTTGGTAGATGTCAAGGAAATATTATCGGAGGCCAGATGGATGATAATTCATGTTATGCGGTGATAAAATTCTAAACTATGGTCACATGGAAAGTAAATATTGTACCCATTGGGCTTGGAGCTTTGCAGAAGAGAATAAGCAAATATCAGTAAGGAGTGTATCACTTTTGAATTCCTTTAGACCTGTTACAGTAGAAAAAGGTAAAAGATTGGTTGGTTTCAAGAGAGAAAGAAAGAGATTAAAGAGATGTGGGGACTTGGCAGCATAAAGATGCAACTGACTTCTGTTTCCATATAGTAAAAATAAAACTGTTAAGGCCTTTAAAAAACAAAGACTAAAATTCAGCCTAGCAGCAGTAAGGGCCAAAACAAAAGAATGGCCATCAGGCACATGTAAAAGTCTCTGAAAGAATTCTTTACCTCATAAATCTTTTCAGTTGAACCAGAAGGTCTAGAGAAAAATACTAGGGATGAGCCTTTCCAGAATATCTGTTAAATTTATACCCACAATAAAGCCCAGAGAGCAGGGCACATCTCCAAAAGAATTGTGAGGAAGATTATTGGCATATGAAGAGGACTGAAAACATGAGGAATAAGATGACTGTAGCTTTGCCACAACGGTACTGTCAAACAACAACAAACAAACAAACAAATCACTAGCCTGTGAAATTGTGACTATTCAAGTCTTAAAATAGCCCCCGGACCCCTAATCCTTTGGCGGTAAAGAAAGTTTAGCAAGATGCTCAAGTCAGAGGGGCCACAATTTATTATATTCTTTTTAGTCGTATCCTGTGACGATAAGGTATGGAGGGCAGATCCTAGAACCCTTGAGGACTGTAAGCTTGAGAACCACTCTCAGGAAGATAATCCTCCCAGTAATTCCTCAGGGGGAATGCAGAATCTCTGTGGTTCTGTGACTTCTAGGTTCCTTCTCCTCATATCCATTGTTGTGTTCTTTTTTGTTTGTTTGTTTCAAAGACTCTCTTTATTTTTACTTATTTTCTTAAATAGTTTATCGTCAAGTTGGTTTCCATATAACACCCAGTGCTCAACCCAACAAGTGCCCTCGTCCATGCCCATCATCCGCCTTCCCCTCTCCCCCACCTCCATGAGCCCTCAGTTTGTTCTCAGCATTCAAGTCTCCCATGGTTTGCTTCTCTCTCTCTCCCCAACTATTTTCCCCCATGGTCCTCAGTTAAGTTCCTCCTAATCCACCTATACATGCAAACATGAAAACATACGGTATCTGTCCTTCTCTTCCTGATTTATTTCACTCAGCATAACACCCTCAAGTTCCATCCACGTTGCTACGCATGGCCAGATTTCATTCTTTCTCATTGCCATGTACTGTTCCATTGTATAGATAAACCACTTCTTCTTGATCCATTTGTCACTTGATGGACACTCAAGCTCTTTCCATGTCTGGCTATTGTTGAGAGTGTTGCTATGAACATTGGGGTACATGTGCTCCTATGCCTCAGTACTCCTGTATCCCTTGGGTAAATCCCTAGCAGTGCTATTGCAGGGTCCTAGGGGAGTTCTATTGTTAGTTTCCTGAGGAACCTCCACACTGTTTTCCAGAGGGGCTGTACCAGTTTACATTCCCACCAACAGTGTAGGAGGGTGCCCGTTTCTCCACATCCTCGCCAGCATCTCGAGTTCTCTGATTTGCTCATTTTAGCCACTCTGACTGGCGTGAGGTGGTATCTCAGTGTGGTTTTGATTTGTATTTCCCTGATGAGGAGGGATGCTGAGCATCGTTTCATGTGTCTGTTGGCCATCTGGATGTCCTCTTTGGAGAAGTGTCTGTTCATATCTTCTGCCCATTTCTTCACTGGGTTGTTTGTTTCTCGGGCATGGAGTTTGGTGAGTTCCTTATAGATTTTGGATATTAACCCTTTATCTGATATGTCATTTGCAACTATCTTTTCCCATTCCGTTGGTTGCCTATTAGTTTTGTGGGTTGTTTCCTTTGCGGTGCAGAAGCTTTTAATCTTGATGAGGTCCCGATCGTTAATTTTTCTCTTGATTCCCTTGCCTTTGGGGATGTGTCAAGTAAGAAATTTCTGCTGTTGAGGTCAAGGAGGTTGTTGCCTGCCTTCTCCTGTAGGGTTTTGATGGTTTCCTGTCTCACATTCAGGTCCTTTATCCATTTTGAGTTTATTTTGGTGTATGATGTGAGAAAGTGATCTAGTTTCATTCTTCTGCGAGTTGCTGTCAAGTTCTCCCAGCATCATCTGTTAAAGAGGCTGTCATTTTTCCATTGGATAGTCTTTCCCGCTTTGTCAAAGATTAGTTGGCCATACATTTGTGGGTCCACTTCTGAGTTCTCTATTCTGTTCCATTGGTCTATGTGTCTGTTTTTGTGCCAATACCAAACTGTGTTGATGATTACAGCTTTGTAGTAGAGGTTAAAGTCTGGGACGGTGATGCCACCCATTTTGGTTTTCTTCTTCAATATTACTTTGGCTATTCGAGTTACATACAAATTTTAGGATAGTTTCTTCTAGGTTTGAGAGGAATGCTGGTGCAGTTTTGATTGGGATTGCATTGAATGTGTAGATTGCTTTGGGTAGTAATGACATTTTAACTATATTTATTCTTCTGACCCATGAGCATGGAATACTTTTCCATTTCTTTGTGTCTTCTTCAATTTCCTTCATAAGTTTTATATAGTTTTCATCATACAGATCTCTTATATGCTTGGTTAGGTTTATTCCTAAGTATTTTATGGCTTTTTGTGCAATTGTGAATGGGATCCATTTCTTGATTTCTTTTTCTGTTGCTTCATTGTTGATGTATAAAAATGCAACCGATTTCTGTACGTTGATTTTCTACCCTGCAACTTTGTTAAATTCATGGATCAGTTCTAGTAGGCTTCTGGTGGAGTCTGTTGGGTTTTCTATGTAGAGTACCATCTTATCTGCAAAAAGTGAAAGTTTGACTTCTTCTTTGCCAATTCTGATGCCTTTGATTTCCTTTTGTTGTCTGATGGCTGGGGCTAGGACTTCCAGCACTATGTTAAACAACAGTGGTGAGAGTGGGCATCCCTGTTGTGTTCCTGATCTCAGGGGGAAAGCTCTCCGTTTTTCCCCATTGAGGATGATGTTAGCTGAGGGCTTCTCATAAATGGCTTTCATGATGTTTAAGTAAGTTCCCTCTATCCTGACTTTCTCGAGGGTCTTTATTAAGAAGGGATGCTGTATTTTGTCAAATGCTTTTTCTGCATCTATTGACAGGATCATGTGGTTTTTATCTTTTCTTTTGTTGATGTGATGTATCACACTGATTGATTTGCGAATATTGAACCAGCCCTGTAACCCAGGAATGAATCCCACTTGATCTTGGTGGATAATTCTTTTTATGCGATGTAAGATTCAATTTACAAATATTTTGTTGAGGATTTTTGCATCTGTATTCATCAAGGATAGTGGCCTGTAGTTCTCTTTTTTTTGTTGTTGGGTCTCTGTCTGTTTTGGGAATCAAAGTGATGCTGGCTTCATAGAATGGGTCCAGAAATTTTCCTTCGATTTCTATTTTTTGGAATAGCTTGAGAAGAATGGGTATTAAGTCTGTTTTAAATATCTGGTAGAATTCCCCAGGGAAGCTTTCTGGCCCAGGGCTCTTATTTGTTGGGAGATTTTTGATAACTGATTCAATTTCTTCACTAGTTATGGATCTGTTCAGATTTTCTATCTATTCCCGTGTGAATTTTGGTAGTGAGTGTGTGTTTAGGAACTTGTCCGTTTCTTCTAAATTGTCCAGTTTGCTGGCATATAATTTTTCATAGTATTCCCTGATAATTGCTTGTATTTCTGAGGGGTAGGTTGTAATAAGTCTATTTTCATTCGTGATTTTGTCTATTTGGGTGCTCTCTCTTTTCTTTTTGAGAAGCCTGATTAGAGGTTTGTCAATTTTGTTTATTTTTTCAAAAAACCAACTCTTGGTTTCATTGATCTGTTTAACTGTGTTTTTGGATTCTTTATTGTTTATTTCTGCCCTGATTTTTATTATTCCTCTTCTCCTACTGGGTTTGGGGTGCTCTTGTTTCTCTCCTTCTAGTTTCTTTAGGTGTACTGTTTGATTTTGTACTTGCTCTTTTTCTAATTTCCTGAAATAGGCCTGTAGAGCAATGTACTTTCTTCTTAGACTGTCTTTGCCACGTCTCATAGAGTTTGGTTTGTTGTATTTTTATTTTTATTTGTTTTCATATATTTTAAAATTTCTTCTCTAATTGCCTGATTGGTCTAGTCATTCTTTAGTAGGGTGTTATTTAACCTGCATGTTTTTGGAGGTTTTCCAGACTTCTTCCTGTGGTTGATTTCAAGTTTCATAGCATTGTGATCTGAATGTGTGCATGGTATGATTTCAATTCTTTTATATTTATTGAGGGCTGCTTTATGACCCAGGATGTGATCTATCTTGGAGAATGTGCCATGTGCATTTGAGAAGAAAGTGAATTCCATGGCCTCAGGATGTAGAGATCTAAATATGTCTGTCAAATCCATCTGGTCCAATGTGTCATTCAAGTCCATTGTTTCTTTAGTGATTTTCTGTCTAGTTGATCTATCCATTGCTGTAAGTGGAGTATTAAAGTCTCCCGCTATTAGCACATTCTTATTCATATGATTGTTTCTGTTTGTGATTAATTGTTTTATGTATTTGGGTGCTCCCATATTCGGTGCATAGACATTTATCATTGTTAGCTCTTCCTGATGGATAGACCCTGTAATTATTATATAACTGCCTTTAATTTAAAGTCCAGTTTGTCTGATATAAGTATGGCTACTCTGGCTTTCTTTTGACTTCCTGTAACATGATAGATATTTCTCCATCCCCTTGCTTTCAGTCCGAGGGCATCCTTCTGTCTTAAATGAGTTTCTTGTAGATAGCAAATAGATATATTATTTTTTTATCCATTCTGCTACCCTATGTCTTTTGATTGGAGCATTTAGTCCATTAACATTCAGTGTTACTATTGAAAAAATTTGGGTTTAGAGTCATTGTGTTCTTTGTAGGATTCATGCTTGTGATGGTGTGTCTGGTACCTTGTGTTCCTTGCAATACTTCCCTCATAGAGTCCCCCTCAGGATTTCTTGTAGGGCTGGTTTAGTGGAGACAAATTCTTTCAATTTTTGTTTATTTGGGAATACTTTTATCTTTCCTTCTATTTTGAATGACAGGCTTGCTGGATAGAGGATTCTCTCTGCATATTTCTTCTGTTCATCACATTGAAGATTTCCTGCCTTTCTTTTCTGGCCTGCCACATTTCATTAGATAGGTTGGTCACCACTCTGATAGGTTTCTCTTGTATGTTAGGGCCCTTTTCTCCATAGCTGCTTTCAAAATTCTCTCTTTGTCCTTATATTTTGCCAGTTTCACTATGATAGTCATGTAGAAGATCAATTCAAGTTTCATCTAAGGGGAGTCCTCTGTGCCTCTTGGATTTCAATGTCTATTTTCTTCCCCAGATTGGGGAAGTTCTCTGCTATACTTTGTTTAAGGACTCCTTCAGCGCCTTTCCCTCTTTCTTCCTCTTCTGGAATTCCTATGATAGAGATATTGTTCTGTGTGATTGTACCACTCAGCTTTTGAACTTTCCTTTCGTGTTCCTGAATCAGTTTATCTCCCTTTTTCTCAGCTTCCTCTTTTTCTATAATTGTGTCTTCTAATTGACCTATTCTCCTCTCTGCCTCTTCAATCCATGCATTGGACATTTCCATTTTATTATGCATCTCATTTATAGCATTTTTAAATTCCTCACAACTATTTTTAAGCTCCATAGTCTTTGTAGCAATAGTTTCTCTGATGTCTTCCATGCCCTTTTCAAGCCCAGTGATTAATTTTATGACTATTCTTCTAAATTCTTGTTCAGCTATGTTGCTTACATCTGTTTTGAGCAGTTCTTTAGCTGTCATTTCTTCCTGGAATTTCTTTAGAGGAAGTTCTTCCATTTCTTCATTTTGGCTAGCTTTCCGTCTCTTGTTAGTTTGTTATGCACTCTGCACCTGTGTAGTATATTTTAATTGTGTCTATTGGTTTCTCTTGTTGAGACTTTGGTTATTTTATTTCCCTATTCATAGTAGTATTTGGGACTCTCTCCACCATATGTACTTTGGCTTGTTTCTTGAGGTAGCCCTGGAAAAGACAACAGACAGACAAACACACAGGGAATAAAGGCACACAAATGCACCGACAGATCCAACAAACAAGCAAACTGAAAGGGAAAAAGAAAAAGAAAAAAAGTAGGAAAAAGGAAGGAGGAAAAACAAATAATAAAAATTTAAAAAAGAAAAGAAAAAAGAAAAAAACCTAAAAGACAGTCTAAAAGACAGTCTAAAACCAGAATTCCCAGTTACAAATAAAGAGCAGGGTATATGCAGTACTGATGGAAGAGCATATACAAAGAGAGACATGACAGGGCAGGGAGGAAGGGAAATTGGATGATCACCAGACAGAGAGACTAAGAGGCTTAATTCACAGAGAGAAAGAGGAGAATATGGTAAGAGGTGGGGAGAAAGAAACAAAGATAATGTTACTCAGAGACTGTATAGTGTGATTACTCAAGAGAGAGAGATTTAAGGTAGCAATGGAGGTGTAGAATATACATCTAAAGAATGGATTAAATGTGACTGTTTAAGCACAACTATGACCAGAGTGCTGAGTCCAGCAGAGGGGAGGGATATGAATGAGACAAGGGAAAATATATCTGAATAGAAAGAATTGTTCTAGAATTAATCATGGCAGTGCATCCATGTTGGTCTTGCCCCGGGGCTCTGGTAAAAAAAAAAAAAAAAAAAAATCAGCTCTCTAGAGGAGATGGGCCTAGTTTGGTTCAGGCAGTTCTTAGCCTCCACTGTATCTCAGGGGCCATTCCCTGAGGTCCTACCTTGGTGGTTGTGGGAAGAAAAATGGCGGCGCCCCTGTCCCTTCTCAAACTAAACATTGCAACTCACTCTTTTGGGTCCGATCTCCCTGTGTCAGGGGCGTAGCCAAGGTGGGCTGTGTTCTATGTCCCAAGCCATGCCTCATTTCCAAATCTTAGTCTGCGCGCCCTATTGATAACGCCCGAAATATAAACCCATAGGCCGCGTCCTCAGAGCAGTTTCAAGCTGGCCGCCTCCCCACTGGGGATCAAGCTGAGCCATAAAAACGGCGGAGTGGCTTCAGTTGCACATTTTCCCCTCCAGACAAGGTGGTGAGCAAGGAGCAGTTTCTCCCGGGGTCGCCTGGGACCAGTGCGTCCCGCTCAGGGTCAGCTGGACAGCAGGAAACTGGATCCCTCTGTGTCCCGAGCAGTGGTTTATCTCTTCGACAGGGACAGGGACATTTCCTTGAGCAGTTTCAGCCGCTCTTTCTTTTCCCCTTGACTCACCAGGGCTCCCCGCAAAGGGGGTTTCCTCCCCTCCCTTCATGTCTCCAGGTCCCATAACTTTTTTATCTTCCCCAGTTCGCACCCATGCTATAAGGTTGTTTTCTCATTGGACTCTGTCTCCTTTTCCTCCCAAACTCCTGGATTCTGTAAGGGTTCCTATGGCTTCAGGTCTTCTCCATTTGAGAGATGGGGGTGAGTGAAATGTACGGAGCTCCCTACTCTCCACCATCTTGCCTCCTTCCCCATTGTTCCTGTTCTTGACCAGGAATGTTTATTCCAGTCATTGCATTTCTCTTTTGTGAATCCAATGGGGGTAGAGTAGAGGGGCAGATCATAGAGCTTTTTGCATATGTGTATATATATGTATTTTAAATTTCTAGGTGTTTAGAACAAGAAGTGGCACATGTGGACTTTTATAGACATACTTAATGGATCTTGTCCTTTTAATTCTGATAATATTATTGGACAGAATGTTTGAATTCTCTTGAGGAGGGTTTGATAGTTTACATGTGAGGAAGGGAGTGAACTAAATATTTGTGATCATATGGGAAGAATGTTGGTCAGTCAGGGTGTACAGAAATGTATTCTGCTTTAAACAAATTTTAATATTGAAATTTTTTACCCATATGAATGCAGTCAGGATTATATAATTTGCATGGGTCAGTGAAATGTGAGCAGAAGTGATCATGAACTCAGTAGCAGAAACTTAAAGAGCCAATGTATGGTTTGTCATACCTCTGTCTTTATACTTCACTTATGAAAACAAGTCCATTGGTTGAGGTCTCTGAGTAACTGCAATGAACATAATCCTCTTTCTTAACAAGAATGTAGATGTAGAACAAATGAGAACTAGTTTTATGGATGCATATCATTTGCTTTTAGGATATTTATCACTGCAGCATAACTTAGCTTATCCTAATTACTATAGATCAAAATTCTACCCACAAGGCAAAATCTAGAATGATCATTTTAAAATGTCCTATTATTCACTCTTCATGAACCTCTGCAATCACTCTGATTAAAAGACAGTCCTAATTTGGACTTTCTTCCTTCTTCCTTTCTCACCTAATTTCTTTTCACTCTCTATTTCATTCTTTCTAATGTAGCCAAGCATTTGTGACCTTGCTCTTCTTAGACCATGGCCGGCATGTTCACACTTTGCTATTTCTTCTGCCTAGAACACTCTTATCCCAATTGTACACATGACCTCTCTCACTTCCTTTATGTGTATTCAAGTGTCACTTTATCTGTAATACCTTCCTGACCACCTTTTATAAAATAAAGCAGTAACACCTGCTCTGTCTCCATCTTAGTCTTCTACACCTTCCTCTAAAACACTTAACACGCATTGGCATATTGTATGTTTACTAATATGCCTCTCCCCATCCCTTCCTTATATTGTGTGCACACTAGAATCTAAGCTCTGTGATGGAAGAGGCATTGTTTTCTTTATTGTTGTTTTATCTCCACTTCCCATAACACTATGTGAATGACAGCAGTCAATAAATACTGAGTGAATGAAAACTAAAAGAGATAAATTAGATATGCGTCTTTTTGGGGATGTTGGTGTATTTAGAAAATATATTTTTGTTTGGAAGGAACTAGGGACCCTTAAGGAGAGAAAGAAGAACCACATTAAAGTTCTAGTCATCCAGAGAATGCAGGAATGACACTGACACTTAATGTACTATAGTTGACTATCTTCCATTAAAATATTTGAAAATAATGATTAGCCACTTGGGGATAAACATAAAAGCAGACCATTTTTCTGCCTTTATTCCCTGCACCTTGGAGAGCTACAAGACTGAAGAGACATTAAATGAATTAACATGCATTTGTATACAGCTGCCTACCAGCAGCTGAGGTGCCAATTAGACAGCTTAGAAGAGGAGCTATATCTAAGAATTTAGGAAAAAAATAAGACTATGCCATTTGCTTCTTGATAGGATAATTGTTGATTAACCTATGTATAAACTTTAGTTTTTGTATTCAAGGCCTTTCAAAAATACATATAAGAAGTATATGTATGAGGTACCTTTTCTAAGTGAATTGATAATAAGTCTCTCCAGCATGTAATTTCCAGATCGTAAGGGATAACAATATGTTTTCTCTTTAGTGGACTAAACTTTTAATCATTATTTGTCATACTTGAAACCTATGAATGCTGATTTTCTGTTGCCCAAATTTCCCAGTTCACTGATTCCTTGTCAGGTGAATAGATGTCAACTCTGTGAATGATAGAGTCATAATCCCTTTCAAAAGAGAAAGGTAAGACTCAGGCCTGCTCCTAACATTTCTGGGGATCATGACAAGAGTACAAATGGAAGTACAAATAGTAATGTATTGATATCAAAAGTTTCCAGTCAAGCAAAATATAAAACATGCTTTTCATTTTGACCCTAACCCTTTCTCTTCACATTTCTAGTTCCATATTGTACAGAGAAGGCCCTTCATGTGTTTTTATGGATGCTTTAGCTTGAACGTCTAAGCTCTATATTCAGACCTTATAAACTTCCGATCCTCTGGCTATTCCTTGGGACCAGGGAACACATACATCTTTGGGAGGAAAGATCCAGCAGAGAGGCCAGAAAGGGTCCTAAAAACAAGGTTTGAATCATCTGTACAAAGAATTCTGAGCCCTTCAGTATACATGATCTAGAAAAGGGGAGTCTGTCCTCAGTCTGGATGCATCTCTTGACCTTGCAACTCATTTTTGCCATGGAAATAGGGGTGGAGAGTTGGTCAGAGAAAGTCTGCAGAGACATAGGACTGCAAAACCAAGTATAGTTGCCTCTCTTTCTCACATCTAAGGGCAGTGTCATACTGGTGAGATTGATGTCCGAGGCTACTCCACAAGATGTATCAACAAGAGCTGCCTGTTCTATCCCCCTAAACTCCTCCTGAGCATAGAGCTCAGTGGACATATTCAGAGCTGTAGACAATAGTGTATAGCAAAATTTGGCCATTAAGAGAGTAGTGCAAGCTTTCAATAAAGATAGTTCTTCTTAGGAAGAATAGAATGTTTAATTCATTTAATGAGGTATTTTATGAAGTAATTTGGAAGCTATTAAAGGTGCAGTTAAAGCAAATGATGATGATTCAAAGAATATTCCTTACATAATGGCTTTGGATCCTTAGGGAGAGAAAGGAGGCTATCATTAAAAAGGGTGTGGTTTTTCTGGCCCATGATGGTGGCACATGGTCAGTGAACAGTGTTAGTTGTACAGGAAGTATTCAGTGCAAAATATTGCACATCATAGTTCTATCTACATATGATACAAATCTGCCTGTAAATCTCTCAAATTAGTATGCATTAACTTTTGTTCATTAAAACCAGATATTCTGATGCTGGGTAATTTACTGGTATTAAAAAAAATAATTTCATTTTCTGTGTGCTTGAAGTCTTCCTGAGTAGCAGGGCTGATGTGGGAAAAGTGCTGTTTTTGAAGATATAGTTTGACCCAGGAGGAGAATTGATGATTGATTGCTATGGGAAGCATTTAAATGTGTTTTTGGACCAGGGCTCCTGGGTGGCTCAGTTGGTTAAGCATCCAACTTCAGCTCAGGTTATAATCTCACAGTTCACAAGTGTAGGCCCTACGTCGGGCTCTGTGCTGACAGTCCAGAGCCTGGAGCCTGCTTTGAATTCTGTCCCCCTTGCTCTCTGCCCCTCCCCTGCTCATGCACTATCTCTGTCTGTCTCTCAAGAATAAATAAACAGTTAAAAACTTTTTAAAAAATGATTTAGACTACTTCCAGTCATCACCAAATGATCATTTGTTACAAGAGATTCTCAAAACTTTGTTAAACATTCAAGGAATTTTTCTCTCAAAATAGGCAGTGAAATTTTGGGTTGCAGGATCCTATTATACTCTTAAAAGTTATTTGGGTCTCAAAAAGATTTGCTTATATGAGCTATACCTACTGATATTTACCATATTAGAAATTAAAAATGATAATTTAAACATATAATTATATTAAAATTACATGAATACATGTTAACAGACACTTTATTAAGTATAACTACATGAAGTATAACAACATATTTATATAATATAAAATATAACTATAAATTATAATTTTTTTAAAAAATAAAAACTTACATTGTTTTGCAGTTTTAAAAAAAGACAGTTGGATTCTCAAATCTAGCGGCACTTAGTCTGTTGCATACCATATGTCGTGTAGCCTCTGAAAATTGCCACTGTGAAGGCATGGAAGTAAAAAAGCAAGTAACCTCTTAGTAATTTTATAGAAAATAGTTTTGATCTTGTGGCCCCCTAAAAGGTTCTCAGAAAGCCTCAGACATCCCTAGACCATATTTAGGGAATCATGCTTTTATGTTTTTATGTCTTTAGAACTGCACTGCCCAATAGGGTAACTAAAAGGTATGTCAGCTATTTGAATGCAAATTGATGAAAATTAAATGAAATTAAAAATTCTGGGGCACCTGGGTGGCTCAGTTGGTTAAGCATCTGACTTCGGCTCAGGTCATGATCTCACGATCTTTGGGTTTGGGCCCCACATCAGGCTCTGTGCGGACAGCTCAGAATCTGGATCCTCCTTCAGATTCTGAGTCTCCCTGTCTCTCTGCCCTTCCCCTGCTCACACTCTGTCTCTCTCTCTCAAAAATAAATAAACATAAAAATTAAAAAAAAAATCAGGTTCTTATTCTCTCTTGTCACCTTAAGTGTCCAATAGCCGCAGGTTAGGAGACTGCTCACAATACCCTGATAGATGTAAGTTAGGAGACAAGCATGTTTAACAGTGGTCAAGTTGGTCAACTGCTATGTTGGGCAGCACAAAGTTTGAACATTTTCATCATCATAGAAAGTTAAGTTTGGCAGTATTGCTCTACTGTTTATTTTTCCTTCTTTTTACTCCCTCCCCTCGTATTGGTGAGAATGTTAGCTCTCAAAGGTCCTCACTTTTGAGTGGACAACAAGAATACAATTTCCACCATTCCCTGCCCTGATGAACAACATCCAAACAGATGATGGGCAGTCAGCCTGCACTGCATGATAGGAAATGGTACTAAGAGCTACGCAGGTTAGGAGACTGTTCACAATACCCTGATAAATGTAAGTTAGGAGACAAGCATGAGTTCCTTTCCAGTTACACCAGTTGATATGGATTGTATACTTTCATATGTGGAAATAATTACCTGTAAGATTGCCACTTATCTTATATTGAAGTAAAAAACAGACATTGGTTATTATATCAGAGAGGGATTAAAATATGAGAGTGCTTGCTAATATATTTGATATTGCTTCCTTTTTCTGGATGCCTTGCTTTTCATGATTTGATAATTTCATTTCTACAAACATAATTTGCTCTTCAAATGCCTCTAAAAATACTTTATGTTAGAAATATTTTCTCCTAATCTTTGTCCTTTCTTGTGTTAAATTATGATTGATTATGTCTCTGGGTTCATTGCATTTCTATTGTACTGTAAAGTCTGGGAGGGTAGGACCCTAGAATACAGGTTGGTGCATGGTATACCCTAATTGTGTTGCTTCTCGGGCACATCTAGTCCTCTCAACGCAGTAGTAGCTGAAGGCTAGCCTCACTGTTTTAGTCTTACTGGCTCATTATTTATTTTGGTTTTCCTTTTCTTGGCCTTTCTCTCTACATGTGTAAATACTCAGTTCAAGATCTCTTGCTCGCCCATTCCCCATAGGAAATCATAGATACTTTCAAAATTATTGAAGACCTGATTGGCAGTGATATGTGGTATTTGAAGCCCTAATGCTCTAACATTTGGCTATGCACACTTAGGCAAGAATCTGGGTCTAATTCTTTTACCTCTGTTGAATCTAAACCCTGGTATAACATTTTATCAATAAAATTTTATCATCTTTTAATCTCTTAAAAATTTTTTAATGTGTATTTACTTTTGAAAGAGAGAGAGCAGGGTAGAGGTAGAGAGAGACACACACAGAATCTAAAGCAGGCTCCAGGCTGAGCTGTCAAGCACAGAGCCTGATATGGGGCTTGAAACCACAAACTGTGAGATCAGGACCTGAACCAAAGTTGGACATTTCACTGACTGAGTTATTCAGGCACCCAAATCATCTTTTAATCTCTTTTGCATTATTATATTTATCATACCACATAGTAATTCCCATTTATCATGTTCAGTATTTTTAAAGGGAAAAAAAAATCCAGGCCTAAACAATTATTTCTGATTGATTGATTAGTATGGATTGTATATTTATAATTTATTTTCATAAATCACATAGTACAATTGCATCTATAAATAAAGAAGATATGTCACATCCCAGCAACATGTTTTGTTGTCAAAGCTTCAACACCAGAAGTAGAAGTAATCAAGAAAAGAAAGAAAATATGTATCAGCAATTTAGAAAGAGGTAGAAGAATGCTTAAAAATCATAGAAAAATGATCTTTGTCCAAAAAAGGAGATGGAAAGTTGCCTACAGATTGAGCAGCAAAACAAAGAGGTGTGAAAGGCATGAGAAAGTCCATATGAAGTGTATTTTCCAGACACACCCATGTGAGGTAGACAGGGTAGGGAATGTCCTGACATTTGTAACTTAGGCCCTCTGGCTGCTGTGGCAGCCAGGATGATCTTTCTGAAGTCCGAGCTATTTCTGGGTGTGTGTCTATTGGCTTGAAATACCTTGGAAGAACCCTTTCTAATACCTTCCTCTGGCTGTCAGGAATGCTTAAAAGGATTCTATCAGACTTACCGCTCAGAGATGAAACATTTGAAGTGCACTGTCTGGTTTAGGTAATACATTGGCAGCAACTATTTTATTTCAAAGAAAAATCCATCAATTAACAAGTGAACATGACAGATAGAGTGACAGTGTTTCTCTGTGTTCAAAAGAGGTAGCTAAAGAAAAAGGAACACTGGGTATCTGAAGAGGAAAAATCACCCCTGGGGAAGAAAAAAGGAGCCCCCTGAGAATGCAAAAGGCTCACAAAATAGATCTGTCAGATCCTTTCAGACTTTGATGAAAGACACAGTGCTTGATATTAGGAAGACTCTGGGCAAAACAATTCTTCACCCTAGATGAATTCTAAGTTCAACTAAAGAGAGAGATTACCATGAAAGGAAAAATGAAACAAGAGTTGGAAAAGATCAGTGCAAATAAGAATAATTTTGCCTACTCCATAATTTGCTTAGGATAAGATTTATCTACCCCCAAATCAGTGTTGAAGCAACAAAATTCAGGCATTGAGACATTTTTTATTTATATCTGTGTAGGCATGCTATCAAATGCCAATACATCTTAGCAAGACCAGCATGAATGTTAATGTGTTTGTTCTCATAAAATGCATCCTAAAACTTGAATATGATTTAACATTTATGGTGTGCCTTCTGAGTATAGCAATATGTAGGTGTAATTGGTAATGGATTGATAAAGAACAACTTACCTTCATAGAATTTCTAATCAAATAGGGCAGCTATGGCTTAGAGGCAATGTGTATGTATTACCATGGGCAACAGTTTTCCTCCTAGGGCTGTATAATTTTATAAACAGTAGACTCCTAAACATACAATTAATTCAAATAGAAATCTTCTAAATTACTTTTTTAGTATCTCTTACCATCTCAATATTTTAGAAAACATACCATACTATTAAGCATGTGATCAGTGATTATCTCCTTTTATAAAACAATAATGAAGAGGTATTATTTTGGGGTTTTTAAATTTTTCCCTATGATAAATCAAGAAATTTTATAATGACACTTATTTCTTGATGACTCAAGCTTAAGAAGGCAATTTCCAAGACCCCCATCAATCCTTCTCTCCTATTCACACAATTGTGTAGTCCCCACCACTATGGATAGTTGTCACCTCTGTAACTAATGGGATATTGAAGAAATGAAAGACAAGAGGCAAGGTAAAAGTAGCCCTTTGTGGCTTCTGCCCTGCTGTCTTGTGGACCACTGTCTCTGAAGAAAGCCAGTTGCTATATTGTGAAAATATGCAAGTAGCCCTTCAGAAAGGTCTACATGACAGTAGCTAGTGTTTCTCAAGGACAGCCATCAACTTCCTAACCATTTTAGTAAGCCATTTTGGAAGTGGATCCTTCACACTCAATCAAGCTTTCACATGAATATAGTCAAGGCTTGTCCATATCTTTTTTTCTTTTTCAATGTTATTTATTTAGTTTGAGAGAGGTGGGGGAGGGACAGAGAGAGAGAGAGAGAGAGAGAAAGGATCCCAAGAGAGCTCCAATCTGTCAGAGCAGAGCCCAACACAGAGCTCGATCATCTCACAATCCTGAGATCATGACCTGAGCCAAAATCAAGAGTGAGACGCTCAACTGACTGAGTCACTGGGGCACCCCAGGCTTGTCTATATCTTGATAACAATCTGTTAAAAAGTAGACAACAGGTCCAAAATGCAGTTACTTGTGCTAAATTCCACATCACCAAACCAAGACATAATCACAATTTTTGCTTTCCCAAGATGGAATTTTAAACCAGATTATCAAGAATCACCTTATCAGCATTAGTTGGGTAATCTGCTTGATAACCTCCTGCCATTCCCTAAAGGAAAGTCACCTTGCTACAACCAACCCACTTCTTTGACTAGTATAACTTCTTGTGTTTGCTTCTTTCTGCCTTTATGTCTTTCATTTTGTACAGCTCCTTAGAGGTCCTTTCTATTTGTGAGATTGGGTGTTGCCCAATTCTAATCGAGTTTTGCTCAAATAAGCTTATAAGATTTTGAATATTTTATCTTTTAATAGACCTCATGAAAGAACCAATGCCATAACCACTGAGTTAAGTTGTAGAATCCCTTTCTAGAGGAACTGTATAATGAGAAAGGATTTTTTTTGTTGTTTTAGGCATGTAATTTGGGGGGGGGGGGTTTATAAGTAGCAGTAGATACTAATACACAGCCTTTAAGCATTATGTTACATTTTAAAACCAAAGCAAACTTCCATATGGACTTAGTGAAATACCATGTTTATATTAGAATATCAGCTTGTTTCTCCATGCATGCAACTTGGTTGCCTATAATCAAGCAGTGGTGCAAGGCAACAAATATCGATCTTTTCTTTTGGTCCAACAGTAGCAAGTAGACAACTTGACAACCATTCCAACCTCTTTAATAGCTAATGAAAGGATCACTGTTAGCCAGTTTTTTTTTTTCTTTTATGCTAACATTAATTCATTATAAGCAAAATACCTACCTCTTAAATAGTTAAGCATCTTAGACTGGGTGAAATCTATTTTCCTTTTCTCCATTCCTTGCTCAAAACATAATGCATGATAAAATAATACACATCCTTGATTACTATAAAATTCAAGTGATGGAAGAGCATATCTGACTGTAATAAAAACATCAAAAACAATTTAGCTGCACAACAAATGTAATTTTAACTTGGCAGAATATATTATGTTTGGAGAAGATATGTGAGCATATTTTACTTTCAGAGGGTCAGTGTTGCCTTTTAAAAGGAAGGTTTTCTATATTTCAAATGTAATAATACAATTGAGATGAACAATAATGCCGTTTTCATATTCTAAGTCTATCTAAATTTTGACCTTCTAAAGTTTACTTCCAAACTAATCTGAATTTATGCAATATGTCTAAAAGCCAAAAGATAAATTCATATTTAATATATAAATATATCAATTATTTGAAAGTCAAATATTGGTCACTTACTCTTTCTTATGAATAAAATATTTAATTATGCATTAGCTTAAAATAGTTGAAGGAGCACCTGGGTGGCTCAGTTAGTTTAGCATCTGACTCCTGATTTTGGCTCAGGTCATTATCTCACGATTTGTAAGTTCTAGCTCCATGTCGGGCTCCATGGTGACAGCTTTGGAATCTCTCTCTTTCAATCCCTGTGCTCCCCCCCTCTATTTCTAACTCTCTCTCACAAAATAACTTTTAAAAAATAGTTGAAAATATTTTTATGTGTGTATAACTTTTATCTTACTCATCTGGTTGCATATTCTTAAAGACTGTTGAGAGTGTGAAATTTAACTTGCTACTCTGAGCTGATTTAAGTTTGGAAATGACAGAATAATTTTAATTTATAATACACAAGTAAATTTTAATATTATCTCTCTCTGAATATATTTTAGAAAATTCAGTGTATTTTAATTGGTGTAAATACCAGCAACAATTCCAACAATAATAAAAACAAAATATATAAGGAAGGATTAAAGATTTAGCCTAAAGAATTAACCAGCTACACAAACATATTCTATGATTTTATGACTGTAATTACTAAATCAAATAGAGCTAAGGCAGTTACCCATAGATTTTACCAGAAGCCCTCTTAGAATATTCTTTTGTTTAAGGCAACATTTCTTTTTTATTCAAATCATCCAGATATTTGCTTAATTCCTTTAGTTTGCATGTGTAGACATGGCCTTAATCCCTAATGTTGGATGGTGAAAACATAATTTGGTCCCACTGAATCAAATGAAGTGAGAGTGTTATGCTCTATTATTCTCCAAAAGGTCCATTGAGAAGTATTGTGCTCCAGTCTAAAAAATAAATCTTGCAGCTCAAATTGCCATATGCTCAAAATTTAGCACAGGTGAGCACAGTAAGATCAGCTGCTGTTGCTCTAAATAATGATATCGTGTAAACCAGAGAAAATATCTTTTGAATATGAATACACATCACTCTCTCAGATTAAAAACAGAGTCATTTGGAAAAAAGTGAATACAGAATGAAGTTCATTGTTAACATATTCTTAACACTGTTTTAATATATCCTTATCTAAGTTTAGAAAAACAGTCGTTGTTTGGCTTTTGTTAGTTGATTGAGTTTGCTTTCAAAAATTAGTTCCATTTTTAATGAAATATATGCTGTATAATATGTGTGTAATTTTAAAATGATAGTAACATAATAGTACTTGTATTAAAGCTAAAAGTATATGTATGGAATAGAAAAAAACTGAAAAGGCATAGTTCCCAGTCCACATGGAAATTTAGCATGTGATGAAGTAAGCAACTCAAATCACTGGGACAAAAATGGGCTTTGTAGTAAATGGTACTGGGGCAAGTAGGTAGCTATTTGGGGGAAAAAAAAGATAAACTAGTTTTATGCTTCACATCATACACAGGGATAGATTATGAATTTATTAGGGAGCTAAATGTTAAAAAATGAATTCATACAGCTACTAGAAAAAAATATAGGTGAATGCTTATGTATCACTCAAGTCCAAAGATTTTGAAAATAAGTGATTATTTTGGAAATATGCATGGAAAAACAACACAAAACAAAAATATGCATGGAAAAACAACAAAACAAAGCTCTCATAAACAAAGGCCAAAAAGCATCTCATATATTGAGAGAATAATTGTAACACATGATACAGAAAGAGGACTAATATTACTAACATATAAAGAACTCTTAAAAATCAAAGAAAGAGGATCAAAAAACACAGAGGACAATGATGAAAATATAAGAAAATACAATTCAATGAATGATATAAAAGTGATAACACGAAAAATTTTCGAAGAGAATGCATATCAAACTAGTAAAATACCATCTTCCACTTACAAAAAAAGTGAAAAATTTAAAAATATGACAATACATTTTGTCGTGAAATAGACTGTCTTATACATTGCTTGTTAGAATACCAAGCAGTATTATCCTCTCAAGTGGAATTTGGCAATAGATAAGAAATCTACATATGCACTTCTTTCCAACAGAACAATTCCATGTCTAGGAATCTACCATGATGATATTTCCCACAATATGAAAATAAAGATTCTCAATGAAAGACTATTCATTGAGGCATTTGGGGGGGGGGAGGAGATTTCAGATAATTGAAATAACCTAAATGCTCATATATTGGATAAAATTTTAATAAACTACGACATATCCACACAATGGACTATGCATCTATAGTAAGGAATGGGGAAGATCTCTATGAACTGATGTGGAGTGATGTCTAGAATATATTGTTAAGGCATAAAAAGCAAAGGTATATATAGAATGCTTCCCTTCTTAAATGAAAAAGAAAAATAGAATACAAGAAAAAATGTGAAGAAGTACAAGAAGGGTAAACCAGCCAATAAGGATATTTGTTACCTACAGAGTGAGGTGGAATGAAGTGGAAAGAATGAAAGAATGAGAGCAGTGCATAAGGAATGAGAGTAGTGATTTATCTGACTATCCTATTTTATATAGGTCTGCTTCTTAGAAATGTGTTAGTATTTCACATATCCCCCCAAAAATGATTAAAATGAACCAGGATGGGGTGCGAAGCTAAAATGGAATATTAAAGAAAATAATAAGCCTAAGAAAGGTAGGCAAGTAGTATTTTCAGTGTAAACTACATGACTAAAGACAAAAATAAGTATAAAAGTATTATGATCTACTTATTAAATTTATTTTTCATGTGGTATGGGCTAGCAATTCTAAAACTACCATATATGTATATTAGAAGGAAGAAATAGATGAAGTTCTATATAATGAGAGTCATGTTGCAGAAAACGTAACAAATATGGAAAGGGGAATGCTAGAATGAACCTTGTGGTGTTGGGTTGTAATTGGAGATATTCATAGACATTCATGCTGTCTGTCTTCACCTCTGTCTGTCTCCAAATACAGATTGATCTACAAATGTAGATGTGTATACATGCATTTGTTAATATACATACATATGCTTCCTAGTTCTGTCTACTGAGGGGCCTAGAGGGCAAGAAAAGCCAGTAGCAGTGAATACGCACAGTGCCTGATGCCATTCTCAAATAATTGATGAGGATTCTTTGGAGCCAACACTTCTCTGCAGAGCTGGGTCAATGAAACACATGATGAGATTAAACTATCCTATAGTGCTAGCAAATAACGCTGTGTTCCAAAAATGATGGAAACATGTCTACAAGATACAGGATATAATATGAAGGAAGGGGTAACAAATGATAATATCTGGAACAATTTGGCCAACAAAAAATCCGGGGTGCCTGGGTGGCTCAGTTGGTTAGGTGTCCTACTTCTGCTCAGGTCATGATCTCATGGTTTGTGAGTTCAAGCCCAATGTCAGGCTCTATGCTGACAGGTCAGAGCCTGGAGCCTGCTTCAGATTCTGTGTCTCCCCCTCTCTCTCTCTGCCCTTCTCCTGCTGTCAATCTGTCTCTCTTTCTCTCTCTCTCTCTCTGTCTCTCAAAAATAAACATTAAAAAAATTTTTTTAAAGAATTGAAATGGAACCCGAAAAGTAATTATCCCTAGTATCAATAAACTGAGTCAATCTATAAATAAATTGTGGAATAGAACTAGGTTTTCCTTAAAATAAAATTCCAATTAATAAATGTAGAAGTAATTAAACATGGGGACACCTGGGTGGCTCAGTCGGTTAAGCATCTGACTTTGGCTCGGGTCATGATCTCACGGTTCATGGGTTTGAGCCCCGCATCAGGCTCTGTGCTGACAGCGAGCTAGGTAATTAAGAAATACCTAACATTCAATAATGAACAATAATGAATGCTGAGAAATATAATGATAACAGTGTAAGTGAATGAAAATAAACATTGAAGGTATAAAGCAAGAACACAATTCTGTTTTCCTTTCAAAGGACTCCACTGTCAATCTCTTTACTACTCTCATAGCTCTAGCCCTAGAATTTCATTTCATCACATATGGAGTATTATCATGATAGTTCCTTGTTTCTTTTCTTCCTTTTTTATGTAGTGATTCATCTCTACACTATATGTTGCAACACTTATTTCTTTATTTTCTACCCTCCATTTCATTTGTTATTCCACTTAGAAACATATTAGAATTCATATTGGAATTTTAAGATCTGAGTTTTATGTTCCTATGTGTTCTTTTCACCCATCTGTATCTTTTTCTGTTTGCTCAAAAGTCTCAAAGCATTCTTTGGTTTCACTTTCCTACTCAAAAATTTGAACCAAATGTTAATGGAAACACTATTATCAAAATTAATGAGATGATGCTAAAGTACAACTAAGAAGAAAACATGTAGCATTAAACACATATTAAATGAGAAATCCATTTAAATTGTTTAAATTTCTTCCTTAAGAATTAAGAAAAAGACGAAAAGTACCCAAAAATAAGCTAAATGGAGGAAATAAAATTATAGGAGTAGAAGTTAATGAAAGACTAAATGGACAAACAATAGAAGAGATCAGTGAAAGTAAGAACTGTTTGTTTTAAAAGATCATTAAAATGTGTAAAATTCTAGCTAAACTGATAAAGAAAAAGAAAAGACCAAAATTAAAATTAATATTATTAGGAATGTAGAGGGGGGATTTCACCATAGTTATTTCACATAAATGAAATAATAAGAGATATCTGAACATAATTATGTCAATGAAATATAGTGCTAACAGAACAAAGAGAAATATATAATTTCCATACATATGTAGAAGAAACACTTAAATTCAGTATTCTTTTAAGATTAAAGTTTCTCAGCAAATTAAAAATAAAATCTGGTAAAGGTCATCTACAAAAACCTGTAGCTAACTAAATTCTTAGTGGTGAAAAATTGAATGATTTCTCTGTAAGATAAGGAACAAACCAGTAAGATCTTTCTTTCCACTTTTATTTAACCTTGTAATTGAAATTCTAACCAGTTCAATAAGACAATTCAATAAAATGTATGTATATTGAAAACAATAAAACTGAGGACATGATCTCGAGCATACAAAAATCTAATGAATCTACAAAAAAAATTACTTAGAACTAGTAAGCAAATTTAGGAAGGTTGTATAATAAACATCAGTACACAAAAATCAATTGTATTTGTATATATTATTATACTAGAAACTATATATTTTAACTTATATATACTCTTATAATACAATGAACAATTAAATGATGAAACTGAAAAATATTATTTATTGCATATTATTACAGCATTGTTCACAATAGCCGAGATATGGAAGTGTCCATCCATAGATAAATGGCTAAAGGAGATATATACAATAGCACATTACTCAGCTATAAAAAGAATAAGAGCTTGTCATTTGCAAGAACAAGGATAGACCTAGAAGGTATAATGTTAAGTGAAATAAGTCAGTCAAAGGAAGACAAATACCATAGGCTTTCACTCCTATCTGAAATTTAAGAAACAAACTAACAGAGAAAAAAGAGACAGACAAAAAAACCAGACTGATCATTGCCACAGGGGAGTTGGGTGAGGGGGATGGGCAAAATAGATAAAAGGGATTAAGATTACACTGGTTGAGCATTGACTAATATATTGAGTTGTTGTATCATTAGATTGTACACCTAAAACTAATATACCCTGTATGTTAATTATACTTCAGTAAAACAAAAACAAAAACAAAAGAAAACCCAAAAAACCAAGTTGAATGTAAAAAATGTATACAATATCATGAAATTTCTGAGAAAAATGTAGCACAATATTTACAAGCCTTTTTGCAGGAAAATACATAACATTGTAAAAGGAAATAAAGAATATACCAATATATCGTGAGATGTTACATGATCATGAATTGGAAGACTAAATGCTGGTAAGATGTACTTAAATTGATCCATAGCTCAATTTTCTTTAATGGAAACTGACAGGTTGATTCTAAACCTTAGGTGGTAATGGCAATAACATAGAATAGCAAAAACAATATCATTAAGAAGAAAGTGAACAGATTAAACTACATGATTTCAAGACTTTCTGAAATCTGCAAACTGCAACAGTGCAATAATTAGTAAAATTTGACAGTGCTATAAACATAGACATATTGACCAATGGAACAGAAAAAAAAGTACAGAAGTAGGTCCCCATGATATTCTCAATTGATTTTTGATAAAGTTAACAAAAAAAATTAAATATGGAAAGGGTATCCTTTTTTTTTTTTAAAGTGCTGGAATATCTACACCTGATATAGAAAAAATAAATCTCAATTCATATTTCACACCATATACAAAGATTAACTTAAAGTGGGGTATACACTTAAACATAAAGCCAACAATAAAGATCGCATAAGAAACTGATGTGACTTGATTTTGTAAGCACAGATTTCATAAACAGGACACCAAAATCACTAATCATAAAAAAGAGTATTGTGTTGAACTTAATCAACATAAAAAATATTTTGTTTGAAAGATACCCTTAGTATGAAAATAAAAGTATATTTGTATATTTCACATTTTATGCCTTCATATACCATATTATATATTTAATATTTGTTATACATTTAATATCATATGTTTAATATTTGTTTTGTAGTTATATTCATTTAATATTTATTATATATGCAAATACATCAGAGAATTTCTGTTCAAATATAATAAGGAATTTTACAACTCAATAAGAAAAAGACACATGACTCAATTAAAAATGTATAAAGGCTTGTACATACGCTGCATAAAAAATAAAAATAGCCATTAAACACATAAATGATAATTACCATCATTAGTCTTTAGATAAATGCAAATTGAAAGTAAAATACTTCTACACACTTACTAGATTCCTTAAAGTTAAAAAAAAAGACTGATGAAAGCAAGTGTTGATGAGACTATGGAGCAACTGGGACTCATATTTTTTGGTAAAACATTTTGGTAGTTATAGAAATTAAAATGAACTTTCCATATGACTCGCAATTCTACTCTTTTTCTTTTAACTTTTTAAAATGTTTTTATTTATTTCTGAGAGAGAGGGACAGCGTGAGCTGGGGAGACTCATAGAGAGAGGTATATACAGAATCAAGCAGGCTCCAGGCTCTGAGCTAGCTGTCAGCACAGAGCCGGATGTGGGGCGCAAACCCACAAACTGCTGAGTTCATGACCTGAGATGAAGTTGGATACCTAAACAACTGAGCCACCCAGGTGCCCCTCACAATTCTACTCTTAAGAAAAATGAATATCTAAGACAAATTAAAGTATTTGTCCTGAAAATGTTCTGCAAATGATATTTTCCTATCAATCTTATTAATTTACTTATAAGACCTCAAAACTGGAAAGAAATCAAATATCCATCAACAGATGCATGGACAAAAACAAAACAAAACAAAAATAACCATGGTATATTCAATGGAATATATGCAAAAATGTTTTTAAATTGAACTACTGATATAGGCTACTATAATGAGGTATTTAAAAAAATACAATACTGAGTGAAAATATTCACACACAAAAGAGTATGTGTGTATATATATATCAATTTAGGTGGAATTCTAGAAAGTAAGTCAAACTTTAGAGACAAAAAACATCAGTGGTGCCCTGTGATCAGAGATAGTGAAGGATCCAAGTAAAACGGAAGATGAGGAAATATTTTGATGAGGTAGAAATAGAAGTCTTCTTTAGGGTAGAATTTAAATATGCATTTACACTCACCAAATTACAAGACTACAATGGGCACATTTTATGTAAGTGAAGCTTTAATAAATTAACAAAAAATGTTAAAAAGTACTGTCTTTAATTTCATTATTCATAGGTTATGCTTTTATTCCTTCTTGTACCTTATAAGAATATTTTTATATACATGAATACTTATTAAAGTAGGAGCATACTCCATACATTTTCTATTTGGCACTAAGGAATTTCACCTGGATGAACCAAAATAAAGATAATTTATGAAGATATATATTTGATAGATTTTTTAAGTTTTTAAATTTTTGTTGCTTATTTATGTATTTAGAGAGCACAAGTTGGGGAGAGAGGTAGAGAGAGAGACAAAAAAATCTTAAGCAAGCTCCACGCTCAGCATGAAACCCAATTGGGGCTCAAGTCCAGGATCTTGGGATCATGACCTGAGCTGAAATCAAGAGTTGTTCACTCAACTGGCTGAGCCACTCAGGTGCTCCCATATTTGATACTTAATGAGGTTTTTGGTCTTTGTGTAGCACACCATTGTTTTCTTCTTACATAACTACTTTATTTTCTCTCTTCTATCTCATGTGTTTTTTTTTTTTTTAAAGAAATACTAAAAGAGTATGTTTTGGAATTTTAGGCTCTATGTCTCTATGTATTGTAAACACTTATTTCATACTTCGACTCTCTTCTTCTTTTATTCTGCATCCTTATAAAATACTTTGGTCTTTACTTTTCCTATTTATTTTAGTTTTAAATAATGTTCAGCTGTATTAATTATTATTATCAGGACATTTTTAAAGTAATGTTACTGTCTTAATTTCAACAATCATACTTTAGTTTCCAAAAACTATGACATTTCTTCTTTTGAGAAAACTTTTCCATTTCTGGCTACGATAGCTAGTCAAAAGTCTGTGAGGGTATTAATTACTAATTGTAATTATTTTATTTTATTTTTAATTTTTTTATGTTTTATTTATTTCTGGGAGATAGAGACAGCGTGAGCAGAGGAGGGTCAGAGAGAGAGGGAGACACAGAATCTGAAACAGGCTTCAGGCTCTTAGCTGGCTGTCATCACAGAGCTTGATGCAGGGCTTGAGCCCACAAACTGAGAGATCATGACCTGAGCTGAAGTCGGATGCTTAACCGCCTGAGCCACCCAGGCGCCCCTAATTATAATTATTTTAGAATTGTCTCCCATTTTCTGGTTTATTCTCTGTCTTTGGGAGTGAAGACTTTATTGAATTCATGGGCTTTCCTCCTAGCTTTTCTGCTTTTTTCGTGTGTATTGAAGTTTTTGACTTTTCAGATCTGTAATTTGAGCAATAGAGTAGTCCCACCTTTTCCATGGTCTCACTTTTCATGGTTTTAGTTACCTATAGTCAACTGCAGCCCAGGAGCAGATGACTGTCCTTCTGATGTGCTACCAGACAGTCAGTCGTAGTCTAGTGCTATATCATAATGCCCATGTCGTTCACACCACTTCATCTCATCATATAGGCATTTTATCATCTCACATCACTGCAAGAAAAAGGATGAGCATAGTACAGTAAAATATTTTGAGAGTCCACATTCACATAACTTTCATTACAGTATACTATTACAAATGTTCTATTTTATTATGTTACTGTTATTAATTTCTTACTCCACCTAATTTATAAAATAAACTTTACATTGGTATGTATGTATGGGGGGAAAAGCATAGTATATATAGGACTTGGTACTATCTGCCATTTCAGGCATCCACTGAGGTTCTTGAATAGATTCCTTGTGGATAAGGTGGGGGGGTTACTGTATAGGGAAATGGAAAACACGGTACTTCTTTAGCTCATTTGGTAATGTCTGGGAGTGCAGGAAAAGGCCTGCAGACTAGTTGTTTTTCTTTAATGTGTTTGAGCAGTTTTTTTTCTGGAGGAACAATCTCATGTTTTGCTAGTGACATTGGTTTTGCTTCCAATGGTATGTCTTTCTGTTCGTATGTTTTCATTTTGGAAAGAACATTCAACATATTTAATTAGTCATCTTGAACCAGAATTACTACTTCTTCTGACATTGGCAATTTTCATTAAAAATATAAGTTCGGGGATGCCTGGTTGGCTCACTCAGTTAAGCAACTGACTCTTGATTTTGGTTCAGGTCATGATCTCACGGTTTGTGAAATGGAACCCCACATCTGGCTCTGCACTGACATCAGGGAGCCTGCTTGAGATGTTCTCTCTCCCTCTCTCTCTATGCCCCTCCCCCTGTGTCCTCTCTCTAAATAAATAAGATAAATAAATAACTAAATATTAAAACAACAATATAAGTTCAATGTTTTTACCCCAAATAGTGTTCTCTGCATTATTTACATGGGTGTATATCCTCACACTTTATCAATATAAATGCCATGATGATTTCATTAATCCCTTTCCATCTTTCCATACTATCACCAAATCCCTTAAGCAGAATGCAAATTACGCATTTTTAACATTAAAACCTGCAGCTCTAAGAAATTCTGAGAAACTGTTTTTAACCACACATATGTATGTACTTCATCTTTTCTTTATTCACAATTCTGAAATTTAGACAAGTTGGTCCCAGATTATATACACAATTCCCTTTCTATTGGCAAAAATGTTGATATATTTGAAACAGCCATTAGTCTAAGTTATAATCAAAATTATTTTTTAAAAACATGGCCAATAAAAGAATAGAATTGAGTTCAACACTTCAACGTATCTGCTTTGAAGTTCCACTGCACATGATGCTGGCTAATTTTCACATCTGTTTTTCTCTGAACTGACTTCCAATGATATTAGAGAAATGCTTGGAAAAACATACTTATAGAGAAAATTCTTTAAAACATCAATTCTTAGAGTAAGATGAACAAAAACTATAATGTGAGAGGTTAGTAAGTTCTCTTGATTCATGAATTAAAGTTGAACTCTTGTTCAGCTTTCTTATAAAATCTTCAAAATCTTATCACTTCTGACTTTTATCATAAATTTTGATTATTTGTTCTGGGTTTGAATGAGTCATAACAAACAAAATCTGGGACCTTAACTCCTTTTTTGCCAATGAGTTTTTTTTTTTAATTTGTTTTTCTTTCAGTTCATCTTGTTGAAATCCAAATTCAAGTGCAACAATGAGTTTAAAAAATCAATATAATGATGTTCCATTATCATTTTTCTAAAGTTTAACAGGACCTTGAATTGAGAAACAATAACTTTTGAAAGGTTAATGTTTATATGTTATTTGAGGAGTTTGAAATAACTCCACGTGACAATACCTCTGTCATGTACATTAGAACTAAAGCACTTTGTGTAGTGGAGAACTGATTAATGTCTAAATTAATCACCATTAGTATGACTTAAAGAACTTCAAAGCCTCCATCTGAAGCAGAGGCTGAAATAGTTTGGTTAGTTGTTGTTTTTGTCCTTAGGCCTTGTCTTTTTTCTCATAAATCTACCCATGTGAGATTTTATCTAGTCTCATGACTTTAACTGTCACCCTTTTACAGATGACTTTCATCTTAGAGTCCCTAGGTAGGAACTTTGGATCTGTTTCCAATTGCACAGTTTGATAGAAGTCACTTTGTTCAAATGGTACTTCAGATACTAGAAAACTTGTTTTTTCCCCAGTGTTTCCACAATAATCAACTATACTACCATTCTTTTAATCATCCAGATTATAAAATACAACTTATCTTTAACTTTTCCAACTTCTCTACATAGAGTCTATTTAAAAATTCTATTTTCCCACACAGTTGATCCTATACCCACACTTTTTCATCCCTGTGATCTTTTCCTTAACCTAAATCTTCATCACATTCCACCTAGAACATAATATAATAGCCTTCTAATTTGCCTACCTTCTTTCATTCCTCCCATCCTCCTTCCTGTTTCTGTATTTTGCTTCTAGTCTCTTTGTCATAATTAACCAGATATAGTGGTCTTAAAACATAAGTATTAGGATATTGATATATCCTGAAAAACCTTTCGTATCCTCTCCATTCATAACCCTGTCCCTTTTTTAGAAATGTTTACACAATAGTATCTCTCCTGACACATGCTCTTCTGCTACTGATTTCGGCTCTTCCACCAAGAATCAGCTTCCTTCCTCACCAACTTGAATCAGGCACATATTACATACAGCTTTGACCCATTGAAGAAAGTAGACTTGATGTTGTGCTACTTCCTGGTGAAGCCCTTACCTGGCTTGTAACTGTATACTTTTTGGCTCTTGAAAACAAGTTGCTGTGTAAAAAGGGTGAATTACCATGCTTTATGAAGCCTGAGACATGTGAAAAGACCTCGGGGGAGGAATGCCATAAGACAGAGAGCGTGTAGTCCCCGGACATGTGAGTAAAGAGGAGATTTCGGAAGTGTATTTGGCAGCCCAAGCTCCTCCATCTGACCCCATGTTGATCAGACACAAACAAACATATCCTGTCCTTCCCGAATTCTTGACTCATTAACTTGTGAACAAAATAAATGGCTGTATTAAATTTTAGCATAGTTTGTTTTGCAGCAACAGATACCTGAAGCAATAGCAAAGAATTTTTAAAAAACAATTTAATGTTTTTGCTGTGATCTGGACAAATTGTGATTTCCAGCCAAATATTTATTATTGAAGTTCTCTCAATAGTACAGACTATTATTAATGTACTTGTTATTTCTTCCTTCTACTGTGAACCTGCATGCTTTATATTCTTCACAAAGCTGCTATCTGGAACTAAAACCCTCTGTAGAGGCAAGAATTCCAAAGGCTAATTATTCTTTAAGCTATAACTCAAATATCACGAAATTTGTATAGTGTCCCTTTGTCCCTTTAGTCAAAAATTTCTCCACTGTGTGTTTATCATCATAAAAGTATTTTCATTTAATATTTCTGCCTCTTCCTTTCATCATATTATTTCCTTACAAAGTTTTCTCTCCCATGCCCATGTTTGTTAAGGAGGCTAGGCTACTCAGGGGTAACAATATCCTAAATGTTACTGACTCAGATAACTCACACTGCAGTCTACGTGATTGTTGGTGAGTGACTTTGCATCCCAGTGGTGGTGATTTCATCTAGCAGGTCTTTAAAGTGCTTCTAGCAGCTCATTGTAGCTAGTAGATCTTCATGTCCTTCACTGGATATTCTGCATCTGTCCAATAGATGAAGGAAGAAATAGCTCAGAGAATTTCATGAGTAGTTTAGAAGCCAGGTCAATAAGTGAAATATAGCACTTTTACCTATATTCCAATGGTTAGAATAAGTCACATAGTCACATTTCAATGCTAAGTGGGCTATAACTATATAATGAGAATAATAAGCACGTTCCCTTAAGGTTCCATGTAGGAGTTCCTTCAGCAAAAATATGTCTTGGTACAGAGTTGGTGGGCCATCTGATATGCTTGTATTCAATTTGATCAAGTATGTCCATATGTCTCTTCAGAATGGCTACTCTGTCCCTGGGAAGCAGATCATGATGGCTCCTGTAGACTTTTTATCCTGCCAACACCATCGTTACAGTGTTTTTACTGTAACAAGTCCATTAGTTATAATCCCATTGTTGCTTCATTATTTAACATTCATTTATCTATCAATTTTGAACTTATTTTCATACATCATTATTACTTGTAAAAGAAGTACTTTTATACTTGCCTTTTTATAACCTTGTCCTGTTTTTCCCACTGATAATGCTGCCTTTTTCTTATGAATGGCACACTCTTCTTACATATTTCATGTGTGTGTGTGAATGTGTGTGCTTTATAAAATATTGAAAGTAATTTCTTTATCATCTATAACTTTGGTACTGGTATTTTAATAGAACAGAAATAATTATGATTTAATGAAATTTATCTATTTTCTAATAATTTATATATTTGAACATTTCTTTAAAAGTTCTCTTCCAAATATTTTCTTGCATTTCTTACAAACATACCTTTCTTTGCATTAGATCTTTGACCCATCTTTGTGTACTCTTGTATGTGGTAATAGATAGGAATTCAGCTCCGTCCCTATGTAATGAGTCAGTGTTTCAAACACCATGTCCGGAGCAGTCTATATATTTACCATTGTATTGTTGGGTCATTTGTATCATGTATATCATATATATCTTGTAATTATGTAAGGCTCATTCTTTCAGGCCTCTATTTGTTTCATTAGATATTTTATTTCTTTTTGTGCAACAATACTATGCAATAATTTTTGTTATGGCTTTGTTTTGTGTTTTAATGTCTCTTCACAGAGCTCTACAGAATAGATATTATCAAGATCAGAACTATTATAATGTTCTCAAAGGCCCATAGCAAAGCAAAAATTTCATCCAAGATCTATATGATCCTAACATTTAATGAACTTCCTCTAGTTTCCTATAACTTATCAATATTCAATAGATATTTGTGGAAATGTATTCAAAGCAAGATAGAAGTCCTGGCCCTGGTCAGGAGCCAGCCAGCCCATGTCTCCATCCTGACTGTGCCATTTCCATTCACAAGCTGAGTGAGCTTGGTTATCTATTAGATCGAGCCACATGAAATTGCTGCTATTTGGATATTTTTAATTTACAAAATGTCCGTATCATATGGCTTAACCTAATATTTAATCATTTGTATTTCTCAATTTCCTCATCTTTACTAATATATTAATAGCATAATCCTATTTTTTAAAGGAGAATCAAAAAGCAATGCAGGTAGGTTTTAAAGCAGTACTAGTAAGGGCCTGCGGCATGACAGCTTATTATAATTAACATTTAGTTTTAAAAGTATATATCCAAATGTGTCACCTTTGTGTTAAATTTGTATACATCATGTGAAGTGATAATTTTCAAAACACTGTGGTGGATGGAGATTCACATTAGTGTAGTGAATTTTAGTTCAACGTTAAACCTTTAGTTTCTAAGACAGAATGAGATTTGCTGACAAAATTTTGGATTTGAAGGTAGATAATTTTTTTATTCTCGCTTTTATATAATGGGTTTTTTTTACCCATAATATGCATTGTTTTAATCATCTAATTCATCTTTACTTGTTCAAAAAGACTAAGTGTTAATTATAATTGTGTCAGAGTGCCAGCTTTGCATAGATACTTTAAAAGCATTTTAGTATTTTAGAGCTGAAAGTGTTTATTTCTAATTTAGAAGATTAATGTTTTGCAGTCAGGATGCAGGAATGACAAACACAATGAGATGGCTGCAGAGGGAGATTTATAGTGAAGTTTGGCAAATAGAGCAACAGGCAGAATCCCTCTGCTGGTTATTTTGTTGGTATTATAGAGCCAGATCATAATCACTATAATTAAGTTAGAAGAAATGTCCTAGTTCACATCAAAATGGAGGATAAAGAGTATTAATCCTTAGCCACAACTGGAATCCAAATTCATATTCACTCTGTTAACCTGCAATAGTGACATATTTTTTTTATTTTTTATTTTTCAGCTTAACCATGGCTTTAAAGGAATGTTATATATATTTTCTTTTGTCACTTAAAACAATTTCAAAATCTATAAGCTCATTTTTAATATTTAGATATGGATAATATCCATTCAGGGTTTACTCTGGCCCAAGAATAAATGACAGTCATAAAAGCAGCAAAGTTAGAATTCAGAGTCTGACTCAAAGATGCATAACACGTATAAATATCCCCTTGTCTCTTTTCTGCAACTGAAAAGTATTCTGTGAGTGGAGTAGGAGCCAACTGTGTGGCTGGCTTTCAGAGATAGTTGTAAGTATTTTGCCAGTTGGCCAAAAACATTGTTTTGATAAAATCCCTTCTTTATAAAGCATTGTCTCCAGAAGACACCTGGAATCAGAAATGACACCTTAAAATCAGAGATGAATTATTTGAAAGGAGAACTATGCTGAACAGGCGGTACTGAGATGTTGGTTAAACTGATGCATATCGCTCCCCAGAGGGCTCATCAGATCCTCAGATGCAGACATGAAGATACTACACAATGAAGTTTTTGTTTGAGGAATTTACCAGACCCAGACTCTGTAAGCTCAGAATGGAGTTCTGAGGAATAGAATGGTCAAATCTGAAAACATAGAAAAGAATTATTTATTTGTGTTCCAAGGGATTTTTGTCCTGCATCACACACTTTCCTAAGTCCTTTCCTGGATGGACTCTATGGTTCCGTTAGTAAGGTAACATACAGCACGGAGCCCTGGTTCTAAAAACTGAACTGGGGGAAAAATGGGGAGAAGGTGACTCCATTGGTATACCTTCCAAAGCAGGAGATACTTTTCACTTTTAATGTCCTCTGGACATGAATTATTAAATACTTAATAGTATAATACCAGAAAGATAGCCACTAAATGTAACAATGTACCTGCTTTTACCACTATTTTTTAAACACTGAGAGTACAAACCAATACAATTAGGAGAAAAGCAAAATGAAAGTTATAATCTTATTTTTGTATGTTACCAATCTACTCCATGACTGATAAATAATTTGAAATATTTTTGTTGTGCAGAACATGTCCATGTGGCCCTTGAAAATATATAAATACATCTTGAGATCTATCAATTCATCTCAGAGTTTTTACTTTACAAATAATCCAATTATTTCCATGGAAAACCATTATATTAGTTATATTACTAATTATTATATTAGTATCTGAATATTTCTAAGCCATTATTTATTTAATCATATTGAAATTCATGTGAGAATATGACACTGATCTTGAATTATATGAAATTATTGCATAGTATTGCTTACATAACTAAAGTGTATTCAGAATGAATTTGGCCATATTCCTTCACAGTACCATCTTCAGAGGACAGCATTTAATTTTGGTAGTCCTACTAATCAAAATTTAAAAAAATTCAGAAAGTTTTCATAACCTTACATTGAATGAATACATTTTCACTTTATTCAATGATAAAGCCATAACTTTAAAAATTATGACATATTTTGTTGAAAATATAGTCTTTAAACATGCTTTCTTTCTCCATTGACTGCTATCATTCCAAAGTTAAGAAAGATGACAAAATATACATAAAACATAAGTAATAATATTCTATCAGAGCATTATCCTTATTGGTATCCTCTCAAAAGTAGAATGCTATTATACCATTTTTTTTTTCAAAATGAATGGTGTGAAACACAAATCTGTAATATTTCCCTAAATAATTAAAAAGGAAATAAGTATCCTTTAACAAAATTTTTAACATTTTTTATTTATTTCTGAGAGAGACAGTGTGAGCAGGGGAGAGTCAGAGAGAGAGGGAGACACAGAATCCCAAACAGGCTCCAGGCTCTGAGCTGTCAGCACAGCACCCAACGCGGGGCTCGAACCCATGAACCGTGATATCTTGACCTGAGCCAAAGTTGGCTGCCCAACAGACTGAGCCACCCAGGCGCCCCAAAATAAGTATCCGTTAATGAGTTATTCTGACAACACAAATAGTGGGTTTTTTTGTTTGTTTGTTTGCTTTAAGTTTATATATTTATTTTGAGAGAGAGAAAGAGAAAGACTGAACAAGCAGGGGAGGTAAGGGGATAAAGAGGGAGTGAGAGGATCCCAAGCAGGTTCTGTACTGTAAGAGCAGAGCCCCACACGGGGCTTGAACTCAAGAACTGTGAGATCATGACCTCAGCTGAAATTGAGAATCATACGCTCAACCCACTGAGCCATCCAGGTGCCCCCAAATATTGTTTTGTTTTGTTTTTTTAACAATGAATGTTTACTAAGCTAAGAGAAGTTTTTCTAATAATATGACAGAATTTTAAAAATCATGTTTTTAATGCTGTGTATTTATTGAGCATTTATTATATACCAGCTAGTTTATCTCAAGAGAATACTTGGAAATGAATCCTCTTCTGTTTCTTTTTTCTGGTCTCTGTCTCTGTGTCTTTGTCTATCTTTTCTTCCTTTGTTCCCTTTTCTCTTTGCAATATTAATATATAGTAGAAATATATGGGAAGATATGTAGCAATTTATTTCACAGGTAATCTTTGTTATTATAAAATGGGATAAATATTCTATTAATTTTTATCTATTACTAGGGGTTAGTATATATTTACATCTGTGAAAGTACTAACATGTTCATGTTTGGTTATTCACTCATCTATTACGTCTTTTTAAATCTATACAGTGTCTTCATGTTGTTAAATGTTTGTTTGTTTGTTTGTTTGTTTGTTTAGCAAGTGAGCAGGCAAGTGGCAAAGGGAGAGGGAGAGAGGATCTCAGGTAGGCTCTGCACTGTCGAGGCTCCATCTCAGGACCCATGAAATCATGACCTGAGCTGAAGTCAAGAGTCAGCAGCCACTTAATTGACTGAGCCATCCATGGTCCCCTAACCTGTACAATGCCTTTGATCTCTACAGCAATCTCATGAGGTGCATCTTGTTAGTGCTGTTTTATTTTTTTAATAATGAAACTAAACATCTTAGTGCTTGAGTCACTTGCTCAAATTTTTACAGTAAGAAAAGACCTAAATAGACTGTCTTCTGATTCTCGCCTCCTCTCCCTGGATAGCAGGTGGACTAATTCTAATCTATGAATTTACTTTCTTCATCTTTTTTCTTAGAATTTACCTGAGTAAAAGTGATCTAATTGAAATTTTTGCTTGTATAGCATTTTTTATTCTTTTACATATGATAGATAATAGGTAGGTGTAGATATACATACATATAACCTATAAATATACATATAGATATATACATGTTATATATAATGTAACTTATTCATTTATACTTCCTTTGATGACCACAATCCTTCTACCTAACTTTTAGATGATTTTCAATTGCAAAAAATTTTGTGAAACTCTAATTTACTCAATCCCAAAGAACCTTCCATTATTTCCTAACATGAATGATAATGATAATTTTAAATAGAATAATTTAATGTTAATAGTATCTGGGAATAATATCTGATATTTATGGATAGGTTTTATTAATTCCCGTCACTCTTCTGTATGCTTTACATGTAAAACTATATTTGTTTCTCAAAACTCTATGAAGTGATTACTATTAATATCTCACAGGTGAGGAAATAAAGTCACAGGAAAATTCATTAATCTGTTCAGGTCACAGCTAATGGTAACAGCTCTAGAATTCTAAACCCAGGCAGTCTGGCTCTAGAGCCCACTCCACTGACCAAGCTTCTGCATTTGTATTACTTATAACATTTTGCCTCACATTATAATATTTTATATAGGCTCTTTATTCTATATCATATTTTTATTTAATATTTACTGAGTATTAATCTCACAACAGGATCTGAACTGCTTTATGTGCTGAGAACACAGCACTGAAAAAGATAGAAATCATAAATGGAGGAGACTGAATTTAAGAAATTAAACACTGAATAAAAAATGATTTAAAATACAATGTGGATAGAACTAGAATATATTATGCTAAGCAAAATAAGTCAGAGAAGGACAAATATCATATGATTTCACTCATGGGTGGAATTTAAGAAACACAACAGATGAGCATGGGGGAAGGGAAGGAAAAATAAGATAAAAACAGAGAGGGAGGCAAACCATAAGAATCTCTTAAATACAGAGAACAAACTGAAGGTTGCTGGAAGGGAGATGGGTGAAGGCATAGACTAAATGTGTGATGTACCTTAAGGAGGGGTGAGCACTTGTTGTTATATGAAGTCATGAATCACTGGGTTCTATGCCTGAACTCAATACTACACTGTATATTAACTAACTTGAATTTAAATAAATAAATAAAAATAATAAAATTAAAACAATAAAATGCTAATCACTGTTATAAATACACATTTTGTGTTGTAGAAATTAACTTGAAGAGCCTAAGTAGATTAAATGGTCATGGAAGGCCTTTCTAAAAGGAAAGTATTTGAGGTGAGATGAGCCCTGAATGGAAGAAGTTGCCAGGAAAGCAAATACCAGAAGTTGAAATGTTTGAAGTAGAGGAAACAGCAGATTTAAAGGATCTTTCAAAGCGAAAGGACTTTACATGTAAGAGAAGTAGAAAGGAGGAGATAATGTTAAGAAATTATTTCTAAGAAAATGGCAAGATCCAGTTTATGGGCACTTTATTAGTTGTAAGGTAGTGATTGGTTTTTATTTTAAATGTATGAAGTCATTGACAAGATTAAGGCAGAAAAATTACATAACTCAACTTCCCCTTCTCCCGCCTCCCCTTTTTTAAGAATACTGTCATTGCTATGTTTCTTAAGAAGAAATTTCCAAGTTGAGATATTATCACTGGGTAATTCTACAAAATTTTGGAAGAATTCATACTAAATCTCAATAATCTCTTCTACAAAATCCAAGAGAAGGGAACCATTCCCAGAATATTTTATGAGGCCATTATTACCCCTATCATTAAACCAGATAAAAGAGTACAATGAAGAAAACTGCAAATCAATTTTCCTGAATAATACAGCACAGAAATCCTCAAAAATATAAATCATTGTATTCAGTATTATGTATTACATATTATCAAAAAATTATAATACACCATGACCAAATGGGGTATTCCAGGGATGCAAGAGTAGTTCAATATTAAAACATCTATGTAATCTGCCATATTAACAAGATAAAGAAAAAAACATATGATTATATCAACCCACCCAAAGCATTTGACAAAATTCAACATTCATTTTTTATTGAGATTCTCAGAAATTTAGAATTATATATGGAAAGTTTTACAGTTTGATAAATTTGATAAGGAATATTGATAAACAACATACTGAACTCTATTCCTTGTCTCCCTTCTCTCTGGAATCTACCCCCCAGTATCAAAAAGTTCCAGCATTTTTGCTTTGCTCTCCTAAGACTTTTTCATTTGGCTTCTTTTTGGTGGATCATACAGCTTGAGAACTCAGTAGAGATCTTGAAGGGACAATCAGAGGAGCACTGGGCTTAGGTATTTTTCTCTCCACTTCCTCCATGATCCTAACACTTCTAGTCTCATGTTTTTTTCCCCTTAGTTCTGTGATACTGCCAATGTCCTGCTGTTTTCTCTGCCTCTTAGTATAATGCCTCTTCCTGGGCTCACTGCCCAGATCCTCAGACTCTTGCCTCACGTCCAGAATTGGTGAATGCTTTCAGAAAAAATAAATGGCTGCAAACTGATTCACATCTTCATGGCTCCCCCTTCTTTAGAGTCAGTCTTCTCAATTTTTGGTGGCCTCAAAAGCTATCTCATATAATCAGAAATTCATGTCTAATTATTTTTATCATAACTTTTCCAATTGTTTTCTGGGTATTTTCCTAGTGCTCATTGTTTTTTGTTGTTGCCTCTTGTTTTCTGTTTGTTTTTAGTTTCCAATAAAATTGTTTTAAGACTTGCAATACTGTTGACCCTGGAATAAAGTTCAGCAAGTTATTGGTAGATATTCTTTATCAAATTCCAAAGTTCCCCTATGCTCCTGGAGCCTTGGCTTACTGCAAGGTACATTATCTTAGCTGGAAGTGTAAGACTTGAAGCAGACGTTTCCAAAAGGGTAGAAAAGTAATCATGTAGACGTGACACAGAAGTAAGACACTGATGGTGCAGTCTGATTTTGAAGAATGTGAAATTTGGAGGAGTATTTTCAAAAATAGTGTCACTCTTTTCAGCAACTGGTGTTGGGAAAACCAGACAGTGACATATAGAAGAATGAGACTGTACCACTTTCTTACACCATACACAAAAATAAATAAAAAATGGATGAAAGTCCTAAATGTGAGACAGGAAACCATCAAAATCCTAGAGGACAGCACAGGAAGCAACCTCTTTAACTTCGGCCACAGCAAATGCTTCCTAGGCATGTCTCCAGAGGGAAAAGAAACAAAAGCAAAAATGAACTATTGGGACTTCATCGAGAGAAAAAGCTTCCATACAGAGTAGGAAACAATTAGCAAAACTAAAAGGCAGCCTACAGAATGGAAGAAGATATTTGCAAATGAAATCATATACCGGGTTAGTATCTAAAACCTATAAAGAACTAATCAAACTCAACACACAAAGAATGAATAATCCAATAAAGAAATAGGCAGAAGACATGAATAGACATTTTTCCAAAGAAGGCATTCAGATAGCTAACAGAAACTCAAAAGATGCTGAACATCACTCATCATCAGGTAAATACAAATAAAATCCACAAAGACATACAACCTCACACCTGTCAAAATGGCTAAAATTAACAACTCAGGAATCATTAGATGTTGACAAGGATGCGGAGAAAGGGGAACACTTTTGCACTGTTGATGGGAATGCAAACTGGTGCAGCCACTCTGGAGAACAGTATGGAGGTTCCTCAAAAAAATTCAAAACTACCCTATGACCCAGCAATTGCACTGCTATGTATTTATCCAAAGGATACAGAAGTGCCGTTTCATAGAGGCACATGCACCTTAATGTTTATAGCAGCACTATTGACTATAGCCAAATTATGGAAAGAGCCCAAATGACCACTGATTGAGGAAAAGATAAAGAATATGTGGTATATAAGTATGATTGAATATTACAGAAAGAATGACATCTTGCCATTTGCAACATGTTGATGGAACTAAGTATTATGCTAAGTGAAAGAATTGTCAGAGAAAGACATTATTATATGACTTCACTTATATATGGAATTTAAGAAACATGAACATAGGGTAGGGGAAGGAAAATAAGATAAAAACAGAGAGGGAGGCAAACCATAAGAGACGCTTAACCACAGAGAACAACAGAGAGGGAGGCAAACCATAAGAGACTCTTAACCACAGAGAACAAACTGAGGGTTGCTGCAGGGAAGATGGGATGGGGGGATGGGCTAAAATGGGTGATGGACATTAAGGAGAGAACTTGCTGGGATGAACACTGGGTGTTATATGTAAGTGACAAATCATTAAATTCTACCCCTGAATCCATTACTACACAATATGTTAATCAACTTGGATTTAAATTTTAAAAAATTTAAAAAATAAAACCGAAAAGAGTGTCACAAAGGAAAACAGAATGCCAGTTAATGCAATGAGAAAAAAAGAATAGTTACCAATCATCCTTGAGAATTTTATAAAGTGGAACCCAAAGCAATGGTAAAGCACATTTAACTGTTTTTGCCTCACTGTTTTATTTCATTAGACTTACTGCTTCCATGGTTGTAGATGATCCCTAGTGTAGTTTATGTCCTGGCCATTAGGCCTAGTGGTTTGTTTTCTAGCTATAAAGCAAACTGTATATTGCACAGTTTAGATCCAGTCATGGTCTTCGTGTGAAGTTCTGAATGCTGGCAGTGCCTGTGTGCCTCAGTCGGTTAAGTGTTCACTCTTGGTTTCACCTAAGGTCATGATCTAATGGTTTTGTTGAGTTTGAGCCTTGTGTAGGCCTCTGTGCTGCTATTGGAAATCATTCATTCTCAACTATGAACAGAATAATTCTTAAACTTTTCTTTATTTTCAAGCAGTGAATTATTTTCATTGAGCATAATATTTTTAAATAAGGACAGCATTCAGAACTTTTTTTTTAAGTTTACTTATTTATTTTGAGACAGACATAGTGCGAGTGGGGGAGGGGTAGAGAGAGGGAGAGAGAGAGAGAATGCCAAGCAGGCTCCAGCCTCTAATGTGTCAGCATAGAGCCTGATACAAGACTTAAACTCCCAGACCACGAGATCATGACCTGATCCCAAGTCAGAAGCTCAACTGTCTGAGTCACCCAGGTGCCCCAGGATTTTGCACTTTTAACGAAGAATCTCCTTTAATGTAAACTGAACCTACTTAAAACACATAGATATTTTTCAACAGTTTTAATATACTACTATTTTAAGGATTCAGGCTAATGCAAAATTAGTACTGTGTTTATGCTGTCTCTTTAAGTGTAGGCTACTAAAATCTGTTAATTACGTATGGATATAGGCTAATTTCCGAGTATATTGTGTATATTTTTGCTAATATAATGTATTACTTCAGATGTTTGTGATTTAGGTTGGCAAAATTACATTCCATTTCAGACTGTCTCAAACAAATAGGAAATGTGTTATTTTACACAACTGAAAGTAGAAGGTGGTACAATTAATTATGTCATTAAGTCCCAAGTTCCTTCCATTTATTCATTTTGGCAACTGCAACAGAAATTCCATCAAAAGATGTATCGCCTGTGTTTGCAATATAACTGCTCAAAAAATCAAGGCATTTCCTACAGAATCAACACTACTCAGAGGCATACATTTCAAATGTTTCCTTTTTAATATTGAATAACTGTTCATAGAATTACATTACCCCGAATTTTATTCATTATTTCTAGCTATTCCAATCACTGATGGGGAAACAGAACTCCATGAGCACATTAGATCATAAGTCTCCCATCAGGTTAAGGATGGAACTGGTCACTCCAAAAGAAAATAATCAAAGATAGGGAGTGAGGTGTGGGCCGCCCTATTAAAGCAGGATGTCTGATAGGGAGGATGAAAACAAGGGGTTAGGTGGATGTTGATAATTACATTAAATGTTCAGTAAATAACCATTATTTTATAGTATCTATTCTAAATACTTGTACATGTTTTTTGTTTATATTTATTTTATAATACCCTATGTACTATTTTGTAGATTAGAGAGGAAGTAGAATACAGAAAATGCATTTTAACGGTAACTTCATCTTTTCTCAAACCCTTTATAAGTGCAACTGGAAAACTGATCTGTGTCTTCCTTCCTATTACTGCTTGATCTTTCTGTTCACTTTTCTATATGGCTCTTGAAAGGAACCAGGCTTTATTCTCAGAAGCTTTTCAGTAACATTCCTGTACCACTGTAGATACTTGAACTTTTTTCTCATGATAATTTCTCTGTATTACTGGGTGAAAGAAAGCAAGCTACCGTGTTCTTAGCTGTGATTTATGGAAAGGATTTTCTCACTTACCTCAGCTATTTACTGAGAACCTATGTAGCTGGACTCAAATCCAATAAAGAAAGATAATTTATGTTTTACGCAGTTTCTGTTTTTTGACATTAATATACCCTCATCAAAAAATATTGTCCCTTAGGCAGAAATGAAAGGGTTTGGGAAGATGGAGGTATCATAATCTTTCAAGGTGTATCTCATTTTTACCATTAAATGAATTTATGAGAAGTTGTATGTATAGTCACTTTGGCCCATGAATCATTCAAAATATAGCTGGGTAACTCACTGAAGTAAAAAACGAATAATTTTTGAATGAATAATTAATGTACATAAATTACCCCTAGTTTTTTTCTTCTGAAATCTCCAAATTTCTTTCTTTTTTTTCTAGGAAAAAAGTATTTCCTTTTAAATCATGACAACAAATTTACTGTAGAAATGACCTGATATTTTACATATATAATTTTGTTTTTACTTGTGATGAAAAGTTTTAAGATCTACTGTCTCAGCAACTTTCAAATATCCAATACATTTTTAACTATAGACTGACACCATGCTTCACATCACATCCCCATGACTTTTTTTGTTTTGTAACTGGACACTTGTATCTTATGACCCTCTTCACCTTTTCATCCATTCCCACCCAAGTTGCCTCTGGCAACCACCAATCTGCTCTCTGTATCTGTGAACTGCTTTTTTTTTTTTTTTTTTTAATTTTTGTGGGGTTTTGTTTTTGTTTTTGTTTTTAGAATCCTCATATAAGTAAAATCCTATGGTATTTGTCTTGTGTTATTATTTCACTTAGCATAATGCTTTCAAGTTCCATTCATGTTGTCTCAAATGGAAAGATTTCCTTCTGTGTTATAGATGAACAATATTCCGCTGAATATATGTGTGTGTGTGTGTGTGTGTGTGTGTGTATACACCACATTTACAAAAATTAGTGTTTTTGTTTTCTTTGGATAGATTCTCAGTATTGGAGTTGCTGGATCATATGGAGTTCTGCTTTTAATTTTTTGAGGGATAGCTGTATTGTTTTCCATAGTGGCTGCACCAGTTTACATACCCACCAACATTACATGAAGATTCCCTTTTCTCCACACCACTTTTTTCTTTTAAATCATTTTGGCAATAGCCATTCTAACAGGTGTGAAGTGATATCTACTGTGGTTTTGATCTATGTTTTCCTGATGATGATTAGTGATACTGAACACCTTTTCACATACCTTTTGGCCAGCTGTATGTCTTCTTTGGAAAAATGTCCATTAAGATCCTCTGCCTATTTTTAATCGTGTTTGTTGGGTTTTGATATTGAGTTGTATGAGTTCTTTATATATTTTGGATATTAATCTCTTATTAGATATATGATTTGCATATATTTCCTCCCATTCAATAGGTGGCCTTTTCATTTTGATAAGTTTTCCTTTGATTTGCAGAAGCTTTTCAGTTTGATGTAGTTCCATTAATTTATTTGCTTTTCTTATCTTTACTTTGATATCAAATTTAAAAAAAATCATTGAACAGGACACTGGCAAGGAGCTTACTGCCTATATTTTCATCTAAGGATTTTATGGTTTTAGGTCAGATTTATTTGTTAATTGGTATAAACATGTTTGGTTTTTTAGTTATTATTTTTTTTCCTTTTTACTCATACCATCTACTTCCCTAAAGGGATATTTAGAAATCTTTTTTTGTAGTTCTTTTTTTCCTACTGTACTGTAAGATTACTGAAGGCAGGAAACCTGTGTATCAAGATCATCAGGGTATCCTCAGGCATAGGCACTTAACATAAGTGTCAATTAGATGTCTGGTAAAACTAAGAGCCAGACTAAAATGAGCAAATCAGAGAACTCTAGATGCTGGCGAGGATGTGGAGAAACGGGCACCCTCCTACACTGTTGGTGGGAATGTAAACTGGTGCAGCCCCTCTGGAAAACAGTGTGGAGGTTCCTCAGGAAACTAACAATAGAACTCCCCTAGGACCCAGCAATAGCACTGCTAGGAATTTACCCAAGGGATACAGAAATGCTGAGGCATAGGAGCACATGGACCCCAATGTTCATAGCAGCACTCTCCACAATAGCTAAAACATGGAAAGAGCCTAAGTGTCCATCAACGGACGAATGGATCCAGAAGATGTGGTTTATCTATACCATGGAATACTAGATGGCAATGAGAAACAATGAAATCTGGCCATGTGTAGCAACATGGATGGACCTTGAGGGTATTATGCTGAGCGAAATAAGTCAGGCAGAGAAGGACAAATATCATATGTTTGCATGTATAGGAGGATTAGGAGGAACTTAATGGAGGACCATGGGGAGAAGAAGGGGGGAAATGGTGGGGGAAAGGGAGAGAGGCAAACCATGAGAGACTCTTGAATGCTGAGAAACAAACTGAGGACTGATGGATGTGGGGGAGTAGGGGGGAGATGAGCATGGAGGAGGGCACTTGTGGGGATGAGCACTGGGTGTTATATGGAAACCAACTTGACAATAAACTATTTGTAAGAAAAAAAACCAAACAAACTAAGAGCCAGAAAAACATTGTCTCTTTGCACTACAAATAGTTTTGATGTAGTCATATACTTGCCAATTATCTGATACCAATTGTCCTTACTCACTTCTTTATGTTTAATTTTTTTTTACTTTTTATGTTTTAAAGTCATATCTAACAAGTTAGATTGCTTTTCGAAAAGTCGATTTCAACATACAATATTTTACTTTTGGATTTTATTTTCAATGCTTTTTTATTGTTTAGAAAGTAAACCCTACTTTATTCAAGTTTTAGAGAGATGTATTTATTTAACTGATCTAGGAATCATCCTTTCAACAAATGGCATAAAACAATGCATTTCATTTGTCTCTGGGTGACACTGGTGCGGGGTGGATGTTTGTGTATGTACCACGTATGTGTGTGTGATCCATGTACAGTGACAATATGTGTAAATTTTCCATGTTGGTGCTGTGACAGATGAAGTAATCTCCCACCAATAATTTCAAGTATATCTCAGGCTGGTGTACTTAGTGTTATTTTTGAAAGTATGTTGACTACATTAACTCTTTGGAGTCTATATAATCTACTAAAGATAAGTGAGTAGATTTTGTTGAAAACTCATTTTAAAATCTGAATATTTGGCAAATAATTTGTATTGCATTTCTATTAGTATTAAAGTTGATAGCAAGTAGCTCAATTAAATTTATTTAATGAGAAAAACTGACAATGAATACATTTTGTGACAGATATCAACTTTCAAATAATCTAGCAAGGCCTGGCATCATATAATATTCAATCTAGCCAAATTGACAGGGAAGTATTCTTGAAAGAAATAAAATCAGGACCTTTGTGTTAACCTGAAATTGCCTCAGGGCCTACTATCTCCATCAGCCAACTCCTCTTGGCTGAAGGTGTAGGGAATTTAAAAATTGGTCACTAAATGGGTGGACATGTTGAAATTACATGTATGGTGAAGGAGCAAAGGGGTTTATGAGAAATAAATGTTTGATAATGGTAAAAATACTCTTCATAGAAAACAATTTACAGTGTATATCCCATTAGAAATAGAGGGGAAAAGCCTGTGATACTACTCACAATAAAAAATTCTCTCAAATATCTTTAGTCCTTGTTACTGGAGTGAAATGGAGTGCGTGACTTTGGGATGTTGAGGTTATTTTTGTTAGAGATGTGACATGTTGAAGGACTGCTGATCGGTGGGATCAGGGAGAGCACCCATAATGCAGCAAACTGGGGAAACTTTAACTATCATAGCAGATCTAAGGGGTAGAAAATGCTTACAAAATCAAATACATAGATGCAGTAGGTATACCAGCTGAGATATACCTGAATTTACTGGTGGGAGATCACTTCATCTGTCTCAGCACCAACATGGAAAATTTATACATATCATCACTGTATGGTCCTCCCCCCCCCACCGCCATTTGATATATACACAAACACCCATCTTGCACCCAAAGACCTAGATGCATTGTTTTAAGCCTTTTGTGGGATGGAGGCTGCCTAGATTAAATAAATTTCTCCCAAATTTGAGTAAAAATGGGTTTACTTTCTAAACAATATGAAAGCATTGAAAATAAAATCTGAAATAAAAATATTGTATTTTAAAATTGATTTTTCCAAAAATGAACTAACTTGTTAGATATGATTTTAAAACATAAAACATTATAAAATTAAACTTTTTATTTAATAAAAGTAAACTGGATGATTTTTTTGGTATTCTTTTGAGAAGAATGATAAAAATATTTTGTTAAGACATTTTAAATGAATTATACATCAATATCACTTATAATTATTTTTAGACTCAAGATGACAGTGATCTGTCCTTTTGTGTACAATATACAATGCCTGCTTGTTACTGAGAAATAGACAAATATGGGTTAAAATTCTAGCACATTGATTTCTGTTTGAACTTTTATTTTTCAGGCCTATCTTAAATTTAACCATAAAATCCCATACCATATTTGTGATACATGAGGTCATTATAACATTGATTTAAGAGGAAATTAATTACATTCTATTGTATCATTTAGTAAAGACATATTGGTTAAGACAAGCACTGAGTCCAAGGGTTCTGTGTATCAGAACTGAAGCATTCTATCCTTTTTTTTTTTTTTATCATTTATAAGGCTAACTTAATTCTACTTTCCGAGGATGGATCAGGTCAACTGTTTCTATAATAGTGTGATTGACCTGCTTGATTAACTTGAAATTCAACCAATTTTATCATAGTGGAAATCTGGTGCTTCAAGGAGAGCCACAAAATCATAAAAGTCTCGCTGGATCTGGATATTTGCTTGATTATGCTCTTCATCAGAATTCAGGCTTGAGGAATGCTTTTGCAGGTATTCCTTTCCAATTCTTAAACATTCTCATGAAAGGTGGCCTCTCAATTGCCAGCTGGTGAGAACTGTGAGCAGGTCTTTCTAGTTTTTCACATTCAGGACTGAAGCACATAACTTTCATGCTTTTTGGAAGAAAACCAAGAACAAGAGTTGGAGCTAGAAATTAAATGTTTAATCTTATCTGTTCAAGTTGGGACAAATTACCTATAAGGGTATAGATTTTTTTCTCAGAATTCCCAGTAGCTAAAGAGAGAAAACAAATAAATAAAATAAACGTGTGGTGTTGTCATTCATCTCAATTAAATACAAATGATTTTATCTGTTTTATATTATACTACTATATTATTTTCCATAACCTCATTTATATTATTGTGCTACAGAAGTTTAAAATTTTTAGCGACTACTTAAAATCATTTTAAGTTTGTATGCTTTTGTTGTGCATACATATTTACTAAATTCCTTGTTGTAGGCCGGCATTTCTTAAATTTCAACATGTGTTAGAATAATTTGGAGGGCTTGGAACAGCAGGCATTGATTACTCAGTCACTTCCCTAGAGGTTTTGATTTAGTAGAGCTGCGGTGGTGCCCAACAATTTGCATTTTTAACAAGTTCCAGGTGATGCTATGCTGCTAGTCACAGGAATCATTGGTCTAGGCATTGCAGGTGTAGCAGTGATCAAGAAAGAGTCCTCATTCTCATGGATATTATGTTACTTTGGGAGATACAGACAACAAATAAATAAATGAAGAAGATACAGATGGTCATTGCTATGATCTGAATATGTGTATCATTCTCAAAGCCATATGTTTAAGTCCTAATGCCTAATGTGATGGTATTAGTAGGGGGATTCTTTGGGAGGTGATAAGGGCATCAGGGCGGAGCATAAGATTAATAGCCATATAAAAGAGATTAGGATGCTTCTTTGCTTCTTCCACCAGGTGAGGATAAGAGAAGGCTGACTCAGAAGAGGGTCTTACCTGACTCTGCAGGCGCCCTGATCTCACTCTTAAAGTCTCCAGGACTGTGAGTAATGAATTTCTGTTGTTTATTAATTGCTCGGTTTGAGATATTTTGTTATAAGAGCCCAAACAAGAGTAAGATGTGGTGAATATCATGAAAGGAACCATGGTCATTGGTAGAGATTATATTAACCAGCATGGCCAGAGAAAGTCTCTCTGACTAGGTGGCGGTTATCTTAAAAGCCTGAAAGATCAAAGACCGGGTATATTAAGAACTATACAAAAGAAGTTTGACATGATTTTGAAGAGGGCTCTCATCATGGCTCTACTAATCAGTAGTTGTGTGACATGAATATTAGTGTCTTTTTCCATATATGCAAAAGGGTCAAAAATATCCATTACCTAGAATTTTCGTTGGGATAAAATTAGAAAATAAAATCAGACCTCCTCTAGTATCTGGCATCATCCCTAATATATCTCTTTTCCCTACCCCTACAATATGTAACATGGCTTGTACACACACCTATTATTAAAATTTAGTATATGTATAATTTGGTGATGATTTTAAGTTTGTTCAAATTCTCAATCCTCTGTTCCTCTGGTAACTTGAGGCAGAAATACAGCCTGCATCCATTTTGGCTAGCCTACATTATCTCTTATCTACTTTTAGCACAGTAGTATCTTCCAATTTACTTAGTTTTTGAACTAAACTCACAGAAAAACCTTTATGTAGAGGCTGTGTATAAGTAGACTATATTTCTAATACAAAAAATATACCAATTAATAGGTGTTGATGTAAATGTTTTTTTGTCCATAATAAAATATTATACAAAATAGTTATACACAAAAAGACTTCATGCTAAGGAACTCAGAACCCCTATTCAACTTCCGTTCTTCGATTTACACTCAGATTATGGGTGGCATTTTAGAATACAAGCCCTTCTGTTAGTAAGGCCAAACATTTATTACTGACTTTTGAGTAGAAGCAAATCATAGGCCTTAGGAGAGATGCAAGCCTATGTAAGATATGATAACTTTGTTCAAGAAGCTTATAGCCTAGTTGGGCTGAACTAATGTAATTACAGTGATTAAAAAAAATATGAGACATGATTTAAAAGACAGATAAATACTGGGGTAAAAAGGAGGGAGTTATCGATAGTTGGCAATGGGGCAAAAGGCCAAAAATAGCTTTTGAAAGAAATAATAAGATACAGCTGCAGAGATAAGTAGGGTTAGGCACAGAGGGTAATCATTCCCATTGAGTAATACCACATATGAAGATTAAAAAGCTGAAACAGAGTATGACAATGCATGATAAATATATGAAATCTAACAGTGGGGATGAGATTGCAATAGCAGCTTGTAGTTGTCTATAGTAGTGAATGTTTGGTTGTAGGGTTCACTTGAAGGAACACACAATAGATAGACATTGAGTTATGTCAGCGAGTAACACTTTTCAATATTGATTATAATACATGGGAAATATGGAGAAGGAGCGTTAGATTCTCTCCAATTGTAAATTAGTTACTGGTGAGTTTAAATGTGACCTTTAATAGTGTTGTTGTTTTGCAACTAATTAATCATTAGTAGAGTAGGCACCTGCGTTAGTCAGGTGAGCTCATGAGTGTTGTGGAAAATTGTATTTCAGCATAAACCTTTCTGTTACACATATTTTTTGATGACTCAACAACCTAAAGACCTATGATGGTATACTTTGATTAAATGCTAGCACCACATCTTGCTAATTTTTTCAGTGTCAGGTTCATTAAACAATAATACTGTGGACTGATACCTTCAGAATGCAATCATTTTCTGTCTTCCTGAGTTCTAAAAACAATCAGGTTGTCATTTAAGTATATGGAGAATTTGTTGAGTTGGAGTTGATTAAGGCAAATACTTATCCAAAATAGTTTATGACTTCTGAAATGATAATCCAATTTACATGAGAAATCTATGTGTATCTGGGAGCACAAGACATTTTTAAAGATAAATTCATTGAGTTTGACATATCTAAGGAGTTACATATGTGACTTAAAACACATCAAGACAAGGAGGAAGTGACTACAGAGGTCACTGGATGCATGTAGTAAGGTCATACACTAAAGCATTTTTACAATTCAGAATTGAGGGTTATCAAACTAGGTTCATCTCCTTGAAATAATGAAATGTATTCTCTGGAATAAAATTATGTATTCTATAAAAATCATATAAACTATATTTTATGTGTGTATATAGACAAAACCTGTCTGGGTAAGATTAAGTGGTATCCACTTATATGTATTACAATATTGATGAAGACTTTATGAAATGTGGTATCTGAATACTTATACTCTCTCCTCATGCTGAGTCTGTAACATTGCTGGTTTCATAGTGCTTCATATGCTTTCATATACTCTTACCCTTGTTTCAAATTGATTTTTGCAATCTATTCATTATTTCATTTATTTAGAATGTATTGATCAAGATGAATACTTTAAACGACGGGGAAGATCATCTGGTAACACCTAATCATTGATATTATTTCCTTTTTATTTCTAAGCCTAATTTTTTCCTTGTGTTTTAAAATTTTACTTGAAAATGTCATACACGGGTACCTGGGTGGCTTAGTAGATTAGGCATCTAACTCTAGATTTTGGCTGAGGTCATGATTTCACGGTTTGTGGGTTTGAGCCCTGTGTCGGCTCTTTGGTGCCAGTGCGAAGTCTGCTTGTGATCTTTCTCTTTGCCTCTTACCTGCTCACTGTCTCTCTCAAAATAAAGAACTTTTAAAAATGTCATACAAATAGGGGCACCTGGGTGGCTTAGTCGGTTAAGCGTCCGACTTTCGCTTAGGTCTGATCTCGTGGTTCGTGGGTTCGAGCTCTGCGTCAGGCTCTGTGCTGACTGCCAGCTCGGAGCCTGGAGCCTGTTTCAGTCTGTGACCCCCTCTCTCTCTGACCCTCCCCTGCTCACGCTGTCTCTCTCTCTCTGTCTCTCTCCTAGAAATATATTTTTTTTAAATGTCATACAAATATACATGTGCTTAGAAAAATGGATCAGTAAAATCATACTATACATGCTGTGTTTGGGTATATTCATTTTTCCCTTTATTTTCCCTTTATTCTCTTTAGTTTCCACCTTATTAGCAATCCATTTTCCTTAGTAACTCCAAATACACCTGTATAAACCATGTTAATCTAATATGTATACTTCCCTAATAACTCCAAGCTTATATAGTGCTACCTAATGTATACTGTATATAATATACAATAAAATATCATAAGACCTACCAATTACATATAATACCTATATACACAAGTATATGTATATACACACCCAAATAGGTTTTTTGTCCATTAATTTACCAAACTCGAATTCTCTTTTTTACATCTTCCATTTTTTTCAACTCCACAAAACCTCATGAAAACTCTACCAAGTGAATTTGAACAATAAACTTATTTTTCTTCATGGCTGTAGAATATCCTGTGGTGTAAACCTACCAAAACGTATTTACGTGTTCCCTTATTAATGGTATTTACTTTTATTCTAGGTTTATTCTCTGAAACTAGCAATGCACATAATTACGTTTGTTCATCTTTACAGAAGGATTTTACTTCTGTGGGACGGAGTTAAAGAGGTTGTTTCTGGATTATATTGCCTTTGTGTTTCATAGGTTTTTTTTGTTTTTGTGCTAATCTATGAATTGCTTATAACATCTGTCCATTTTCTATTGGACAGCAGTCCTTTATTTTAAAGCTATCTTTGCAAATTGGTTATAAATTCTTCTTCTGAAACTTGGATAAAAAGTCTAATGTGTCTTAATTTAGCTTGAGGAATCTATGTCATATAATCTTTCATACTTAGGATGCCAAAGTTATTTTCCTTTATAACTTGAGGTTTAAAGTTAAATGAGCCCATGACCTCTTTCCCTAGGACACATAGAGATGGAGATGTAGTATTTCTTTCTTTCTTTCTTTTTTTTTTTTTTTTTACATTTCCTTCTAAAATCTACATGGATTTTAGTTTTCAAACAGTAAACAGGGGGAGAAGTATAATATGTAGAGCAAGACCTGCAATTCTAAACTAGGTTATTTTAATAGGCCTCTCTGAATATTGAGCAAAACCTTAAGGGGGGAGGTGAAGGAGTGGGCCATGTTCATAGGAGGAAGAGAACCCTTGAGAGGAAAATGTTGAATGGCCATGAGGTCAGAAAGTACCTGAGGTGTCCCCCCTGTGTAGCTTAAACATGAGTAGATAAAATCGAGGTAATAATGAAGAAAAAGAAAACCAGATCACCTAAGATCTTCTACGACCTTGGCTTTTACTCTCAGCAAAAATATGGTTATGAGAAGAATGATCTAACTAATGCTACAATGAAAATAGACTGTAGAGGCACCTAGGTGGTTCAGACATTTAAGTGTCCACCTCCATTTTGGTTCAGGTAACGATATCACTGTCATGTTAATGAACTCCGTGCATGGAGGGGAGGTCCATGCTGGGAATGGAGCATGCTTAAGATTCTCCCTCTCCATCCCCCTTGAAAAACAAAACAATAGAATCTAAAAGGAAGAGTCAGAAAGAATTCTTGTATCTGGTCTGAGTACCTAGGAGAGAGGGGATTGTGGTTTGGACAAGCATGATAGTAGTTGACATGGTAAAACATAATGGGAATCTAAATGTAAACCAATAGAATATGATACATAATATGTGAAAGGAAAAAAGACCATGATGATGTCAAGTTTTTATCCTAAACAACTGTTAGGAAGAAGTTGCCTTTAACTGAAATGTACAAATCTGAGGAATGAGTCAGGTTTTGTTTTGTTTGTTTTGTTTTGGAGGATAACTAGCAGAAGTTCAATTGTAGATATGAATTTTTTAAAGGTATCTGAGTGTAGATCTTTTTATTTTATTTTATTTTATTTTTTTTTTTACAAATAGTTTATTGTCAAATTAGTTTCCACATAACACTCAGTGCTCATCCCCAAAGTGCCCTCCTCCATGCCCACCCCCTCTCCCCCCCACATCCATCAGTCCTCAGTTTTTGTCAGCATTCAAGAGTCTTTCATGGTTTGCCTCTCTCCCTTTCCCCCACCATTTCCGCCCTTCTTCTCCCCCTTGTTCCTCCGTCAAGTTCCTCCTAATCCTCCTATACGTGCAAACATATGATATTTGTCCTTCTCTGCCTGACTTATTTCGCTCAGCATAACACCCTCAAGGTCTATCCATGTTGCTTCACATTGCCAGATTTCATTTTTTCTCATTGCCTTGTAGTATTCCATTGTATAGATAAACCACATCTTCTTGATCCATTCATCTGTTGCTGGACACTTAGGCTCTTTCCATGTTTTAGCTATTGTGGAGAGTGCTGCTATGAACACTGGGGTACATGTGCTCCTATGCCTCTGAGTGTAGATCTTGAACAGTCAGTTGGATTAAAGTTTTGGATGTCAGAGAGGTACCTGGGTGGCTCAGTCAGTTAAGTGTCTGACTCTGGCTCAGGTCATGATCTCATGTGAGTTCATGCTTGTGAGTTCAAGCCCCATGTTAGGCTCTGTGCTGACAGCTCAGAGCCTGGAGCTGCTTAGGATTCTGTGTCTTCTCTCCCTCTGACCCTTCCCTGCTATTGCTCTGCCTCTCTCTAAAGTAAACATTAAAAAATAATTTAAAAAGTTTTGGATGTCAGGAAAGGGTCATGCTAGAGATATAATAAAAGATCAGTGTGGTGTTAGCATTTAAAGTTATTTACAAGATGAACATATCTACTAGCATTGCCATAGCTCGCTCTCTCAGATGTGGTTTGGATATTTATATAGAGATGGCCATAAATCAATCTCTTGATTTGATAATGAAACCTCCACTTAACTGAATATATACTTAAAATTCCATTCAATTTACAGACAGAGAACTTTATTTAGGAGGCTGAAGTCATGTATTTAAATGGAGCAAAATAAAAATCACACTAAGGGATATTAAATCCAATTGTCTTAAAAGTTTGTATACTTAGATTGGTCCTATTATAAAAATGCCGAAAGATGAGTCAGCACTCTTTCTGGCTTTTATCTATTATTAGTGTTATAAATAGTCCTATGAAAATGTTTCTGGAATTGGGGGGGGGGTAGAATAAATAATGCTCACAGAAAAAAGTCGTTAATGTTTGGAAAATTTATAATCTCTATTTACCATTTTTTAATTTTATTACTAGAAATAAGCCCTAAATGATTCTTTATATTCTCATGATGAATGCTAAAAACTACTTGAAGTATGTGTTCAATATTAATAACTGCCCTTACATTATTTCCTTCAAGTTACTTTTTTAATAACCTGTTATAATAACAGAGTTTTAAATTATCCATTAAAATAGGCTTCTAGTTCTTAAAAGTAGCAGTGTAAAGTAAAGCAGAGGAATTCAAAGGAAAGAAAGTCTTTTTTTTTTTTTTAAAGAGGTATTGGTTTTATCTTGATATTTAAGTGTAAAGGGGGAGAGCTTTATTCTTAAATCATTTGAATAATAAAACCTTTTAATAGTAAATTAAAACATTTATCTTACTTGTAAGTCTGTACTTATAGCATTATAGTTTCCACAGGAAAGTAAAACTCTACAATGAAAACATCTTTGGGGTCCCTGGGTGGCTCACTCATCCAAATTCGGCTCAGGTCATGCTCTCACGGTTGGTGGGTTCGAGCTCCGAGTAGGGCTCTGTGCTGACAGTTAGCTCAGAGCCTGGAGCCTGCTTCAGATTCTGTGTCTCCTTCTCTCTCTGACCCTCCCCTGCTCATGCTGTCTCTATCTCTCAAAAATAAATAAAACATTTAAAAAAATACAATGAAAATATCTTAATATATCCTGATTATAATACATTCATTTAAAATTTTTTAAATGAAACCTAAAAATTTTAGGCACAGGTTAGATAACATCCTGGAATGGCAACATAAATATTTTGGTATAATACTGTCATGCATCTACTTAGCAATAAAAATACATGCATGTATAATGTACACATATAGGACCATGTCATGTTTTTATGTAATTATGCCATGTTTAACAGTCTACTAAATGCCCTTTCCATATGTGTCTCCCCTATTCCATGTTTAGATATACCACATATATTTCTTCATTGTTTTTAAAAAATGTTAAAAAAAAAAAAATAAGGGTGCCTAGGTGGCTCAGTTGACTAAGCATCCAACTCTTGATTTTGGTTCAAGTGATGATCTCATGATTTGTGGGATTGAGTCATGCTTGAGTTTCTCTCTTTTGCTCTCTGCCCCTCCCTCATTCACGTGTGCACATGTGCTCTCTCTCAAAGAAATTTAAAAATGTTTTTAAAAAATTGGATAAAGAAGGTGTAATTTAAGCACATTTTATGCATCTTTTATCACTATAACACTGTTAGACATAGTACATCTGTAAACTCCATGAATTCTTTTACATAAATATATAGTAGTTCGTTGACTGGATAGATCACAGTACAGTTAGCTAATCATCCATTGTTTCCTGTTCTTGTCCTCTAAGTTTAGTGCTGTAATATACTCTATTGTTGTATATTGTTGTCATAACACTCTTCCTATATATGTATGTAGGAAGTGACACTTTATTCTTGTGCTGCATGCAGCTGCTTATGGTTAGAATGGCTGTGTATTATGGTTTAAGAGTTTTAAATTTTAATAGATACTTTCTGATAGTCCTAAAGAGACTTTGTGGAACATTTCTATCAGTGATGTATAAAATTCATCTTCATTTTAAACTGTTTGCACAGCTATTTAAAATTTTTGCCAGTCTGATAGACATAAATTGATAATGTACTCATAATTTGTATGTCCCTGACTATTGATTGATCTTATTATTACATTTTGACTGTTTGAATTTGCTCTTCTACTTATAGTGTTTTTTCATCTAGTGAAGGCTTTTTCTGCACTGAACTACTATGGAAATTACTGCTTTTTTTCTTCTCTATATTAAAAATATTTCTCCAATTCAGAAATTATATATTAACATTGCTATTACTCACAGCTAAACATTTTAAAAGAACATTTACATACATTCCTTTTGAAACTTACAATTTTGTCCTCTTAAAGTAAGGTATTTATCCTTACATAATTTAGTCTTTTAAACTTCCATGCCAGATTGTTACTCAACTTTTGACATCTAATTTGTTAATTGGATTGTAATATATTTTTCTATGTGATGTAAGATTGAAATATTAAGTTGTTTTTTTCCTGTAGTTATTAAGTAACATTATCCTCAAGAACATCCTTTTCCTTGGGTTTCATTTACTATAATTTTGCCATTATCAAGACACTAAAGTGGGTTCATAAGTTAGGTTGACAAGCTGACTTTCACTGTTGCATTTACTATAATGTGTAAAGCTGTTTGGGGGCTAAGCTCTTGAACTTAACATTCATTTGACCTAATTCTGAGAAACTATTGTAATTCAAATGAAATTTTGACTTACACTGTACACTAACATGATGTTCTTAAATTTAGATTTTTTCCATACAAAAACCTATACCTTTCCATTTATTCAGATGTTCTGTTGTCTGTTAATGTCATTCTTCATATAGGTCCCTTGTATTTGTTAAATTGATACCAAATTATTTTAACTTATTTGCAATTTAAAATAGAATATTTCCCATTGCCATTTTTTGTGTATTTTGCCAGAATGCTTTTTTTTTTTAAACTTTTGATCTTTTTTTAAGCATTTATCTTGGAGCCAGATACTTGTTAAAAATTAATAATGTTAAAGATATCAGTGTTTTCTAATTTAAGATTTCATGTTTTTCATTAAGTTTACTGAAATAGTTTTTTTATTTGCATTTTGCATATTGCATGTAATTTTTCTTAGTATGAGTCTTGAGTTTTGTCAAGTGGCCTTTAATCATCTATTAATCCTAAATATAGAAAAATTGTTTTTAAAAACTAAAAACTAACTGCTAGACAGCACTGCCTTTGAAAATTTGATGACTATCAAACAACCAAACGGTGGCAAATAATTCCTTATAAAATGACCCAAATGAAAAGTAGTGTGTATTGCTGTGGAAGACACACGCTGATTATGATGATGAGGGAGTCTGAGAAGGAAACAACTAACCAAAACCATCGCAAAGTCAGTATTTCAGCTATACTGGTGACCGTGACCAATACATACTTCAAAGTGTAAATCAGATGTTGCAGTCATGAATAAATGTAAGGTCTTTAGATCCAGCTACTTCTGGTTACAAAATGGGGAAAGAAAAGAGGAGATTTGTGTCCAATTTTTAAGACTTGTGTACTTGGTTTAAAATGCAAAGCTATACACATTGTTACAGAAAATTACATTTGTGGTGTGTATGTACGTTAGAGTGTTTGATGATATCAAAAGCTCTGTCTGAAAAACTCATTCAAAATGAAACAAAGAGCTCAGAGAATGAGATTCACCCCCAAGTGATGTTCAGAGTAAAGGTTGTTTTTCTCATATTAGAAAGGAGTTTACTCCATGCTGTTTTTGAGAAGGTGTCTTTTCAAATGCTCAGTGATACAGTCCTGAGCAGCAACAGCAGGAGGTAGAATTGGTTTTCTATCTTCAGTTTGGCAGACATGGCTATTGAAACTACATGAAACTACAGGGTCAAGGATCATATGATCCAAAGAACTAAGTGGGGTCTTTGTTTTCTATTTTTTCCCCCAAGGCTGAATGTGAATTTTTTCAGTTTGGAGTTGTATCCAAAAGTTTGGAAAAGAGAAACTCTATCATGGAAAGATAAATAATATATTTATGACATAAACTAGAAATGATAGTTGTAATTTTGTACTATTAAAAATGAAAAACCATTTATGAAGTATGTGGAAAGTGTACTTATTGGAATATAAAAAGTTAAATTTTTGAATTATCTGACACGTATAATTGGTGTATTTAAGATTAAAAGAACTGTACTTGATTCAAATGTACATTTTCAATGAAGTGAAATTTTCTGAAAACAATTCTTTATCCTATTTTTATTAAGACATTCTCTATTTCAAAAGTGATTCCAATATGACACTATAACATTTCAGTATCCCATCTTTTAAAGTCCATTCATCTAATATTGGTAGAACACCTAATTATGCCAGGCATAATTCAGATACTGGGCTGTGTCAAGGGAACAAACAATAATCCTTGCCGTTAAGAAGTTTACATTCTAATTGAGACATAAAGTAAATAAAATAAGTAAATTACACATTTCATAATGCATAAAAAGTACTAAAAAGATAAGGGAAATAGATTGGGAGAGTAGATGAAATGTCTCATAGGAGGACTAAAATATTGATATTTAAGTAAAGACTTGAAAGAAGGGAAGAAATTGGCTTCTGGATATCAGTGAGGAAAGTAGTACAGGCAGAGCTAGAATGGGTACAAAGATCCCAATGTGGGAGTATGTTTGACTGGTCCCAGGAAATATAAGAAAACCATTAGGGCTGCAACAGTGAACCATTGAAGGAGTGGTAAGAAATGCTATCAGAGGTAGTTGGAGAAAAGATCAGGGTCTTGCAGTGGCCTTTTTTTTTTTTTTTTTTTTTTTTTTTTTTTTTTTTTTTTTTTTTGTTTTTTTTTTTTTTTGACTGAATTAGGGCATTGTGGTAGGTTGTATGCAGAGGAGTATCTCAATCTCATTAGGTTTTTTAAGGATCCCTATGGTGGTGATACTGAGGATAAACTATGGTGGAGGACCAGGGTTGTGAGATGTGTTTGGATGGATACATTTTGAAAAGAGAGTCTCCACGATCTTCTGGTGGAAAGAATGCAAGATGTGTGATAGAGACAATCAAAGTTGACGCAAATTTTGGCCTATGTAAGTGAAAGAATTGGCTTGTAAGCTGAGACAAGAAAAACTAGGTGACTCAAGTCTGGTAGAGAAAATGAAAAATTGAATTTTGTTCAAGTTTTTGACATTTATGATCTTCAACTGGAAATGTTTAGATCCGTAATATGTTCATTTATAGTTATTGCATGTATATGCAATATTTAATACATTAGACGGATATGTAATGTACTTCCTCAAGGCACAACTATTTAGGTACAGCTATATACTTGGAAATTATAAACAAAATAAAGTGGAGGAAAAAACCTAACATTAAGCATGGTGATAATGGTTCAATATAAATTTCATAAATTAGTTCAATTTTTATGTAACCTTGGTCATAGTACCCAATTCCTTGATCCATGATTACCTCATTTGTAAAGCTACAGTGATATGTTTTCTTTGGTTTAATTCCAAGAAATGAGCATGTTAAAAATATCAAGACAGATAGTTGGCAAATCATTCTATATAAAAACATTAAGGATAGAATGACTTTTAAGCATTCAACTTATTGCAGTTATAAACACTCAACAATTGATAAAATCTTATCTAACCTTTGTTTCAGGGAACTTCTTACAACATAGTCTTACTATCTGTTAATGAACCCTTTTACTGTGGAGAGTGCAGATGACACCTACAAATGTGAATCAGATTCAAGAAAAAGTTTTCTTGTAGAGTTCTTGTCCTCTTACGCGTCCTGGGTTAGAACCATATTCTGAGATACATTATCAGTAACCTGGATCACGCCAATCTGTACTGTGATTTTGTACTGTACTCTGAATTTTCTTTTTTTTTTTTATATATGTTTTTATTTATTTCTGAGAGAGAGAGACAGTGCAAGCAGGCGAAGGTCAGAGAGAGAGGGAGATACAGAATCTGAAGCAGGCTCCAGGCTCTGAGCTGTCAGCACAGAGCCTGACGCGGGGCTCAAACTCACAAACTGTGTGTGAGATCATGATCTGAATTTTCTGAAATTGATCATTATTTTGTCTAATTTGTGGACGGTCCTTAGCTTATGATCTGAGCTCAGTAAATGTTTGTTGACTGAAAGAATCATCATTCTTCCACCCTCTGTGCTCATATTTGAAATATAACAAATTGAAAATTGAAAATGAACTTCAAAACATAAATATTTTGCAGTAGGAGTGAATGTCCATAAAGGAGTTTACATATACATTCTATAAATATCACCATTGCTTTATTTTAAAAATGCAAAAATTCAGGGCACCTGGGTGACTCAATCAAGTAAGTGTCCAACTTTGTCTCAGGTCCTGATCTTGGGGTTCATGGGTTTGAGCCCCACGTTGGGCTCTGTGCTGACTGCTCACAGCCTGGAACCTGCTTTGGATTCTGTGTCACCCTCTCTCTCTGCCCCCTCCCACTCACACTGTGTTTCTCTCTTTGTCTCTCAAAAATGAATAAACATAAAAAATAGTAATATGCTGATGACCCAAACCTTAAAAAAATAAAAATACAAAAATTCTTCCAAAATCATGATATAAAGTATCAATATGGCATATAAATCTTTAACGTATTCAGACAGATTATTCTGTAAGTAAAATGGCATATCTAAAAAATGTGAAACTGTCAAAATAAGGGACTCTGGTAAAGCGGTTAGATAGAACTTAAACTGCAGATGTCACAAGCTCTGCTTTTTGCCTGTAGTCTATTTGGAATCTGTTTTATAATCTGTTTTGGACAATAAATGATTTCACTGGACTAACTGTAACATATGTAGTTTAACGTAAAATGAAGGTTCAGGAAAATGTGACCCGACTTTTGTAATTCTACAAATGATTAGGTCCTACATAGTTCCTGTAGACTGGATATGATCTTTTGTGGTGGAAAAAGTGAAACGGAAACATGACCATTTGGAGATTTCCTCTGTGCCAGAGGAACCCCAAGCAGAACCCAACAAGGAAGCATGGGATAACATTGCCAAGGGGCAGCAAAAACTTGCTTAGTAACGAAAGAGCAAGAGATACTGTTGTAGTAGTCATGCAGGAAAAGTTTACATGAATTCATTTTTATAGTCTCCGTCAATTAAAACAAAACAAAAGTCAAATCAGTGAAAACTTTGGGAGGCCCCAAATGTACCTTGTATTTACAAAGCTTTATGATGGTCTTATTTATCCTCCTGATAAAACTTAGGGTAGATACAGAATCATTGAAATGTTTCTCAGTTTTCTGCAGTGATCACTACTTTGACAAGTATTTGAAGTGGTACACATTAGTAATGCTTCAAGAAGAAGAATACAAATTTGAAATAAAATTCTGTAAGTCCTCCTTCAATGATCACAGGATCACAGGATCCTGATCACAGGATCACTAAAAACCCTAGCAATTCACACAATTGCTCCGATGTGTAATTACGAGGCATTGAAAATAAAATATGGAATGGAGAAGATCTTGCTTCAAAAGGCTTACCATTATCATAAAACAGACTCCTAAGTACAGAAAACAAACGGGGTTGTTTGGGAACGGGATGCGATGGTGGGAATCTATAGCCATGGGAATGGGGGAGGGTGGATAAGTTAGATCGGTAGTAAGGAGGGCATTTGTTGAGATGAACACAGTGTGTTGTATGTAAGTGACGAATCACTAAATTCTACTCCTGAAGCTAATATTCTATATATTAACAAACTGGAATTTAACTTAAAACCTGAAACCAAAACAATAAAAGAAAGCTTACCATTTTGCTTGTTGTTGGGAGTTGGGTGCATAGAAAAGCAAATAAGAATTAACATTTGTTGTACTAATTGCCTGTGATGGGAGAAGCAGAGTGTGCCTTCCGAACACTTAGGTAGTACAGGTTAATGGGATGAAATTAGTAATGCAGAGTATTTGTTTCCTATTGTGGCTATTAAAGAAATTTTCACAAAGTTACTGGCTTAAAACAATACAAACTTTTTCACAGTTCTGGAGTTAACTGTTCTAGAATGGACTGGCTGGGTTGCATTCCTTCTGGAGGCTTTAGGAGAGAATCTTTATCTTGCTTCTTCTATCTTCTAGTGGATGCCTGTTAATCCTTGACTTGTGGCTTCTACTTCTGTTTTCAAAGCCAGTGCTGTAACCTCTTCCAATCCCACCTGCCATATTTATAGCTTTCTCTATGATTCACCTGCCTCTTATTTGGACTTTTGTGATTACATTGGGCCAACCCGAACAGTCCATGATGATCTCCTCCTCTCAAAATTTTTAACTGAATCAGCAAAATCATTTTTGTCCTATAAAGTAACACATTTGTGGGTTCTAGTGATTAAAGGCACAGGCATCCTTGGATATCATTCTCCTTACCCAGGAAAGATTTTATTTTTTCTTTAAATATCCAATGAGACCAATTTCTTTTTTTTTTTGTTTTGTTTTATTTATTTCTAGGGGAGAGAGAGAGAGAGAGAGACAGGGTGAGTAGGGGAGAGTCAGAGAGAGAGGGAGTCACAGATTGAAACAGGCTCCAGGCTCTGAGCTGGCAGTCAGCACAGAGCCCGACGCAGGCCGAACCCATGAACTGCGAGATCATGACCTAAGTGAAAGTCGGACGCTTAACCGACTAAGTCACCCAGGCACCCCAAATTTCTATTAGGCAAGAAAATTATTCAGTAGATGATTCTGTGACATTTGATTTAGAGAGAAATCCTCCACTTTGGTATGCACCTCACAAATGGATCAGATAGAAAATTTTCATGTGGAATTATTTATCTCCAGGGGATTCCATTGATACAGACTGTGATGGAATGACTCCACTAGAGTTTTGTAGTGTCACATAACTCACCTGATCACAGCAGTACTTCGTTAGGGTTTCAGTGGAAATGACAGAATTCTTAGGGAGAAATTTGGCAATATGTATCAAAATTCAATTATGCATGTCCTCCTGGTACCTTCCCTTTGTATCTTTTTAAAACCTACAGTGTGCTTAATTTTAAAAGAGAAATTTTATGTAAAATTTTTTTCTATAAGCTAGTCATCCTAATGTCTAATGGAAAATTTTAGAAAGAGTATAAAATTTCTAATATCTGTAGCTTAAGTAAAATATTAAATCAATTTGTAATATTAAATCTCAAAATGAGTTTTTACTGATAATAGAACATAGATAATATAATCAGGATAGAAGTTTCAAATATTGGACAGTTTAATCATAGCTGATTTCTCATATTTATTTCCTTTGTCTACCAGTACCCCCACCAAAATGCAATGAAAATATTTTAATCTATACAGAAGGATATACAATTAGTAGGAGAGCACTAAAATTTTAATAAATGGAAGATAGGAAGTAGAAATCTGGTGACTAACTCAGAAGAGTAGAAGGAAATACAATTCAGTCATTTGGATTTGAAAAATATTCTTAGTTCCCTACATGGTTTCATTCTGGATTCAAATTCTCCAAATGGGTCTCTGTTTCCAAAGTTTAGGACTTAAAACTTAGGAATCACTGAACAGGAGAGGGAGGTCTAATAGCTGACTTCCTATGAGTTCTGCAATAGGAGATGTTGCCTCTGCCCCTCCTACCACCAATCTTGAGCAGTCAAAAGTAAAAGAGCTGTAGTCTATTGGCAAGGCAATTCTCTATGTTTCTCCACTTAGCTATTATCACTTGCTCACCCTCAAATTTACCTCTGCTTAACAGAGTCCAAGTCTTCCTTTTAATCTAAAGAAATTTATTTGATACATATTTTTTTTCTAAACTTGAGTTCACTAAGTTGATTTATCACATGGCTCTTTGTAACACTTCTATGAGATTCTATATTCTTTGAAAATCTCATTTTGTTTAGTTCTGGTTTCCATACTCGTAGAAGTGAGTATATGCTTTTTGTTCTTAAATATACCATGGTTGTTCAGGTTAAATTCAATCCAAAACTTATCTATATATCTGCAGTTTAAGAGTGTAGCTAAGTGAATTCATTGGAAATATATTTCCTCATTATTTCATTTGAGTTAGCAAACAATATTTTATGTTTGATGCTTCACGGTACATATTTATACAACAAAAGCATTATTAAATGAATAAGATCCTCTATTCTGAAGAAGTGCAATTTCATGAGACAAATACTGAAATCCAATGTTGAACAAATAATACTTTAACAGAAATAAGTACAAATGTGTGCACAAAATGAATAATTCACCTTGAAATACGTTCACAAACAATAGGTCATTGAATTGATTCTAGAAAACTTGAGTAAATGCAATCAGATCATGAAAGCTTAACATGAGTACCAGAAGAATTAGGATGTGCAAAATCAGATATAGATGAAAGAACCATCTCTGGAAATACAATAACTAAATAAACCTTGATTAGTGTTTTGGGGACTTTAGTGTAATAGTGGTCATAAAAATATTTTGGAAAAATGCTGGGCTCAGTTTCACCTTCTTCCTGCCAGTCATTTAGCCTCTCTACTGTTCATTGACTACAGACTGGTTTCTTTTCTTTCGTTCATTATTTTTCTTTTTTTCTGGTTTCTATCTCTTCATGCAACTCTGATAGCCACATCCAAGCCTACCTGGGTGAGTGCACTAATACCAGAATGACTGAGTTTATGAGCATCTGACATATCTCTTCACGGAAGTTCACTCTTCTAATTCAGAAAACAGATGGTTATTTGAGTTAAATAAAATGAAGAGACTATATCTAAAATTTACTCAGTTAAAATTTCAGAGAAAGAAAAACATGTATTCTTTAGCAAGTCGTTTCAGAATAAAAGGTGATCTTCCTGTTCTGAAAATGTCATTAAAGTGTCTTTACTCACATAATTGAAAAATGACTTGTTTCCAAGTGTTTTCCCTATACTCCAACATGATAGTTAGCACAACATAATTATTTTATTAATATAATGAATCAGTGAATTTTATTTACCATTGTCTATTGAATTCTGTTGCCTTTCTTCCTCCATTGTAAATTCCTTCCTTTTACCTGAATCTTTTCCCTCAGCAAACTTGGTGTAATAATCCCCATATTAAAACACATGCACAGTTTCCTAAATAGTAGTAAAAAATAGCCAAATGAAAGTATTTTGTATGTTGCCCAAATTTGGTAGATCACAACAGTCAGTTTCCCTTGGTGTCAGTTTTTCATGACCTATAGAAGGCCAGTCTTACATCTTTGTTACAACTGTGTAAGTCACTTGTGTCAGTGGTGGTATATAACTTTGGTATATGTGAATATGTGTGTTCCATAGAAAAGATCGTGGATACATACATTTTGGACTATATTTCTCTGCAGAAGATAACTTTTTATAGAATGATGTTACTGTGACAAATGGGTAAAATAATCGAGAAAAACTCCAGCTCATGAATTGCCTAGGTTACCTGAAAAGATTACTTCGGATAAACTGTAAGCTTCTGTATATTTAACTTAATTGATGATCAAAAGCCAGTACAACAACAATATTCTCAATTCTAAATATTTAAAAGTAAAGTGTGTATTTATTAGAATTATTACCAGAGATTTAAATAATACCTTTTAAGGTACTACTCCATATTCTTGATTATAAAGTATAAGAAAGTGCTTCGCACAGGAAGGCAGGTACTTATTTTAGTCTCGAAGTCAAAGTTTAAAACATGACCACATGGATGTAAAAAAAATCTTCTCACAATTTCTAAACAGTGGACCACAGTATAATCTTAATTTAAAAATTTATGAATGTGATTCTTGTCCTTTATAAAATAAATATCAGATAATATAACCCTTTTCATTCTCCCTAGATTAGCCTGCTAAGTCTGCCATAACAGAATACCCCAGTGAGTTAAATGATAGAAATAAGTTTTCACCCTCTTTAAAGGATGGAAGTCCAAGGTTAAGATGTCTTCAGGTTTGGTTTCTCTAGAGGCTTCATTCCTTGCTTTGTAGAAGATCACAGTCTTGCTGTCACCTCACATGAACTGTGCTCTGTTCACTTCTAGTGCCTCTCTGGGTCCCTAGTCCTAGTGGATTAGGACCTACTTTTATGACCTCATTTCACTTTAATTACCTCTTTAGAAGACCTCATCTCCGGATATAGTCACATGAGGTTCAGTGATTCAACATAGTACTTTGTGGGGATACAATTCAATCATAACATTACCCATTTAGGGTAATTTATTTTCACCCTGTACCTGTTTTCATAGCTTTTGGTCTGGTTTCTTTGCAAGATGTGATCAATTTCAATGCAATCATAGATTCATTGTTGAAGGCCTTGTATATCTTGAGGAAAGAGCAACTTCTGTGAGTTCAGGTTGAAGACTGGTACAATATTACTTTCTAATGCTGAAAAGATTGTTTCAGATAATAAGAAATTAGGCTACCATCTCCATGATTATGTCATTAGTCAATACATACATTTCTATTTTAGGGGTAGTGTTTAAGAAAATAAGCATTTCTGACTTTGGACTGAATATTCAAACAAGATAAATCATGTAGGTTTGTATACAATTACAGCATATCTAGTACTCTAAAGGAAAAATATTTAGAACACATAGATAATATCCTTGATTCTTTTTTTCTTAATGTTTTTAAGTGACCGATACTTTAATGCTTTCGAAAAACAAAATACATTTCTCTCAGGGACAAATTTTACAAAAAATTTACATGAAGAAAATCCATTAAAGTTCTTGGAATATCTTTCAAATAAATGAATTTGGTTTCTTGCTAAAAAAAATCTAATCTTTTATTTACAAATATTTACCAAGTGCCTACTGTTCTGCCAGATACAGTTCTAACTTCTATAGTCATATCAGTAACTAGCAGAGCAGGATCATGGACCTTGGTGAGTTTACGATCTAGCAGGAAAAGACAGATAATTAACAATAAACACAATGAATAAGTAAACACATGGCAAGTTAACACAATACTAAGGTACATCAGTGTGGTGGAATAAAAAATGTAGCATTGGGAAAAGTTGAAATTATAAATATGGAGGTCAGAATTGGTATTATTGAGGGAGGTATATTAGACTAAAATTTGAAGTAGATGTTAAATTAGACATGCAATATTCTGGTATAGGGAATAACCAATGCAAATGTCTGAAATATTTGAGAAAAAGAAGTAGGTTGGACAGAATTGAGTGAAGGGATGGAAAAGTAGAAGACAAAATTAGACAGAAAACTTAGCTATGTACCAGCTAGAATCTGGTAAACTATGTATTTTTAGAAATTTTATTGATCAATTCCATTGAGCAAACAGGAGATTTGCTTTGAATTTTTCAATTTTTGCATTTTGTTAAGGTACATAGACTATATAGCAAGCAGAATTTAGAAATAAGATCTAGATGCATTAAGAATAAGCATCTTAATAAACATTAAGACTGTCAAAATATTGGACTTTGGGGTTTTTTGTATGTTTGCCATTTTGCATGTTTCTCAAGTCATTCTTATACTTAGAATCCAAAATAGTAAGTCACTGATAATATAGAAGACATGTGGTGTATTCAGCTAACGTTGAGAACAATATCATTAACCTTTGGACTACAGCCTCCATAGGAAGCCATATTTTGCCTCACACCACATAATTTAGAAACTAGCAACACTAAGCTCCATGTTTTCTGTCCCCATATGGCTGAGCATTTTTGTTTTCCCTTTTGGTTTTGATTGGACCTCAGGTGCAGAGGATTGGCTTAATTAGTCTATTCATGGCACATTATCCTCATGGTTCTGTGTGAAGCTCCACTTAGTTTTTTTCTTTTCTATTTTAACACTATTTATTTCTGTATTAGGTGTTATGTCCTCAACATTATGCATTTTCCATTTAATACGAAGTTAAGAGCAATTATAAAATGATAACTCAGTTTTATACCTATTTAAATTGAGTAATTAAAGGATCTGATTTCCAAAGATTCATTTTTGTCTCAGATATGTGGGGAATTAAAATCAGTTCAATAGTTTAATGAAAGGGAGCTGAAAAGTAAAGCAAATGTATTATTCCCTCTGTCAAAATAAGCAGAATGATGAGGCCAATTCAATCTAGTACTATGCCAGGCAGGTATTGAAACTGTAATTGTACATGGAAGTAAAGACACTGGGATTTGAGTAATTTGCCAGTGGATTTCATTATTGTATGGATATAAAATTATTCAGTTACTATCCATTCTCTATGTCGGTGGTATGTTATTTGCTTTGAATTTTCCAGGTGACTGATTAAATAATTGTATCATTAAACTTTATTTAGATCTTCCTTTCTTAACACCAAAACCAAAATGAGACAAAAATGGATAGAATTTTGCTTATTTATGCATGGTTTATAAAGTACAAAATTCAGATTATGTACTGTTAAAAGTCATTCTTTTAGAAAGGAGATTTCAAAACAGACAGTGAAGCAATTACTTGCTTAAACAAGTATTGGTAATTATCCCAGGCCTATTCTTTGAACAACAAGAAGAAATGCATCAATCATCATGCCATCCAGTTGCATAACATTTAGTGAACTGAATTAAAACAAGCATTTATTTATTTGGCAAAGAGGATTTCACATAAAGAGGTTGAGTTAGACTGTTTCACACACATAGTTCTACACACTAACACACACACACACACACAGAGTTTTTCTAAAATGCAACCAGCTTTATAGTAAGGTTTAATCTTTATATGAAAGGTGAGAACAGTATGAACAGAAACAATGGATGATTTGTAAATCATTTAGTTGTGTTTTTAAAGCAGGAAAATAATCAGGTATCTGCTAGCTCAACCTTCTCCCTGCACAATTGTGAGAATGGGTTAAATGGTTTGTTTAATGACATTATTTTTTAAAAAATGAAGAATCATTTACTTGTAAGGCACATAACACCAGTTTGAATCCCTGGGCTTTGGACTGTTTTTTTTCCATCATTGATCTTAATTTTATAACAGAATTCTTAAAATCCCATAGGAAAACTAGTGTGATAGGGTCTACAGGATGGGTTGGAAAAACATAAAGAGATTACCACATAGATTACAGTAGATGGGGAAATGAAAAGGAATGAATGGAAAGAGAAGATGCTAAAACCCAGGACTTGGTTAGCATGTTAGAATTAAGAATATAGAAAGTCAAAAACTTGCTTAAAAAAAAGTCAAAAAAAGACTCATGGCTACTCTTGCAAAAGGAAATTTTTAATAGGACTGACACCTAGTCTCAAAACAAGAGCTTGAATAATGAGATCCATTTGTTGAAGGACCTGTGTGCCTGTATGATTTGCACATGGAAGAGGTAATATGCTAGAACTGAATTAAAATTAATGCTTTCTGATAATTGCAAATCTTTATTGCCTTCAGGAAATGCCCAGATTCTCCAAAACTTTTAAGATAAAAACTGTGAAAACTACTTCATGATTTCAATAAGAGTAACTTTGTTTTAGGTGTGGAATCCAAAGATTTTCAAACTTTTTGAAAATGCAAGGAAATTTATAGGTCAATATTAGTAATATCCAAACTATAGTGAATGCAAGACAATCCTATACAAATAGTTGGTTTACCATAGTAAAATTGATGTTTCCATCATTCTAAACAATATACATGGAACTCTTCAATTATTATTATTATTTTTTTTACAAATAGTTTATTGTCAAATTAGTTTCCACATAACACCCAGTGCTCATCCCCACAAGTGCCCTCCTCCATGCCCTTCCCCCCCTCCCCCCACATCCATCAGTCCTCAGTTTTTGTCAGCATTCAAGAGTCTCTCAGGGTTTGCCTCTCTCCCTTTCCCCCACCATTTCCCCCCTTCTTCTCCCCCTTGTTCCTCAGTTAAGTTCCTACTAATCCTCCTATACGTGCAAACATATGATATTTGTCCTTCTCTGCCTGACTTATTTCCCTCAGCATAACACCCTCAAGGTCCATCCATGTTGCTACACATGGCCAGATTTCATTGTTTCTCATTGCCATCTTGTATTCCATGGTATAGGTAAACCACATCTTCTGGATCCATTCGTCCATTGATGGACACTTAGGCTCTTTCCATGTTTTAGCTATTGTGGAGAGTGCTGCTATGAACATTGGGGTCCATGTGCTCCTACGCCTCAGCATTTCTGTATCCCTTGGGTAAATTCCTAGCAGTGCTATTGCTGGGTCCTAGGGGAGTTCTATTGTTAGTTTCCTGAGGAACCTCTACTCTGTTTTCCAGAGGGGCTGTACCAGTTTACATTCCCACCAACAGTGTAGGAGGGTGCCCGTTTCTCCACATCCTTGCCAGCATCTAGAGTCTTCTGATTTGCTCATTTTAGCCACTCTGACCGGCGTGAGGTGGTATCTCAGTGTGGTTTTGATTTGTATTTCCTTGATGAGGAGGGATGCTGAGCATCATTTCATGTGTCTGTTGACCTTCTGGATGTCCTCTTTGGAGAAGTGTCTGTTCATGTCTTCTGCCCATTTCTTCAATGGGTTGTTTGTTTTTCGGGTGTGGAGTTTGGTGGAAACTCTTCAATTATTAAATAGCTTTAGAAAACTGAACAGGAATTGTTCTTTGGTAAGAAGATCAAAGACTGTTTTTTCTTGTGTTTAGAATTGGATCATAAGTATTTTTAAATTAACATTTTATTTTAGAATATATTTTGATTCATAGAAAAGTTGCAAAGATAATGCTGGGAATATTAAACAGTATCCCCCCTCACCTAGCTTCTTTTTAATGTTTTACACTTGATAGTATATTTGTCTAAACTAAGAAACTGCTACTAGTATGTTACTGTTGGCTAACTTCAGACTTTACTTGGAATTCAGCAATGTCTTCATCAATTGCCTCTTTCTGTTCAAGGATCCAATCCACTGTGACAGTTTCTCTGCCTTTATTTTTTGTGACCTTGATAGTCTTGAAGAGTAATGGCCAAATATTCTGTGACATGTCTTCTATCTGGCTCCTGTGATATTTTTCTCATGATTAGATTTAAGTTAGAGATTTTGAGAGGGGGTGTGGAGAATATTGGAATCGAAATGTCCTATTGCTCACTTTATATCAGAGATTGCATAGTATCCACATACTGTGATTGGTGATGTTAAGCTTCATCACTTGGATGATGCAGTGTGGCCAGGTTTCTACACTAGAAATTATAATAATGTTCTTTACAGCTACTCTATTCTTAGAAATAGAGCCTAGCTTACTTACCCTTAGAGGGTAAAAGGGGCTTGAACTCCACTTCTTAGAGGGGGAAGTACCACATGTATTTGGAATTCTTCTGTAAGACAGATTACACAAATATTTTTTGGAACAACTCAGAAATACAAATTTTATTCCAACAACTCCTGTGTTACAAATAAAGAATATTAGCATATTTTTCACAATTACATTATATCTCTTGTCAGAATATAAAACAATACAGATAGAGTTGGATTTCCCTTATAATCATTTATCTTTTCAAAAATTTTCCATCTTCCTATATTTGAGTCAACCATCTTAAAGAAATGGTGATATATACAATATTCCATGATTTTATTCCTATAGTAGTCATAAAGGAATCACATATTGAGTATTTAACTGTTCATGCAAACTTTTAAATGTTTCTTTAATCTTGTAATCTTCTTAGTTTTTAACATTATTTTGACATTTATCTGTATTTATTTGAATATTTTTAAAATATTTTTATTTATTTCTAGGAGAGAGAGAGAGTGTGAGCAGGGGAGGGTCAGAGAGAGAGAGGGAGATACAGACTCTGAAATAGGCTCCAGGCTCTGAGGGGGCAGTCAGCACAGAGCCCGACGCGGGGCTCGAACCCACGATCCGCGAGATCATGACCTAAGCGAAAGTTGGACGCCTGACCAACGAAGCCACCCAGGCGCCCCTGAATATTTTAGTTTATTAATTTTGCCTGCTGTGTTTTAAGTTTTGAATATAGCATTTCCCCCCCTTTAATTATAATGGACTTTGAGTTGTCTTCCGTTTTGAGGCCATAAATTACAAACATTACTTAGTGAATAGCCATCTAAATCTCTCCTTAGGCACTTGGAAAAATTTATTATAGGGAAGTTTTTAAACTATAGCTGTATATTAGAATCACCTAAGGTATTTAAAAAAAAATCATTGCCAGGGCTGGGCCCCAAATTCTATCCCAAGTGGCAGATCCTATGTGTATGTCTATGTATCTCCTTATAACTCCTAAGATGTCCAATGTACAGTGAGCAGTGGAAACCATTATTCTTAGATATATGCATGGAAATAAAAGTGTGTAGTTTGTACCATAACTATATGCGAGTTTAATCTTCCCCAAATCCCTAACACTTGAAAGTGATGAATTTCTTCTTTAAGAGTTTATTCCATTGTTATCGTATGTTCTTATCTCTAGCTGTGTGCTCCATGGCTATCAATTCAATGTAATTTCATCTCCAGTTTATGATGGAAGTACTGTCAGTATGAATCCAACAGAGTTTTACTGGCTTCAAAGGACACAAAATGGCAATTTGGCACTTAGCCAACATCTTCAGTATAGTTGTCAGGCATTTCTACCCTATTATAGGATGCTTTAGTTATAAAATATGAAGTGGAAAGTTCCCCTCTATTCCTGATACAGGCACTTAGCCTTCTGGGGTGCTTACATTCATCACTGCTAGTACAGAGACCAATTTTGTCGGGAATTTAACAGTAAACCACTTCAATAACCGGAATGATTACTCTGAAGAGTTAATATTGCACATTTACTTTTAATGGCTGTAATTTGGAGAAGAGTATTTGGGAAAGGTAAATTCAGGGGTCTAGACTCCTGAGCCTGGGGTAAGAGTTGATAACAGTGGTTAACATTCCACCCAAATTAATGAAATTTCATTTGTTCTTTATTTTTTTACTCCTTCACATTTATCTTCTGTAAATTACTCATTCACAGGCTTTTCTTGTGCAATCTGTCTTCATCTTACTAGTTTGTAGAAGTTCAAAAAATTCTGAAGGCTAACATTCTGTTACAGATGTTATAATGATTTTTCCCTTTTTTGGTATTAGCTAACATTTTATTTTATTTATTTTTTAATGGTTATATTTGAGGGGGGAGGGGGGACAGCATGAGTAGGAAAGGAGCAGAGAGAGAGGGAGACACAGAATCCGAAGCAGACTCCAGTCTCCAAGCTGTCAACAGACAACCCAATGTGGAGCTCGAACTCACTAACCATGAAATCATGACCTGTGCTGATGTCAGATACTTAACAAATTGAGGCCCCCAGGTGCCACTTAGTCAACAAATTTAAACCTAGGCAGTGTGGAATATACTTAAGCCTAGGCATGAAACATATGTATGTGCATATACAAAAACATGTGTAGATACATACATGCACGTTTATGTACACAGAAATGGGTTCTTCTACAGTTAAGCAAACTTAGAAATCTGTATAGTCTAGAGACCCACAATAGCTAAAGGGATGGCATTAACAATTAAAATTATTCTCAACAAAATCAGCTTAGGGAACAAATTGTAAATGGTAGTCATGGAAGACAAACATTCAATATGTATTTACTGAAAGGTTTTAAAAATTCTGATAGCCCCTGTTTCCCACATTTATTTCCATTAGTTTATTCCTTTTAATATCCCATCATAAAATACATAAGAAACCACAATGAAATGGAAGCATGATTTTCAGGTATCTGGAGAAGAATAGAACTCTTTATCCTCCACCCCCCACTTTTAAATGTCTTCATTGCATAATGTATGGTTTTAAATCTTGATCAAATTATCTGATTTGAAAATAGGCTATAACTTGTATGATTTTACTGAGGCGTTGATAAACATTGAGACTGTCACCAAACAACACAGTGTCTACAGAACTCTTCAGTATAATCTCTACGTCTTTCTTACTCACTTTAAAGATGAGAAAAATGAGACCAAGCTATGCACATTGCCAAAAATCACATACAAGTTTTAAGATACTAAAGACAACACTTTTAAATATGAAATCATTGAAGAGACTTGCAGACACATTTTATTTAGATAGGCTTTGGTATCTCTGTACTTTTCACGGTGGTTAAAAACTGTGTTGCTTTGCAGCTATTTGGGGCTTAAAGTTAATTTTTTAGTCACTTCAAAATCTGTGGCAAATTTAAAACAGATTGCCAAGGAATTTACCACCTGTTTTGATTCACTGCACTAATCAAAGTCCCATGAACACACAGTCTTTTCTAATGTTCTAAATTTATCTCTTAATTTACTCATCCGAAGTGTAAGCTGTTCCAAACAATTAGAAATTCTGATTTTGAGTAAAATTAGAACAATGTTGATATTTTAAACGGTTAATTATACTATCAGTTGGTATATGTAATATTATATACAAATTAAATGTTCATTAATGGATAGATAATTACATTTCGATGATAAATGATAAAACTAAAAAATCTACATGGGTCTACAGGAAGAATGCAAAAATATAATGAGTACAAATGTAAATTTTTAAAATGTAGATCATTTACATAAGTGAACAAAACAATGTTTTATGGCATGTCTAGGATACACATATAAATATGTACTGATAATAATGTAATACCTTGGAAAAAAAAGGTTTCCAAACAAAGTGATGAATGTCACTTTACTTTGAAAGTGTGAGGCTCAGGTCAGGAGGGGAAATAGAGGTTGAAGGACACTGAATTTATATATAATGCCCATTTTCTTAAGGAAAAAATCTTAAACTAATTATGCATATTATATGCATACTCTATATTTATAAAATCAAATATGCTAAATGTTAACAATGATTATTTATGATCTATGTTGTATTCATTGCATTTTGTTACCATATGAATTTTTTCTATTTAAACTTTGGAAAATTTTAAAAATTTTTTAAAAAAATGTTTTATTTCTGAGAGAGAGGAAGAGAGGGGGAGGGAGAGGGAGGAAGTGAGAGAGAGAGCATGAGAAAGAGCATCATGTTCGTCATCTCTTGCTAGAATGTTGCATGGAAAGAGATGGGAGTAAGTATATGAGGGAAGTGTTTGAATAACTGCTATGTCTCATGTTATTATAGAAAATAAACTTAATATCCTAAAAAAAAAAAACCCTCAAAGATGGCTGCTATTTTAATGATGGAGCCATGGAGGTTTAAACCATTGATATAATTTGCCTAAAGCTAGTAAGCAGCAGTCAGAATTTGATAAACTATGTTGAAATCCAAAAAACGTTTTCTACTCATACACTATCATCATCCATTTGAGTTAAAAGAAACAGGAATTTTATATTATTTGACTCAATCTATTGTCTGTTTCCATATATAAAATCTGTAGATTGGGTGAAATGCATCAAACCAAAATTCCTAATTTGTCTAAGAACTATAAAGTGGGAATCCATCTTTTTATTCATCTTTTTTTCCCTCAAGTTAACTATGGAGTCTAATACATACTAAATATTTAATATCTAAATAAATAGATATGAACCATAATTGTATGCTTAATGATTCCATAATCATTAAAAAATAATATCCTATAAAATTGAATGAAAAACTGCATGGACATAAAAAGCCTTTCTCATTTACACTAAACCCCAAATCTTAATACACATGGCTTCTGTCAATTAACACTTTACTACCAAGGAGATATAGGAATGGAGAAATCAGAAATTTAAATTTAAATTAAATATTTTGTTCTTCCCATTTTTAAAACTAATGCAAGAAACAGCAATGGAAATCACTTCAAAATTCATCCTTCCATATATTAAAAATAAATATTAGAAAAAGAATAAATGGGCTATAGTGATATAACAAAGCACTCATTCAAGTAAATAAAAAAAAAACGGAAAAAGATAATTGGGAAAAACTGAGTAAATGTGAATAAGTTCAACATCAAAGCATTACAATTTAGAACAAAATGTCAAAATACTGAACTAATGATTTTTTAAAACCTCAATCAGTAGGGAAAATAATGGCTAGAAGGAACTCCTGTGGGTGTGTTAAGAGGAGTTTTCTTCCAGGAAAAAATATTGCTGTATCATTCACAAGCCTCATTTGTGTTTAACTCTTGGCCTAGATAATTTGACTTATAAGAGTTCATCTTTAATCTTGAAGCTTAATCTTGAATGTAAAGCTTTATGGACAAGATTCTCTTCACTGTTAATGTTAGAATGAGAACATAGTTTGTTGAGCACTCTATGGAGAAATAAGAGGCATGGTTATCAAGACTCATTGTGGCAATGCTTAAATAACTGAATAAGCATGATGCTCATGTGATGGTGCAAGACTTTGTATTTAAAAAGTTACATACTACTAGACCAATTAAAGATATTAACCAAAGTCACATAATACAAAATAGCTGAATTGAATGTTAGCCATTGTGACTTTTTTTGAGGGAAGGGGTCAGGTTATGATTCTCCTTTTCCCTTTTATATTGTATATATTCAACATTGGACAAATGGTTTTTATAGTCAGAACAAAACTATCCAAAAGCAATTCCATAATCTTGTCCTGATTTTTGGCAAGTGTGTCTTTATATTTTTTGTTAATGGGACAAAGTAGGAATCCTCAGATCCCTTAATCTTCTTCCTTTGCTGCTCAATCTCATCATTCAGTCAGTTGCCAGGACACTTGATTTCAAGCTGTAAATGCCTTTTAAAGCCTGTGTTTCCTGCTTTCTACTCCCACTGCCATTGCTTTGGTTCAGTGTATTCCTGGTTTTCTATGGGAATGTTAAAATAGCCGCCCAACTGGGTTTCTTTTTTCCAGTGCAGCTCTACCTCCTGCCTTTCCTCAGTTCCTCTTCCTAGCTGCTCCCAGAAGGATCTTTCTACAACACAATTCTGGCCATGTAAATTCCCTGATTAAAAACAAAACAACGCATAACTTTTCATTTCTTACCAAATTGGACACTTTACCATGCCACTCAAACTTTCAAAGAAGAGGTTTCATTTTGCTCTGACTGATTTCTCTAGCAGGAACCCAGTACACTTGTACATAGGCCTATGTACACATACACTCATACATCGTATGCCTCACAGAGTGTCTGGGTACATTGTTGGCCATTTTCAAACACTGAATGCAAATTTATTTGTGTATGCTTTTTTTCTTCTTAACATGTTCTAAGCCTGGCAAAAATCTTACACCTTCTTCAATTTTCCATACTACACACATATTAACCATATCTGTCAATGCTCCTAGAGTGTTCTCTGTGTGTCTAATTTGTCACACTGTATAATCAACTGCTCTTTGCTCATTTTTACCGTTAATGGCTAGCTATATGATTAGTATCCAGGAGGGAGAGCCTATATCTCCTTGAGTTTTGTATCTTCATGTCCTGAACTGGATATAGCATTGTAGTAGTCGCTCAACAATTTGAAAGCTAAATCTAAACAAGCAACATTAGGGGATAACTCATTAGTATATAAAGATTTTATAAAAACTTTTTATTCTGGTGAACTGAATATTGTCATACACTGGTTATGTGAATTGATACTTTATGATCTTAGCCTCTCATTCATTACTTGACCACGGCAATCTACCTTTCAGTCCCACGACTTGACTAAAGACATTCTCCCTTGGGTCCCCAATAAGACGTTGCTGAGCTCAATGATCCCATTTTTACTTTGCTTTTGATGAGGTAACTTCTATTTGATAACCATTTCTTCTTACTGAACATGCTACAGGGTTTGAGTCTCTCTAACACTCATTTTTGAAATTTTACCTCCCTTTGGTGATTCCTAGCCCCTCTGATGCTGGTATTTTTCTAATGCTCCGGCCATTATATCTCTGTCTTGAGGATTCCGTTTCTCATTTCTTTTGTTAAATGTTGGTTATCATTTGCACTTCTCTTCTGTGTGCTCATTTCTCATCTTCGATACAACCCCTTTCTAACCCTTAGTTTTGCAAATCTAACAATTTTTGTAAAATATAAATTTGGCTTATTCAGTTCCATATTTATAAACGCTAATGGTGACCATAATTTTGTTTATGTAAACATTTTTCTTAATAAATGTGTTAAAACAGAAGATGTGTAACAATCCAGCATAAGTACTTAAGAGTTTGCCCAGTAGTGAGTTGAGAATTCACTCAGTTCACAATCACATGAACCCCCAACATTCCTGATTGCTGCTGTTTTTGTTTTGTTTGTTTTTTTTTTCCTTTTTACTTCACAGCATCTAATACGCTCTGGGTTTTTACTCTCCTCACCTTTTCTATCTCCATGAAGGCAGGAATCTTCATCTGTTCCAATCTGGTTCACTGCTGTGCTTGAGATTCTACAACTGTTCCTAGCACCTAATATGTGCTCAATTCACCTTTTCTGAATCTATAAATATGAATGTTACACTTTTGACCACAGTTCTTAAACCTATGAAACTTTATTGGTTCTTCTGTTCCTTAATCTCTCTTGCCAATATTTCATAAAATCAAATTAACCCAAAGCAGTTTTATATTGCTATTAATTTTCCTAGAGAGTGGATTCCTTAAAGCTGAGGTGGTGCTCTCTAAATTACTCATTCTAACCATGATTCCTCCCCCCCGGCACCCTTCCCCATAGCCTAGATTTGTTGCCCTTCTGCCTCACTAATCTGTCTACCCATTTTTGCCTGGTGCTTCTTCTCTGCTTTTGTTACTTTCATCACCCTAGGTATGCAAGTTTGCACTCCCTTCCTCTCTCTCTGGACAACTGGGCTGAGGGAGAGCAAAACTTTTGGGTTCCTGTTGTAACAGTGTTGTTACTTATGAGGGTGAAAGGGATATTGTATTTCCTTTCTTAATGATAAGAACAACTGGTTAGGAAAGTTTAGGAGGTTAGGTTGTTGGGTGATGAAATGGCAGAGGGTGAGAGAAATAAACTTCTCTCCCTTTTTGTGTTTGTTTGACTTCTCTTCCTTCTTACATGAGTCAAGAATGATTAAAAGAATACTATAGCAATTTGTAACTTCTTACGTTGAACAAAAAGGAATTAAAGAAACATTCCGACATATTGAAAAGAGATCATATGTTCTGCTATTACCTAAATAGAAAATTAGAAGGTAAAGTTGAGTCTCATTACTCAACAGTAAATGAGACAGGAACAGGGAGAAATCGGGGCGCCTGGGTGGCTTAGTCGGTTGAGCGTCCGACTTTCGCTTAGGTCATGATCTCGCGGTTCGTGGGTTCGAGCCCCGCATCGGGCTCTGTGCTGACTGCCAGCTCAGAGCCTGGAGCCTGTTTCAGTCTGTGACTCCCTCTCTCTCTCTGACCCTCCCCTGCTCACGCTGTCTCTCTCTCTCTCTGTCTCTCCTAGAAATAAATAAAAAACATTAAAAAAAAAATCTCCAACATTTCTCAGAAAATATTGAACACCTACAAAAACCAGAATGGAGATTAAAAAAAGTCAACGACCACCAGTGGTTGGAACTTTGCGTAGAAGACTACAGATGACCATTTCATCTACTAGAAGACTACGAGATTAGCTATTTTTTAAATTATTATTTATTTTGGTTTATTTTTTTATGTTTTATTTCTGAGAGAGAGAGACAGCATGAACAGGGGAAGGTCAGAGAGAGGGAGACACAGAATCTGAAACAGGCTCTAGACTGTGAGCTAGCTGTCAGCACAGAACCTGATGCGGGGCTCGAACCCACAAAACGTGAGATTATGACCTGAGCCGAAATCAGACGCTCAACTGACTGAGCCACCGAGGTGCCCCTAAATTATTATTTATTTTGACAGAGAGACCGCCTGAGTGGGGGAGGGGCAGAGAAAGAGGGAGAATCTCATGTGGGCTCCACTCTGTCAGCACAGGACCCAATGCAGGGCTGGAGTTCAAGAAACCATGAGATCATGACCTGAGCCAAAACCAAGACTTGAAAGCTTAACCAACTGAGATGCCCAGGAGCCCCCAAGATGAGCTCTTTTAAATATCAGTCATGATAGTAAAATTCAGATGCCAGTTGAGACATCTTTCTTTCCTCAGAGGGTCAGATTAAATCCACTTGAATCCTATTGCTTGTTAATGGGTGCCTGGCGATCCCCCCAACTGTGTACCCATTTCACTCTGATAGTTCCAGATGAGCTCCAAATCTTCCCTCTGATTTTCTTTGGAAAACATCAGTCATCCAATGCACACATGCATGTGAGTGTATGGATAGAATTTTCTGGAAGTCGGGCATCCTGCAGACCTACCCATTAATATATTGCTTGACTTCTTTTCTCCCTGTTAATACTCCCTTTATGTACTTTATTCCCAATTTTCCAGAAACCTCATATTTCTGAAGATTTCTAAAACTCTACAGTCTTCATTTCACAGAGCACTTTAACTTTTCTACTCCTACACAGTATAGTTGCTCGCTGTTGTGTACCTCTGAACTCATCAATATACTTTACTGATCATGAACCATTGGCTACAGGACAAAAAATAACAGAATTTTAAATGTTCAATTTTCCTTTTTCTTTATTCACCAGTAGGCTAGAAGGAAAGTGAATAAATGGATTTTATATCTTTAAACCTATCACACCATCCCTCTTAGATGACAAAAGTAGCTATATTTAGCTTTCAACTTTATTATTTTTTTTTTTTTTGGTATAGCAGTCCTCTTAGTTGACAAAGATGCATTCCTATTGATAATTATGCTAGAGAAATCATCAAGCACTCCTACTGGGCCAGTCACTGCTAAGTGCACTGTATCCATAAGTTTAACTAATGGACATGCACAAATGTGGAAAGTGAGAATTAAAGATGTTAAGTTTTGGGGCACTTGGGATGGCTCCATTGGTTAAACATGCAACTCTCGAGTTCAGCTTAGATCATGAATTCATGGTTCATGGGCTCAAGCCCCGCATCAGGCTCAGCACCTAGATATTTACTTCATTTCACTTAGATTTTTCACTATTTCAGCCATGATCTAAACCCATGTAATCTGATTGTGAAATACAGATTACCATCACACTGTATCATACTTGCTGATTGAGAAGTAATGTGGGGATGATTACATGATATCACTGATCACAAAGGATTTTAAACAAAACTCTTAATGTTCCCAATCTTGTTCTTATAGCCATGTTCCCTATACAGCAAGCATGTGAGTGCTAAAATCCTAGCTTTGTGGGCATTTCCCATTCAGTAGGGATGAAGTTTAATTCTGTCTCTGCTCAGTATGGTAAAATATGGAAGTGGAGTTTAACCCATTTTCTTCCTTTCCTAAAATATCTCTATCTCTGTTCTCTATACTGTTCTCTCATGGTATTACTGTGCCTTCAGTTCTTTAACTTAGTCTGTAAATTAAAGGTTTTAAGGTAGGAAGATCTATGAGAACAATGTTGGGAGAGAAGGAAATTAAAGGTAAGCTGTCAGAATTGTCAAACCAAGAAAAGGTGCTGAAGATATTCAGCGATAGATAAAATAATACTTTATATTTTGATTCGTTTGAGCCACAAAAGCTCAAGATTTGTGATCCCTAACATACATCAGCCCTTCTTTTGTGTTTAGTTTTTTTGCCATTAGTATTCATTTTGCTTGTTACAGTCTCAGACCTGGAACACTTAAAGTTCTTGCTAACCACAACAAAAAAAACAAGCTTGCTCAACAGGCAAGTTTTGACAAACTGGCCCAGGCTGTTATTTTTTTTAACTTTACACAGACCTATCTAATCAAATGGTCTGTGCTGTTGTCTCCATTAAAGAGCTTTGATTTTATATTAATCATATTAATGATTAGGTAAAGGTATAGTTCATTTACACTACATCCTTAATTTTCATTTTTAACAATAATTTGCTTATCTGGGTAGACTAAAAAGAATGTGAGAATTTCAGGCATAATGACACCCTACTAGGTTGGATTTACCATATTTTAGCTGTGTATCTGTGGGCAAGCCACTTCATGAGTCAGTCATTTTTCATTTCTAAAATGGGCTTAATTATGCCTCCCTCAAAAGTTTGTTCGGACCAATGAGACAAAGGAAGTGAAAGTGCTTCTTTATAAATAGCAAAGTGCCTGGTAAATGTTACATAATGACTTAAAAATGTTTTAGGTTTATAGAATGTAATACATATTTCATATCTTAGGTATATTTTAAAATAAGAATATGTAAGTTCCACAGAAGTTTAATGTATAGATCACTCTGAAAGCTTAATATCCAATGCCTAACATTAATGCTTAAGTTAATACATAGTTTAAAAAAAAACTCTATAATTTCATTCTTGAGATAATTGTTGAATTATTACTGCTCCCATTATGTGAGAAAATAACATAACTTACTATCATAGACATTCGATTTGAAACTTAGATGTAGCTGATATGTTTTAATTTTGAGAAACTGATCACTGAGTAGAAGACAAAATATAATTTATATCTATTACTGTATTCAATACTATTATTATTGAGTTGGAAACTTTCGGGATATTCAAAAGACAGAGATACTGAAAGATTTAAAAATTGATTCCATCTAGTGGCTTGTGATCCAAGGTGCTTAGATGTTTATAGCTTGATCTGTGTGTGTCTGACAAAGGGGCTGACTTCCCTTCAGGAGCTTTAAACAACATAACAATTCTGATTGTGTTCAGAAACAGGCCTCTCTCCATTGTCTGTTCTACCTCCTTAGCTGTCAACCACTTCGACTTCCACTATTTCTCCCAATTCCGAGCATCTAATTTTATCTCATAAGTTTTTTCTGGACTTCATTGCGGTGATTCAAGACTTGAAGACTTACTGTCCTAGGCAACTAATGGTAACCCCTTTTGGTTTACATACTAATAGTAAGATGAAACTTAGCATCCAGTAAAAGTTCATTATTCTGTTTTTGCATTATCTAAAGTGCTTGTACTTAAGAAAGAGGTGTTTGAAAATGGCTGAGATAGTTAATTACCAGATAGGGCAAGGGGAATGAATCCAAAAAATGCTATAAGACAAGTCACCTGTTTCACTTCTATCTCCCTCTCTTTGAGGAAAGCAGTTATCAGACAGAAAGTAGTTTTGCAAGCATTTGTGGTTAAAAGTAGTTTTATTTTTCTATTTTAGCAACAAAGCCTTTCTTTACAACGTAGTTTACATGCAAACTTTTATACAATCTGTGTTCTTTATCTGCAGTATGAAGTGATGACCAAGTAGGAGCCATGAAATTCCTCTTCCTTGAGACTTTCTGTGGTCCATGTACATGTCAAAAGAAAAACCATCTGAAAGTCAATTAGTTAGGAAAATACTCAGGAGTCAAGATGTAGAAGTATGTCCTCACAGTATGGAAAATACTTACAGCCAAGGGATTAAACGTGGAAAAAAAACAAAAAACAAATGATATTTGTTAACTAATGAAGCTGAAATGGTGGCTGGAGCAGTGTCTGGCTCTCAGGCGATGTTCTGCAGATGAATGATTAGTGAATGTTATCTGCCAGGAGATGGCACATACTTGCATTCAATGTCAGATGAAAGGAAGCATTTTGTTAATGTTTGATGAAGAGATTTCTATGTCTTGTTTATAGGATACTTACAGGGAGTGCATATTTCCATAGGTAGAGAAATAATTCTTTTAAAATTAAGTTTTTCGTTTGAATTCCACTATAGTTACGGTCATGCTAGTGTTAAGTTAGTTTCAGGTGCACAATACAGTGATTCAACAATTCTGTACATGCCTCAGAGCTCATCATGATAAATGCACTCTGTAGTCCCCATCATCTGTTTCACTCATCTTCTCCCACCATCACCTCCCCTCTGGTAATGATTAGTTATCTGTTTCTTGGTGTGTGTCTTTCATTTCAATGTTTCTTCCAGTTTATGACTTAAGCTTCTCTAAGCAGATATCAGCTGTGATTATCTGCATGCATTTGTCTCTCAGTTGCATGTGTGTGTGTGTGTGTGTGTGTGTGTGTGTGTGTGTGTGTTGGTTTTCATGACTCCTATTGGATCAGCTGATCTCTCCTTTTATAGATGTCTTATATAAGTTAATGTCTTCACAAATAAGGGAATTACTTGGATCTGGATTCTGTGTATAGCTAAGCAGAGCTGTATACCACAGAAGACAGAAAATGAGAAAGCAAGGAACAAAAAACAGTTTTCTTCTGTAAATTATGGAATAAAAACATGGTTATCTATATAAACCTAGGTAAAATCTATTCCTCTGAGAGGACATTTAAATCTTTCACTAAAGAAATTTATTATCCCCTTTAAAGTAAGTTGGATCTTCTCATGTCTTTTCTGAGTGACTCAGATCTCTCACGGTGAAAGTATATTGAGAGAATAGTAAGAGCGGTTTGGTCCGTAGATTTCAAGAGGAAATTTCTGAGACCACTTGGAAGAGCTAACATATTTTTCCCTGCCTAATTCTTGAGCTGCTCTTTACTTAGTTTTCTTTATTTTATTTTTTTACCTGGATATTTAAATTTAGATTGTTTTCATATATATAATTTGAATTTATTTATATAAAATTTATATTAAATACATAAAATCATGTATAAATATATATTTAATATATATTTACCCTGGATATTTACATTCAGACTGTTTTCATATATCTAAATGCAGACTGTTTTCCTTATATTAGAACTTAGTCTTTGTGACTTAAAGATCCTTGATTTACAGGCCTATGTTTCATCTGGAAAATTTTCTTTTGTATTCTTTCTGATTACATTGTTTCTGTTCCTTCATTTGTTCACTGGTGCTTGTCAAACTGGGCCCTCACTCTTTGCATATGTATAATTTTAAAACATCAGCTTTTTATAGTGATCGATATTCCTATATGTTTTTCAGGCTTCCTCCAGATCAGTGATTAAGTACATAGCCTACCATTTAGTGCTCTCACCATGCTACTATAAGGCAGCAGGAATCAACATATTTTCAGTCTGCTCTTCATACCGATGGCGATGAAGCTCAAGAGTTCTAGCAGGTCTGCTATGTTTAAGGAGTTCCTAGGAATGCAGGTTGAATTAGTCCTAAATATAGATACATTTGAATTATATATTGAAATATTACCCATCATCTCCTATCTGCTTTATAAACACCTCCCCAAGATGGGCAGGCAGCAAGTTGGAGTGAGCTCCCACATCACAAATGCCCTGGAGCAAAATGTATATGCATCTTCACTCTTTGGTCAGATCCCCCTCACTCCTATGGATAAAGAAGTGCAAAATATTTTTCAGTTTCCTAGGAATCTTTGAGTTGTCTAACTTTATAAAAGTCATACTGCACTCTCACTCAATTCATTTTATTTCTACTACATGTGATCTCTTCCCCTGCCCAGTAGACTAGAAGCCCCTATCAAGAATACAGTATAGTCAATTAAATGCTTGGCAGTGTTAAATTTATTTCCTTTACAATATTAATTACACAATTGGAACTTGGTGGATTTTTATTTTTTATTTACTACTCTTTGTATCTCTGCCATCTTCCCCATTTCTCAACATCACTTCTTACTTTACAGATGTAAAGTCCTCTTACATATTCTTGAAAGCATGAATAAGATGTCATACAAATAGTTGATACATTTCATTCATAAAGTCATTTTCAGGCATTTGACATCCTTTCGCTGTCAAGGACAAGTTTATAATCACCTTAAACTCTAGTAGTTTTTCAGGAATTTCATGTCATGTAATAGAAACTAAAATTACACATTTTTAAAAAATGTTTTATTTCTGATAAAGAGAGAGACACGAGTGTGAGCAGGGGAGGGTCAGAGAGAGAGGGAGACACAGAATCTGAAACAGGCTCCAGGCTCTGAGCTAGCTGTCAGCACAGAGCCCGACGCAGGGCTTGAACACATGAGCCATGAGATCATGACAAGCCAAAGTCGGACGCTTAACCGACTGAGCCACCCAGGCACACCTAAAATTACACATTTTTACATGTGTGCATATGTAAACTAGTTCTAGAATACCTAAGCTGGAAATACTGGTTTCTTCAGAGAAGGGGAATGGAAGCTAAGCGATACAATTAATTATAACGACTTTTCTAATAAACGCTGTTTAAATTTTTAAGTATAGGGGTGAAGTGCAACCATGCTTCTTTATGATTATTTCAAAAGGCAATATACTTGTCATTGTCCAAATAGATCAGATAGCAAGAAATGTCTGGTAAATTTGCCAGTAGACACCTATTGATGTTTTTGAGAATAGGAAAAAGCACTATAGGAGCAGAAAGAAAATTGCAGTGATTGAGAATTAACTGGAAAATGAGGAAACATAAAACCAAAGAAGGGATTAAGTTCCAAGAAGCTTTATGGTGACATAACCTGCAAGATTGCTGTAGCTAGAAAAGGAAATGGAGTTAGTGGAGTGTTTATCTTTTGTTTTTGATTCAGCAAATTGAACCTTAAAGTTATTTGCTTGTTGGATGGTTAAGTTCCAGAAGAGAGGCTTCTCATAAATAGAGCAAGCCAAGTAGATAAGGAGGTCATGAGACCAAATGCTGCAGAAAGTAAACAGAAAAAACATTAGGCAAGAAGAGGAAGACTGACTGAACTCAGGCTAGATGGAAAAAGGAAAGGATACCTTCTTTATTGATTATCAACTGAGTAGTCAAAACATGAGAGTCCGTCAGATTACTAGCTAATAACAGAAAGAGTGATGTTAGAGGCAGTAGGGATAGGACAGGAGAGAATTTAGTGCGTTGAGAAGCGTGGCATATAACATTCATATAGAGAAAGCCCTCTGGGGTGTGTGTGTGTGTGTGTGTGTGTGTGTGTGTAAAGAGAGGAAACTAAAAGCAAGAATGTATATAACTTGCAGTCTATTTGGATGAACATTTACTCCAGCTATGTTCCAGGCACACTATTAGGACTCAATATACAGTGTTTTTGGACAAGAACTTGATCCCCCTACTCATAGTTTTCAGTTGAGGTAAAGATAATGAATCTTTAGTATTGGAAATCTATTTCTTCTCTATGTGGTACATTTTCTCAACCTTATCAGAACATGCATATATTCCTAATTAAAGACCTAGAAAATAAATTTTAAGTATTATCTGATAGGGGTTGGTCATTCCATTCAGTTCTTAAGTCCTAATTAATATACCTTATATCTTGAAAGCCTAATACCAAGGAATAGTCTATATAATAGAACAACACATTAATATATAACTGAACATTTGTAAGTAAGATTTTAAAATGGTTTGGGGGAGCCTGGATGGCTCAGTCAGTTAGGTGTCTGACTTTGGCTCAGGTCATGATCCTGCCATTCGTGGGTTTGAGTCCCATGTCTGGCTCTGTGCTGACAGTTCAAAGCCTGGAGCCTGTTTTGGATTCTGTGACTGCTTCTTTCTGCCCTTCCCCATTCATGCTCTGCTCACTCACTTTCCTTCAAAATTAAATAAACATTAACAAATTTTAAAAATAAAATGGTATTAGCTTTCATTCATCACCACAGTTTACTTGTGTCCTTTATAATCTAAAATTAAGCTTAGAATTATTTTCATGGGTCCTTCTGAGTAGGATGGTAGACAAGAAGATTCTAGTAGTAAGTACTGAAAAGAAAGAGCTAAATGTGGACCTAAAAAAAGTAAATAAAAATAATGTATAGCAAATAATACAAAAAGGGAGAGAAAATGTTAAAATAAGCATATTAAGATAAAATAAAAATTAAGATTAAAATAGACTGACAATAAATCATTTTCCAAATAGTAACTTGCCACAACATGGAAAATTGATGTGAAAATATTTTCTAAGCTTTAGATATTAGAAATCTCAAGAGTTCCATATGACTTCTGATAATCTTTGAAACACGAATTGTATGTAAGGTAGCTTATAAAAATATTTTAGCAATGTCATATTTTATTTTTTTATTTTAAGAAAACTTTTAATGTTTATTTTTGAGAGACAGACAGAGTGCAAGTGGAGGAGGGGGTAGAGAGAGACGGAGACACAGAATCATAAGCAGGCTCCAGGCTCCAAGCTGTCACCACTAGCCCAATGTGGGTCTCAAACCCACAGACTGTGAGATCATGACCTGAGCTGAAGTTGGACACGGGACTGACTGAGCCACTCAGGAGCACTTGCAATGTAATATTTTAAAAATGAATTCACTGATTTGTATGAAAACAATCTTTCCAATTTATTTATGGGTATGTATAAACTGCATAGTTTGAATTTTTGGAAAAATAACTTTATGTAATATAGGAGGGATTTTCAAAATGGAATAAGAAGGAATTTAGTCAAGATTTAGCACATTTGATGCATGAATGTTTATTGATAAATGTCTCCTTTTCAGTATCTTTCAGGTTTTATCTGGACAATAAAGTAATAGAGTATAAAATTATTGACAACTTCATATAAATCTTGAGTAAAGTTTCTTCTGTTGTGCTACACACCTATCCTGGAAATGATTTTGTTAAAAATTCAAGAGAGTTTTATGGAAAAAAATATATATAACTTCTGTTTTGTTTTTTTTTGAAGAAATAGCCCCTAGCCCCATAGAAATCAGAGATGACAGTCATTTTACCTAGATTATATTTTATGTAAAAAACTCCTTGGCCCTCTTACAACTCAGGTCTCAGATGTAAATATATAAACTCAACAGAGTAACAGAAAATAATCCAAGAAAATTAAGAACTCTAAAAGTGAAAAAGTGTTTTTTTTTCTTAAAAAAATTTTTTTTATTGTTTTATTTATTTCTGAGAGAGAGAGACAGCATGAACAGGGGAGGGTCAGAGAGAGGGAGACACACAATCTGAAAGAGGCTCCAGGCTCTGAGTTGTCAGCACAGAGCGGGACGTGGGGCTCAAACCCATGAACTGGGAGAGCATGACCTGAGCTGAAGTCAGATGCTCAACTGACTGAGCCACCCAGGCACACCTAAAAGTGAAAATGTTTTAGGGAAAACACAGAAGATACAACCTCAATATATGTCTTGTTCTTCTTAGTGTTGGCTCTTGGGTTGCTAATTAATAACAAGCATAGTCCATTCAGGGGTTCCTGGGTGGCTCAGCTGGTGAAGCAACTGACTCTTGATATTTGGCTCAGATCATGCTCTCACAGTTTGTGGGTTCAAGGCCCACACTGGGCTCTGTGCTGACAGCCTGGAGCATACTTTGAGTTCCCTTCCCCTCTGTCTGCTTCTCCCCCACTCATTCTCTCTCTCTCTCTCTCTCTCTCAAAATAAACAATCATTAAAAAAACGAGTATAATCCAGCCGTCTTTAGAAACTATGTAACGTTGCTTCAGTTTACTCATTCATAACCTAACACCTTAACCATGATTACGTATTTTTTTTTACAGAAAACATTTTGTGGTTTCATTTTGCTTTGTATTTTAAACAAATTGGTTAAGCACAGTGCTAATGAACTAATTTGCTATAAGCCAGGTAAATATGTTCTGTTCTATGTCAATAAATCAGGTCTCTTGCCCTTGATAAGACCTTTGATCTAAGTGTGTCATTTATCATAATAGGAGTCAAGTGATAGAGATAATAGGGTAAGTTCAAAATTCATTATTACAAAGTGAATGTTAACTTATATTAATATAGTTCACATGCATCAAATCACTGCACCAAAGCTGAAATGCTTTTAAAGCAAGTTGAAAGAAAAGTCATCTTGCTATTACTAGTTTTTACTTGACATCAGAGAGGCAATCGCTAATGAGGTACCTAAAATAGAACATATCACCTCTAGCCCTGTAAACAATTTTTCTTAGCACTTAGGCACACCTGATGAATTACAGATCTATTTTCTTGCCTCACTATAATGAAACCTCTTGTGGAGCAGTCCTTTCTTCTCTGTTAACTGTTATATTTTCCTGGCTTTTAGTGTCTGACAGAATGCTTCCCAGTAAGTATTTTTTGAATTAACAATTCACCCTTTGAACTACAAATATAAAAGAATTTTAAAAATTACTGTTGTAAAATTTAAGGACATATATACACTTTAAAAATATTTCAATGAATACACTTAGAGTTTGGAGAGGCATAACTACACAGACTGTCAGCCTACTGAGAACTGTACAAGATTAATAAGTATAAGACCAATATGTCACATAGACCATTTTGACAAAGCAAAATCTTAAATATGTCACATCCATGTATTTTTGCCAGTGTTTCCTATTCTACCATAATGAATAATACACTAAACATAAGTAGATAGAGTCTTAAGAGTTCTTTCTTTTCTCTCCACACATGAGTGTGCTATAGATATTATCAGGTTTAATGCACCGGTTATTTAAGCACACATTGCTTTCACTTTCCCTGTTTCATAATGTGAATGGCATCCTAAGATCTAGCCGTGAAGTTTATTCACCAACATCTTAAGTCTTGAAATTGTAGCTATGGTTGCCGCTTTAAGCAGAGTCCCGTTCTGGAACTTTACACACAGGTTGGTCTTTCCAAAACCTTCTGGTCTGTCACCAACACTCAACAGGTTGTGGAATGTTGTGTGGAGGAGCTAACCCCACTTTGTCCTTCAGGACTTAGGATATTTAAACCAGATTTTATCACAGTTTTTCAGAGGTACAAGTTTCCCCTATGACCTGGAGGTAGAGTGTTCCTATGAAGCTTTTTGTAAGCTTTTTGTAAGCCGAAATGGAGTGAAGTAAAAAGTATTTCCCACTTTCTGAAAGTTTGCATTAAGCCACTTAACATTTATGAAAGAGCTACATTACTACTTTTTTCACTAACAAATCTGAAGAGAGTTTTTGCTTGTACAAAAAGAGCCACTACCATAGGATTGTAGATCTGTGGTTAAATAAAACAAAAAACAAACAAAACAAAACAAAAAAGTCATACAATGTAAATATACAGAAAGTGGGATATACCTGTATCTCTGTGGGCATTTCTCAGAACTTCGTAATATTAGTAAGGATGTTCCCTGTGAAACATTTTCCCTGTGACAGAAAACATGCAGGATTTAAACAACAACAAAAAAGGTCTATACTTGCACTGCTTTGGTAAAATATTTATAGTCTAAACAAAGCTGTTTTGATTGTAAACAAAAGAATTCTCAAAACAATTTGTGATCATTTCAGTTGAGAAATAATCATTTAAAATTTTTATTCATATTCAAGAACAAGCTATACTATATTCTTACTCTTCTAAGGGATTGATCAATTTCTTGATCACTTAATCTTCCATCACTCTGACCTGCTTCAGGTTGAAAAGGGCAAGGGTTTCTGGAAAGGGATGTAGAAAAAATTATGAAAATTGAATTTCTATTTTCAGATCTCATTTGGCCTGGAATTCAAAGTCAATTTTCTTTTTTTTTATTTTTTAAATACTTTTTAAATGATTATTTTTGAGAGAGAGACAGACAGACGGAGCTCCAGTGGAGGTGGGGCAGGGAGATAGGGAGACACAGAATCCAAAACAAGCTCCTGGCTCCAAGCTGTCAGCACTGATCCCGATGTGGGGCTCAAACTGATGAACCAGGAGATCATGACCTGAGCAGAAGTTGTATGCCTAACTGACTGAGCCACCCAGGTGCCTCTCAACTTCAATTAGAAAACAAACAAACAAACAACCTATTCCAGGGGTGCTTGGGTGGCTCAGTCATTTAAATGTCTGACTTTGCCTCAGGTCATGATCTCATTGTTCATGAGTTCAGGCTCTATGTTGACAGTTTGGAGCCTGCTTTGGATTCTGTGTGTCTTCTCTCTCTCTCTGCCCCTCCCTGCTCGTGCTCTCTCTCTCTCTCTCTCTCTCTCTCTCTCTCTCTCTCTCTCTCTGCTGTATCATCTTTGTATAAATACAGATAAGTAGAATTGTTGGATCACATGGAAGTTCTTTCTAATTTTCTGAGTAACCTTGATAATATTTTCTGTCATGGTTGTACCAGCTTACATTCCTCCCACCCCCAACAATGCATGAGGATTCTCTTTCCTCAACATATTTGTCAAAACTTACTTCTTGTCTTTGGATATATATCACCTCACACCTCTCAGAACAGCTGTTCATTGTGGTTGTGATTTTCACTTTCCTGAATAGGGATATGGAGCTTCTTTTCTTATGCCTGTTGACCATCTGTATGCCATCTTTGGGAAAATGTTCAATTCCTCTGTTCACTTCTTAGATTTTAGAACTGGGCTGGAGTTCCTCTTATAGTTTAGATATTAACCCTTTATTGATATGGGATTTGCAAACACCTTTTCTCACACAGTGAATTGCCATTTTGTTTTGTTCCCTGAGAGACAGCTTCATTGGCCACTATATGGCAATGACAAACCAAAGTTCCAAGACAAGCCAAGAGGCCTCCTTCACAGAAAGACTGGCAGGCAAGTTAGCCTCAGTCTGCTCTTAGTGTAGTACTGTGGTGGTGATAGCCTTCCAATGACTGTCTCCAACTGTTGCAGTTCTATGGGGCCCAGAAATGCAAGCCCTCACCGTACCTGAGCGAGGTGACCAAGGGGAATTCCATGGGTCACAGCTGCAAAAACCAGGGCATCAGACATTAACACCAAGGCACCAGACACATGTAAAGCTCCCTTCTAGGAGACGGTGAAACTCTGGAGTGTAGTGGAGGATGGGCACAAAGATAGTGCTGCCCTCTGAGTTCTCTGGAAAGAATTACAGTTGGCTCCTAGATGTGTATTTCATCAGAAGCTTTCCCTTCAGTCCCATTTGTTAGCTAATAGGCCTCCTTCACAGAAAAACTTAGCTCTTGGGTCTCTTGTAGCTGTTTAAGAACTCTTTATTGGTTACAGTCCTGTGAGGCCCAACTGGCTACCAGGACCAGGTAATGTAGAGGTGTCTTCTTTGGCAGTAGTCACAAAAATAAGGGCCCCAGACAAAGGTATGATTTACTTTCTGGGTGGCACCAGTTATTACAGTCCACTAGATCAGCAATACCAAGTCCTCTGGCCTCTAGAGCCAGGTGATCAATAAGATTCTCCTAGGTGGCAACTGTTAAAAATAAGGACACCATTTGTGTGTAAAACCCCCTTCTGGGAGATACTGGTCCTCTGGAGTACGGCAAAGGAAGCATGTGAAGATGATCCCTGCCAGAATCCATCCCCAGAAAACATTCCAGCAGGCTCCTAGATTTGTGTGTCAAACTAGGTGCTTGCCCTTCAGGATAAGTCTTTAATATAAATAGGTAAACCTCCTTCCCTTTAAGTCCATGGCCATAAGCAGCCGCCTCTGAGCTGGGCCCTGGAGTGGTGTGAGTTTGAATATATGAGCCCTTTTAACAGCAGTTTCTCAGTTTCTTTTCTCAGCAAGACTCCGATACTATAGTCTTGTGGGTCTTGCAATGTGAGTCCTGTTGGCTTTCAGAGTTAGATGTGTATAGGGCTTGTTTCTCAAGTGTGTATCTTAAAAGTTGAGATGCCTGATGTGGGGTTTGAACCCTAGGGTCCTCAAGGAGATGTCCCAGTTTTGAGTTCACTGTAGGTTATGGGTCTTTGCTGGGAGTGGGGTTTATGGTGAGATTCTGTCCCAGCTTCTCAAGCTACATTGGTGTTTTCATGCATTAGCCCAATGTGTAGTTGTCACTTAATCTTTGCATTTTTAAAAAAAGGGAATTTTTCCCTATGGAGTTATAGACTCTGTGTGTCTATGGGAGGAAGTCTATTCAGAATCTTTCTCCATCACCATTTTTAACCAGAGTGTTCTAGAATTTATATTTTCTCTGTGCCCTAAGCTGTGCACTGCCAAAAAACTGAAAGTGGCTTCAATTACCAAACAGAAGGAAATCCTCAATGGATTTATTTCACATTCAGGCTTTAAAAAACCCCATAGATAAATGTTTAAAGATAATCTCACAATAAAACCACAGACCAAAAAAAGCAACACATGACCAAGTCCAGAGAAATGACCAACTGTGCAATCAGGCAAAAAAGGTTGCTGTGTATTACCATGTCCATAGTACATAATTCACTTATTTTGTATTTTAATAAAATATTTCATATTTAATAATTGAAATATAAAATAAGTAACTCATAAATAGCCAAACATTTGAAAAAGAACCATCTTCTAGAACTTAAATATAATTGGAAAATAACCTAAATGGGCTATAATAGCTGGTCAAGCTACAGGACATAAAGGTATAGAGAAGATCTTAAAAACATTTTATGAAAATTAGACTAGCATTTCATTGCTCGATAGCAACAATAGACCCAGGAAGTCCAGCCTACCAAAACTTAAGAAAGAAATAAGAAAAAAAGAACTTGCTGGAACTATATTTTGAGAAAATTATTTTAATATTGTAGTGAAAACTATTTTTAGATAAACCAAATTCTCAATACAGGATCTTCTAAATGTAAGAAGAAATATTGCGCATGGAATTTAAGAAACAAAACAAACAGAAAGGAGGGGGAGAGGGAGGCCAACTAAGAAACAGACTATTTAACAGAGAACAAACTGATGGTTACCAGAGGGGACGGAGGTGGGAGATGGGTGAAATATAGGTGATAGGAATTAAGAAATGCACCTGGGGTGTTCTATGAAAGTGTTGAATTGATATATTGCACACCTGAAACTTATACTACACTGTATGTTAACTAGAATTTGAATAAAAACTAAAAAAATATATTAGGTTTGTATCAAAAAAATATTGCATTTGGAAGTTCTAAGATGCAAGGCAAATAGCAAAATATCACCAGTTACATGACTAAGGCAAATATTAACTTTATAAAATCATGATAGTATGATAATGATGGCCAATTTGTGGTTTGATAAAAGATAGAACTAGGATATTGAACAACTAGCTTGTATGTCCCATAGCCTATAGCAATGACATTGTTAAAAAATTGAGGGGGACTTTTAATAAACCAAATTATTCTAATGTCTTAGAATAGTTCAAGAGAATGATAAATATATTGAAAAATGTAAAAATAGCAATAAAGGTCTTTACTGCAAGAATCTGAACAGCCCAGAGTTAGCCTCTTTGGCAGTCTACATATTCTAGACCTGATGCATTGAATTTCTGGCCTTTCTATTGGCTCCTGAAGTTTTCTTGCCTTGCTGATGTGCTTCAAAAGCTCCTTCATTGCCTCCCTCATCTCTCCTTTCATGTTACTCTAGAGTGTCTCTGTGTGATATTGCCTGTCCCTTTGGAATACTATTTGAACAGCTGTTTGTACCAAAAACAACACTTACTGTATTTTTAATTGACTGCATCTCTTAAGATACATTTTTTTTTACAAGCATTGAAATGGTTTTTAACAGTAGAGCTTGTGTCTATGGAGAAGTCAGTTTACTCACCATTATATGGATACGTTTGTGTCGTGTATCCTATAACATCACAGGGGAGAAATGTATAATGGAGAAGCACAAAGCCAGAAGAATTTGTTTCTCGTCTCTGCACTAATTTGCTCTGTGATCTTCTCAATTCACCTAACCTCTCTGGATAATAACACTTGTACTTCCTACCTTGACAATAAAAGAGAGCTAATAGCTGTCAAATTGCTCTGAAACAGTTCAAAGTGTTACTATTACAAAAGAGCAGGCCACTTAAAAAAAAAAAAAAAAAAAAAAAAAAAACACAGCTAAGTCCTGCAGCCACTTCACTTATTTTTTGTCATGCCTTGGGGAATTATTCAATCAAATGTTGAGCTATCCACTTTAGAATCCTTCAAGCCCTAAAATGATCAATACTTTATTTGCCTCTCTTTCATTTGTATCATGTACCTTTGATATGCGTACAAGGTTAAAAGGGAAAAAAAAACCAGTTTCCTTGTGTTTTCCACATGATGATACGGTCTGATGCTGGCTACAGTGGGTGTAAGTTTCAATATAAAATATTCTAAGTATTCAAAAAAAGTATTTTGAATGGGAATAGATTTCTCAGGTATATTAGAGAATTTTCTTTCTTGGAAGTGTTTATAAATTAGCCCGGACTAAATTTGTAGAATATTAGGAAGGCAAATAGATGAGCTGCGTTCTGTATGAATGTTTTTCTATTTTACAACTGTATTGTATAATTCTGTTGCTTCAACAGCTTCAAATTTCTTACTTAAAATGTTTATTTTCCTTTTAAGATCTGAAAGTCTTTTCCAAAGCTTTTAACTTATTTCTCTCTTCTTTGCACTGTGTGTTAGCTACCTACTTGCCTGGGCCAATTACTTTACATATGTTGGAACATGTAGCTTTTCCTAAGAATAATTACTTGGCCATCGAGTTACTTAAAATACTTAAATTAAGATTCTTCTCCTGTCAGTGGTGTAGGCTATGTGGTTTTCAACTAACTCTCCTCTTGAGAATTGCTAGGAAAGTTGGAAGAAATTAATTTTTAAAGATTTTTCTTTGTATTTTTAAAATTTTTTAATACTTATTTCTGAGAGAGAGAGAGACAGCATGATCAGGGGAGGATCAGAGAGAGAGGGGGATACAGAATCTGAAACAGGCTCCAGGCTCTGAGCTGGCTGTCAACACAGAGCCTGACGTGGGGCTCGAGCCCACGAACCGTGAGATCATGACCTGAGCCAAAGTCGGACACTTAACGGACTGAGCCACCCAGGCACCCCTAAAGATTTTTCTTAAAAGTATTAGGAGAGCTAACAAAAAAAACTGAGAAATGTGAAAACAAGGGAAAGAACTTTGTCACTTAGAATTACTTTCAGTTCATGCCTTTTTCCAATTCCACAATCATGGCTGAAAACTTGAGAGATTGGAATTCAAGGCCCACCAAGGTGGAGCAACCATTGCTAACCACCAGGCTTAATGTGTTCTGTCATTGTTAACCTCCTACTCTAGCTGCTTGCCCAAAAATAGGAAGGTAACTTCATCCAAAAATTTCAAATTATCTTTACATAAAAAATATAATAGATATCTTCAATGAAAAATAATCAGGCATATATAGAAACATGAACTTCAGTTGGCAAATCAAGAGATATTATAGACCGTAAAAAAGCAAACTAAAAAACCCAATGTATCCAGATGTGAGCTTTAGGATAAAAATGCTTATGATGATTAAAGGAGTAAAACAAAATTAAGCATTTAAGCCAAGGACTGAAAACTATTGAAAAGGACCAAATGGAGAGTCTAGAACTGAAAAGTACAATAACTGAAACTTATAATTCAATGAACAGGTCGAAGATTAACTATAGTTAAGAAGCAAGTGAGTACACTAAAAACACATCAGAAGGAAATATCTGGAGAAAAAGGATAAAAACACAGAAAATTGTGCAAAAGACATATGGGGAACAGGGAAACCAGTCTAAAATATGCACCTGGAGTCATAGAAGGAGAGGAGAAAGAAGGTAGAAGTAATATAAAGAGAAAATGAGAAGAAAGTATTATCAAATATCAAGACTTAGGAGAACCAAATATGAGTAAATCTTAACTTAAAAGCAGGAAAACAAATTGATGTATTCTGAAGGTACAAAAATCAGATTGGACTGATGCCGTAAACTGGAGATCAGACTAAGATTAATATATCTGTACTGAAGGAGAATAGTTGGCAAGTTAAAATTACTTAACCCATCAGTATGTCCTTAAGGAAACCAAGTAACTAACTATAAACAGCTCAAAGGCTAGTAAAAGATAATATGTATTATGAAGTGTAAACTTGTAAATTGGAAAAAAAATTAAAGTAGGAGGTATATGGAATTCCGTGTGCTGCTGTCTGACAAATTACCACAAACTTAGTGCCTTAAGACCACATGTATTTATGATGTTGTAGTTGCCATGAGTCAGGAGTATGAACATCCTCTCACTGGGTCCTCTGCATAGGGTTTCACAAGGTTGTGTTCAAGTTGTCGGTCAAGCTGTGTTCTTCTATGAAACTTGGGGTCCTCTTCCAAGCTCATGTGGTGATTGGAGAAATTCAGTTCCTTGTGTTTTTAGAACCCAGGTAGGTCTTTTGTTTCTCATTGAAAGTTGGCCAGGGACTGCACTCAGGTTTAAAGATCTTCTGCCATTCCTTACCATGGCCCTCTTCCTCAGAGAGTGGGAGTTTAATTTGTGAAGACCAGCAGGAGAGTCTCTTGCTCTTGTCTGCTAAGGTGGACCGTCACATTATGTCACATAATTTGGGAGTGACTGTACTTTCACCTTTGACATGTTCTATTTCCACATCTATTCAAAAACAAGGAATTGCACAAAGATGCAGAAAAAGGGCTGAGAGAATCACAGGGCCATCTTAGGAGCCTGTTTACCGCAGGAATACAGTGAAAAAGTAAAAGAAGTATCATTGGGATCTGAGTAAGAAAGACTATATAGCAAGGTTGTAGACTAAGGATCTGTAGCAATCGGAACTCTCATGTGCTTCTGGTGGGAGAGAATATTGCCACAGACACTTTGAAACCCTGTTTCTGAGATCAATTAAATCTAAAAATAGAAAAACATCTGAACATTGACATAGAATCCAGAAATTTCTTTTTTAAGGAACACATAAAACATACATATATGTGATCACCAAAATATGTAACAGAATGTTCATCACAGTACAGTTTGTAATATACCTAATGTTACAGTCATTAGGTGTGTTCTCTCTCAAATTACTATATTGAACTCTTAACCTCTAATGTGGCTGTATTTGGAAATAGGACCTTTGAAGAGGTAAAGTTAAATGGGGTCATCAGGGCAGTGCCAAATCCAATATGACTGGCGTCCTTAAGAGAAAAGGTAGAGACACAAAGGATGTGTGTGCTGAGAAAAGTCCATGTGAGGACACAACTCGAAAATGACCATCTTCAGACCATGGATAGAGGCCTCAAGAGAAATGAAACCTGCTGGCACCTTGATTTTAGACTTCCAGCCTCCAGAACTGTTGGAAATAAATTTGTTGTTGAAGCTACCATCCTATAATTTGTTACAATCCATCGCAATATCCACATTGAAAATTACTCAATCCCCATCAGGAGTATAATAAATAGACCTTGCTATAGTTATGCAGTGAAATAGTGTATAGCAATTAGAATCCTGATGTACAATTGCATATACAATATGAATGAATTATTCAAGAGAATTTAGAGCCAAAGCCAGTCATGAAGTAATAATAGATCTTGTATACCAACTTTGTTAAGTTCAGCAAAAGGCACATTAATATGAGAAATTAGGGCATTCATTACTCCTAACTGGAAAAAAATAGGTTTCTGGGTTGCTGACAATGTTCTGCTTTAATTTTTATTTTGTAACCTGGGTGCTAGATATAAGAAGTATCTGATAAGTTAAAATTCATCAAAATGTATACCTAAGAGATGTGAATTTTTTTAACTGCATTTACATTAAAGTTTTAAAAGGTTATGGTCAAGCTATTTTTGGACAGATAAAACAATTATTGCTAGCAATCCTCACTTAAGGAAATCATGAAGAAAGTTCTTTAGCTGGAGAGAAAATGTTCCTTGATAGAAGCTCTGGGGTGTATAAGAAAATGAAAAACAAAATGAAAACAAATCCCCAAACCTAGAAACCTTGGATCCATTAGAAAATTTATAAAATGATTTCATTTTATAAAACAGAAACAAGGCATGATCTTTTACACAATATATAATAAATTAAAAGACTAATCTAGGGGCACTTGGGTGGCTCAGTTAAGCCTCCTACTCTTGATTTCAGCTCAGGTCATGATCTCATGGTTTGTGAGTTTGAGCCCAGGTCAAGCTCTTCACTGACAGTAGGGAGCATGCTTGGGATTTTCTTGCTTTCTTTCTGCCCCTCCCCTGCCCACTCATGTGCATGCTCTCTCTCAAAATAAGTAAACTAAAAAAAAAAAAAAAAAAAATCTAGCATGTAAGTCAGAAGTGGCATGAGGCATGTATGGACTTGAATTTCAAGGTACTTGCATTTTACTTGAAGTAAAACAGTGGTTATATTAGACTTTTATAAATTAGGAGTGCATATTGCAAAATCTAGAGTAACTATTAAAGGAACAGTGCATATTGTAATGTCAGACTAAGATAAAGGAAAATGTACTAAGAAATACATGCAATCCAAAATAAGAAAGGAGAAAAGAAATATAGGCCAGTAGGAACAAATAAAACAATATACTAGCAGACTTAAAACAAATACTTGTAATTACATTGAAAGTAAAATATTAAACATTCCAGTCAAAATAATGATTATCAGAATAGGAAAAACACATGCGAAACACGTGTACACAAATGCACATACACGAAACTGAGCTGTTTTCAAGAGATAGACCTTAAACATGAAGATTCAGAAAGGATTGAAGTATACATGTGAAAAGAAACTGACCAACAAATCCAAAAGAATGTTATCACTACACCAATGGCACACACGGTAAATTTTAAGGAAAGGAACATCACCATAAAGACGATTAATGATAACGGTTAAATGCTTTTATTCACTTAATAATGTCTCAAAATATACAGCATTTATAAGAAAATAAACTGGTAGCAAATTTCCCAGTGGGTACTAAATATGGAGACAGAAGAGTGGGTAAAAAAATATAGAAGATTTAAATAATTAGACTTGCAAATTTATACATATATGAAATACTCTCCAACAACTGACTAAAAATGGCCAAGAGTTCTGAAAGGACACACAGCAAATGAGATTTTCTAAACCGTGAATAAACATGAGGAAAGTACTAAATTCAGTAATCAGAAAAAATATCATTTATAACTACAATGAATAGACAGCCAATTTTAAGTATTAGCAATGGGATTGAGAAAACAGAGTTATACATTGCTGAGGGATGGTAGATTGATACAGTCATTAGGAACGGAGTTCCCTTGGAAAACCACTCTGATATGGACGGCTGGGTGCAAGAAGTCCCATCAGGATTGCTCTCAGCATTAACATTTGCGAGAGTGTGCAGGAAACCTGCAAGGACACAAGAAAAGAGGAACTTCAATAGATGTTCCACAAAGACCTCCACTTCATTGTAGGTAGAGTTCTGGTATGTGCTGTGCCTCAGAATTTGAGTTATATTGCCAGGCTTTTATAATCATGCATCATCCAATCATTGGATGCAGACTGCTGAAAAATGGGCCTGACCTCAGAGGAGTCAGGTTAGGTCAATGAATGGCAAGTGTCAGAGAAGTCAACTGATAGTTGTCCATTACCAATTCTTTTAGCAATTGGGTGAATAAGCATGTGTGTCCTTGGAAGAGGCCATCAGGACAGCCCACCATCGTAACCGCCATAATACCCAACAGACCTTTGTGCACATGTGTACCAAAGATGTGTGAGAATGTTCATAGCAGTATGATTTATACTTCACAAAATTTACAATGAATGTCCGTCAACTGATGAATAAATTTCTACATATTCCTACTAAACAGTATTTAACAATGAAAATAAACTACAGCTAACTCATCTGCATGTGGAATACTGAGCCAAAGAAGTCAGACAATAGAAAACACTGTGATTCCATGTATATAAAGTCTAAAAAAAGGAAAAATTGTGGAGTCTTCTCGGCTTCTAGTAACATTCTTTGACTCCACTTGGTTGTGCTCACTGGGATCTCTTCCTGTTGTAATTCATGGAGCTGTACTCATGATCTGGCCACTTTATTTTTGTCCACTTTAATAAAAATATGTAACACAAAGCATTTTATACTTTTCTCTGAATTTTAAAAATAGCACCTACATTGAACTTTCAATGATATTAAAACTAGATGAATTTGACAATACATGAAAAAATAAAGTATAATCTTCAAAAACTAAACTTGCACATTAAAGTGTTTTCTACACTTCAACTTTTATTTTAAATAATTATGTTTCATTTGTGGTGCCATACATCCTAGGGTATATAGCATGGTCCCCTGTATATGACTATTATTCATTCTTTAATTTCAGGGATATTTTTAAATCTCAAGAATGTTTATAGCTGGGGGAAATTAAGGCACAAGCTCTGGAGAGAGATGTATTGCATATTTTCTTTGCCTTCATGGATGGTCAGGTCTAGAGAATCTATGATTTGTAAAATAAAATAATTCTCTCTCTCTCTCTCTCTACACCACACACACACACACACACACACACACACACACACACTATGTCACACTGGTATATTTTTATTAACTGAAAATTATGTTTTACGTTCCAGTAATAGGTGATTTTATAATGGAAAAAAGTATACCTCTCAAGTTTAGGGGAAAAAATCTGACCGTATCTGAAAACAGCTCCTATATTGTCTTTCAAAAATTATCTTTTTATTCACATTAAAAAATGCATTGGTAACTTGAAATTCAATAATCTAGGCACCTGAGTGACATTTTTCTGGCTATTAACTACATAGGAAGAAATTTGGGTGGGTGAATGCTTGGGTGGAGGAAATACTATAAATTCATAAATACTGGCATTGAGTCATAATTCAACAAATATTTGTTGATTATATATTATGTGCCACGGAATATGTGAGTTATATATCATTGAGCCTATAGAGCTTATATTGTTGTAAGGAATACTAAAAAACCACTACTGTAGTAACCACATTGCTTAGTATATTGGATGAGTGTTATGGGGGAAAGAAAAAAGTAGTAAAAAGGAAATCTGTAGTATTAGGGGGGAAAATTGCAATTTTCATAGCATATTCAAATCACACTGCTGTGCAATGATTATGATTTTTCATAAATCTGAGAAATGATGTGAGACTATGATTTTGGACTGTCATGTTTGGAGTCTCAGAAAGATGTAGGCAGATGTTGACTAGGGTTGAAATGTCCAATATGGCTTTATTCAAATGTCTAGCATTTTGATATGGATGGTTGAAAATCTAGGACACTGAGACCAGGCGGCTTCTCTCTCTTTATGGGGCTTTTTCATGTGGTGTCTCTACTTAGTCTCTCTAGCACAGTAGCTGGACTGCTTGTATGATGGTGTAGGGCACCAAAAGCTGAACTTGCTGGGCCTTCATAAGGCTTGGAACTTGAACTTGTACTGTCTACTTCCTCAGCATTTATTGGATTAAGCAAATCACACAACCCCACTCAATGAGACAGGGTATCCAAAGGCAAGAATGATAGAGGTATAATTCACTAGAGCCATTTTGGAGGTTTGGAGGCTAAATAGCCCAAGCACATTAGATACGAGTGGTCTATTAAGTATACAAAGATACAGTGGGATATAAGAGTTGAAATTTTAATACGGTTGTCTGGTTTGGAGATATAATTTCTAGAATTTTTGGCATATTGAATAAATGAAATCACCAAGAAAGTGATCTACATGAGAATCAAAATGTGAATTCCTGTTATGTGTTTACAAAATGTTAGTGAACTTGAGGCATTTCACACTTGATACAAGGTATGTAGGTAGACATACTGTGTTTCACTCATACGGCAGTCTAGTGCTCTTTGTGTTACCTTGTGACTTTGTTATACTGCTTAGCTGATAGAATTCGAAATGAAAAACAAAAAGGTGTGTAACTTAGCTGGCTGTAAAGTGTGGCCTTGAGGTAAACCAAATAGAAAAAATATCCTACTATGATCCATTTTAAAGGTCTCTGGGGAAAACACAAAGATGTTGTCAAAATATCTTGAGGGCCCAAATGGTTCATGTCATAAGCCTCAACTGTATACAAAGGCTGAAAGAAAGTAGCCCTAGGAAGGTTCACAGTATTTCTGTTTTTCTGTGGAGTGTCCTCTCCCCACCAGTTCCCACCCTCTACTCCAAAATGAGCACAGCAACAACCGGGGTTGAATCTGATCTGCATGTTAACCATTGCAGTTGAAACGTTCTGTACTTTCCAGAGCCTGCTCTGTCTGAAAGATATAGTAAAATCCAGGAAAATTTATTGAGCCAGAGGGATAAAACCTGCCTTGCATCCAATAGACGGAGGAGGGCTAGATGGGGAACACAAGGGTAATGTAGGTGAAGGTGTGGAAGCGGAAAGAAAGGAGGTCCTGCCATGCTGGTGAGAGGAAGCTTTCTGCCAGCTTCTCCAGACAACATAAAGCAAAAGTTTAACTGGCTAAGGAATGCTTGGAACAGATCCAAAGAGTGCTCTGCTTGTCTTTGGATTTACAGTTGACCTTGAGCAAAGAGTTTGAATTGTGCAGGTCAACTTATGTGCAGATATTCTGATAAACACAGTACAGCACTATAAGTGTATTTTCTCATAAAATGTCTTAACGTTTCTTTAGCTTGCTTTATAGTAAGAATATGTAGCATATACACAAAATGTGTGGTTGTTTCTGTGTTGTTTTATAAAATGTGTGCTAATTGTGTTATCAGCAAGGCTTCCAGTGAACCGTAGGCTACTAAGGTTTTGGAAAGCCTTGGTATATGCGGATTTGTGACTGTGTGGAGAGTCAGTGGTCCTAACCCTACCATGGTTTGGTACTTTCTTCTGCTATGAAAACATTGACCGAGCCACTTTGGGGATCTAGTTTAAGTGGGGAATGACAGCCACCTTAAGCTGTGAAGTAGTTTAGACATTTGGCCAAAATTAGGTTAGGCATAAGGAGTCCTTAAAGTCTCAGGGAACAATTGATTCATCAGTAAACTAGGTGTAAGTTTAGGAAAAGGCATTTTGATAAGAAAGAACATGTGTTTGTATGGGTGTCCCTCCTCCTCTCTACATGAGGAAACCAGTTTAAACAGTAGGTGGCTGTTTAAAAGTTACGATCTTTCGTAATCTGAGTACTCCGCTATATGCTATTCTAGTATCCCTGACAACAGCTTCAAGCTGTGTTTAATATAGATCTTTACAAGTAGAACCAAACCATTTACACTGCATCTTCTCTCTGTGAAATATGAACGTGGAGTAAATAGACTAGTCACTCTTATGCTACTGTTAAAACTACACTGAGCAACTTTACTGGATGCCTATGAACTTGATAAGCACCACTGAGTTGGGAAGAATTGGACTCGAAGGGAATGAATGCTGATTTGGTTGAATTCCCTTTGCACTTCATAATCCTTACAGATTTACAGCAGAGTTTCGAGGTAATCTGTACCTGCCTCTTTTGTAGGATGCTGATTTTTTTCCTTTGGCTGCAGGCATAATAGTTTATGGAACACTTTGTTTATTTTGTAATGAGAGAGATCACCCCAAAACACTGTTTGCCAGTAGAGTGTGTGTGTGTTGCTCTCTCGTTTCTAGCTACTCATGTATCTTTGAAGTATGAATTGATAGACACACCTCCAGTTCAAATTTCCAACCATATTGATGAAATCTACCATTCTCAATAAAGACTGATGTAAATATTTTTCTACGTATCTACACACACAATAATTTTATTCCCAACATGCACTAAAACCATTTTAGCTTTTTTTTTTTTTTTTAACCCACTTTTGCTCCTGGAAATTGAACATTAGGAAGCAGGGAGGAAGTTAGGGAACTTATGAGAATAGCATGCATTTAACTTCACAAGAAGCTAATACACAGTGCAGGTACAACTGCTAATTTTGTTGATCTTCAGAAAGTTTACTAGTATTCAGTGGTTGGGAGAAGGAAACTGGAATGGAAAGATTAAATGGATTTTTACCTTCATAGGGTAAAATGAAGCATGGATATAACACTAGTTATTTTCATAAACTATGCTACAATTCAGAAATCGGTGAGTCGTAAATAAAAGATTTTGGTTTTAGTATTTACATTTTTTCTTTATATCTTTATGACTTTATATCTTTATACAGATTTTTGTAGAAATTTGGAAAAATGTTCTGTCCGGGGCTGTTCTTCCTCCAACTATTGGAATTACATGTAGGCTTTTAGGCTCTTGCTTTAGTCATTTTGAGTTGAATTCCTGTTCTCCATTCTGACTTACATCACTTCACAATTGAACCTGCTTCTTGTTTGGAGCTTCTTCCAGCATTCTTCTCTAACAAATCTAATGTGTTGTCTATGACTAGGAAACAAGTAATTGCAATCTAAATGCTGGGGATGTACAGCATTGGGCTTATATTTCATTTGTATGGAGGCATTTATCAATACACTTTCTACTTTAAGCTCATAATTCCCCTGTGGATTCTGTAGAGGATAAACCTTTCACGCATCTGTAGAACCATTCACTACCTAGCAGAGATCAATGAGTGACTAAGTAAGTAGTTCTTTAATTTTATTTATAAATAAGGCTTTGCCTTGATACTATTTTTTCTAAAGTATTCAAACCTTTATTTTTATTTTATTCTGCCTCTCCAGTGGTCGTATCCTGGGAACCAAAAGAAAGACTCTAGCAAACCAGACTGAAACTGAGAAGTGAGGCCCAGGGATTAACTAACATGAGATCCATGTGAATTCCTAATTACAAAATGCCCAACTGGTCTCTAGTCTCTGAAATTCTATAGTTTCCACTTACAAACGAAAGCATGTTTTTTTTTTTTTTTCTTTAGAGCACCATCTTCAGAAAATTCCCGAGTCCTTATGTTCAGGACCATGCCTTTAGGACAACATACCCTGGTTTTAACCTGGAGTACCCCCAAACCCCTAATTGGTCCTTATTCTTCCTATTCATATATCTAAAGATGGATTTATCTCTCTTTTTTGTTTTGTTTCTTGTGTTTTTGCTTAATTTTTTAAAAATGTCAATATAATATGCAGTGTTAGTTTTCAGGGTACAATATAGTGATTCAACAATTCTATACATTACTCAGTGTTTCCCACAATAAGTGCACTCTTAATCCTCTTCACCTATTTCATCCATTCTCCTTCCCCTCACTGATCCTTGGGTAACCATCAGTTATCTATATTTAAGTGTCTGGGTTTTCGTTTGTTTGTTCCTTAGAACCTAGGAAATGTCAGATATATCTCATTTCCTCAGGTTTAGGTTAATTCTAACTGGCACATTCAGTGTTAATTTTTCATAATTTTTGTGCTCTGTATCTATTAGGAGCCCTGTGTATGTAAAAGTGGAGGCACTGTCTGATTCATGGTCTCTTTCTTACCACAGAAGGCACAAAATACAGAGTCTACTTAGAATTTATTTTACCCATTATTCTCCCCTTCTTGACCTTCCTACACTGAATTCCCCAATTCCCTTCTTACCTTTCAGTGCAACTGTCTGTGGACTGAGAAGGGAGTGAAACTGTTGGTCCCATTAACAGTGTGTCAGATCTGGCACGTGGTTATGCTTCCGTGGTAGGGACAGTGTTGTCTGTAGCTTAGCCCTGGGAAGCAGCCACTGTCATCCTCACCCTTCACAATATACCAGTATTATTTTCCAGCTGGGATATCCAAATTAGTCAAGAGTGTGGGGCATACTCTTGGGGAAAAGGAAAGACCTATGTCAGGATTCTGTACCTTACTAAACAGATATCAGTCTACGATATCAAGTTTTATAATTTTGTTTGCTTGTTTCTAGAGCACATTTCTAATATTCAGGATCATCTACATTCCGGTCAGCTGGTACTATTTTATTTGGCCATATGTGGTCTTGAACTGATGTAGATTTGGCAGTTTATTTTTAGATGTGTGTTTAGAGACCCTGAAAAAGCACTCTAATCAGAGATGTTTGCCTCTTCTTCGTAATCAAATGAAAAGCATTCTACCATTCTGAGCTAAGGTTATGATCTATATTAAAATAAAAGCTAGCCATCATTAACTTGCATATTATGGAGAATAAATTTATCACATTCTTAGCAGGAGGGCAGTACAGAGTGGGACCACATAGACTTTGTAGAGAAGATTGGTTAAAAAATAGTAGAGGGCATATACAACTTTTTTATTAATTTGTCTAAAATTAGGTTTTAGGACATTAGTTAACTTTTAGGATGTTAATATCTTATTCATGGGGAATTAAAAGATAAGTTAAATATGAAGGCTTTCCATATCTGAAGGTGTTCAGAGAGTTTCAGTCATTTTTACTCACATAAATTCTGGAAATTTCATTTCCTACCTTTGTAATTTTTTTTCCTGCAACTAAAGTCTTGTGTTTCCCACACTTCATCCTCATGGTTTTATTGTTTTTGTTTTCGTTCAGAATGTCTTTGTGTGCTGTATTCATTTCTAATGGTTGCTGTAACAAATTATTAGACTTACTGGCTTAGAACATATGTTAATTATCTTACAGCTCTGGAGGCTGGAGCCTTACAGTGCTAAAAGCAGGCATTATGGGGGCAGTTTTCTGGAGGGTTACAGGAATGCCTGTATTCCTGCCTTAGAGCTTCTGGTAGTTCCTTCATTTCTTTGCTCCTGATCCCTTTGTTGCATCTCATTTCCTCTTCCTCTCCAATCAGATCTCCTCCTAATTCTCTTTTATAAGTACACTTATGATATGATTGCATTTAGGTAATACGGGATAATCTCAACATCACCAGATTCTCAATTAGGTTATGTCTGCAAAGACCTTGTTAGGCATTTAAGGTAACATTCAGAGGTTTTAGGGATTAGTATGATACTTTGGAGTTTCATTATTTGGCTTACCACTTATGCTATCAGTAATCACATGTTAAAATTTGTATTTCAAATGTCTCTTGGGTGTTAGCCTATAGGTATTGTCACCCACATATATTTATTTGATTGAATATTAGCTGAACTGGAAAAATTATCAGGAGTCCATACACAAACTCCATAAATTTACATTATCATATACATTTTATTGTATTTATATTTTTCAGTATATAAGGAAAAGGAAGTATATAAGGAACTATATAAGTATATAAGGAAGAAAGATCTCTCCAAAATTTGATTTGAAATAGAAGTTATTTTTAAAAATCTATTTATCATTTCCAAATGAACAAAAACATGTTTTTCTAGTCTCTTTGTAAGTGTATAAGGCAATACATTTAACATGTAAATGGAGAAAAATAGTTTAAATATGCATTAAAGAACAAATTGAAAGGATAATACCCTTTTTCAGAGTAACAATCTTATGAAACTGGTTGAAAATCCTTCATGAAAAATAAACATCTAATTTTTGAGCTCTCCAAAGGTCATGTCTGTGTATTTGTAGGTTATTGATATTTGCTTTGAGGTTTCAGAAGGTTGGGAAAATATTTGAAAAGGAAGAATTTTTGACAACCAGTGAATGTATCTTTTAGTGCTTTTGAAAAAGGACTAGAATCTGTAGCCCCCATGATGAATAGCACTGCAGGAAGTCTGCTGCTATTATATCAAATGTTAAACTAAAAAAAAAAAAGTGGTAAAATCTTGATCTCCTAAGGAATAGTTACTTATGCTATGCTTCTGACATAGTAACCAAAATAGGTCCCAGCCTGTATAAACTCTGTAACCATAAATCTCTTTGGAAAGTGAAGGAAAATGTTTAAGATGCCTGCAACTGTTGGCAAAGGAAGCAAAGAAACTTGCTAAAGATAAATTCAGGTATCATTTTAACCTGGGATTCCAAGGCAAACACAGGCAACTGGTGACTCTCATATCAGCAGGTATGCTTAGGGTTAGATTCAATGCTTCTCTACTGATGTAGCTACCCTGGAAATCTGATAGAGAATTGGGCTGGACATGGTGGTCTCCAGTTCTAGATGGACTCTGGACCTATTCGCGTGGAATCTGGAATTTCAAGAAAATTAAAGTCAAAACTATATTTGTATTCATGGGCAGTATATCAGTTTATATTTTCCTGTGTGTTGGCTGTGGATTAGAGGAAGAAAACTCACCAAGGGAAGGAAGTGGCTATACTGGTGGGATTTAGGAAGCAATATTACTGGCTATAGCAAAACTGATTAGTGTCCTTCCCTCATATTTAACCATTTCCTTGCACAGTGACCCACCTTCTCACTTCCAGCACAAACTTCCATTTACCTGAATTTTTTCTTTTCCTGGAGTTTAGAGGTCTCTCCCCACGCTTAGTCTGCTCAGGGTGTCAGAGAATTAATGATGCCTTCAGTAGCCTTTAAGCAGTTGCCCCTCAGTGGAGTAACTGAATCATGTGTTCTATTCATGCTCTCAGAGTCTCTCACTTGGGTAACGCAACCTGCCCATGGAGGTAACCTGTCTGTCAAAGCATCCTTTAATAGCTGCCATCCTTTCCCTACCCCGTCTCCCCTCCCCATCTCACTTCCTGTCTCTACCACTGCATGTTTCCAGGGATCACTTCTCAAATAAACTACTTGCCTCTGGGTATTTGTCACAGGATCTGCTCCTGGAGAACCCAAGCTACGATCATTTTTATTGGAATTGGATGTAGGAAACAATCTCAGGATGAAATTCTGGAATGGGATCACATCACTCTCTGACTGACCAGAGGCTATAAGAAAATGATTGTGCCATGCCCTGCCATGCTGTTATAACAATTAAAATGACTCTCACTTCTGGATATTAATAAGTAAGATATGCTGGTTTATAAATATATCTAGCTTATTAGAAATATGAGGGTAATAGTGAATGTAAGGACTGAGTAATTTGTTGTTCAGTGTCACTGATGCATGTGTGGATAGAAGGATTTGACAACCTAGGGTCCAAGGTGAAAGCCAGAAGGTCTTGTTGATCAAGTGTGAAGGAACTTTATTCCCTTGCAGTAGAAAACAGACTGTACTGGAAATCACTATTTACTGACTTGAGATTGTGATTCCCATCCCTCTATATTTCAGCTCTGTTCAGGCAGAGGTCTGATTGCTGGATGAGAAGAAGGGTTGCTTTTGTCACGGAACTCAGCAAAAATCTCTTCATTCCTAATCATGTCTTTTGCCTGGTCATTTTGGATACTTTAAGACTGTAATTAGCAGACAAAGGAGTTATTACACTACCCTGGATAAATTACACTAATTTTCATGAAGAGTTAAAATGACGGACCCCTAATGGGATCAAGAATGACTATATCTGGAGCTCAGAGGATTCACCAGGAGTACTTGGGGGTACTTTCATGCCTGGTTATAACTATAAATGGAAATTGTGGCAGTCATGGCTAGACAGTGACAGCGTAAACAGAAGTTCAAATTCCTCAAGGATGTAGACCTGGGTTTCCCTACTAGAAAAGCAATCTAGAGTAGCCAGAAGTGCTGATCAACGGTAAAAGCAATCTAGAACGGATACTGGAGGAGACAGATGATATCATCTGTGACCTCGGTAACAACAGCAGAATTGAGGATATAGTTTGTCACATGAAACCTCCAAAGTATTTTTTTTTTCTTAAAGAAACTGTGGCTAGCCACTATCTTGAATAATCAATGACAGGATAAAATTCATGTTGGGTATGAGTGGATCTAAATGCTGTGTGTACCTTCATTATTTTCATATATAATGGTCCATCTTCCAAAGCCCACCCTCGCCTTACTTTATCTCAAGGCTTTTTCTGACCTTAGGAGCTTTGTCTGTAAATCACAGCTCAGTCTACAGGGGGTATTTACTGAGTTCTCCCCTGCCCCAGGAACAATCCTCAAGCAAAGATTTCCAAAAGTTGGTCGACAAATATCCTAGTATCTATCCCTCTTACTCAGGTGGAAGAATGATAATATACATGTTCTGTCTTGGTTCTAGAATGCTAAGTGGAATTGAGGGCCAGTTGCCTATGGTGTCAACTAGCTTGCTAATTTTAATGTGCTCAATATAGGATGCACTACTGTGTTAGTTTCCTATTACTGCCAGAACAAATCATCACAAATTCAGTGCTTTAAAACACTCATCTATGGTATAGTTCTAGAGGTCTAAAGTCTGAAAAGGGGCTCACAGGGCTCCAATCCAGGTGTCAGCTAGGCTGCACTTCCTATGGAGGCTCTAGGGAAAAATCCATCCCCTTGCTCTTTGCAGTTGCTACAGACTCCCTGTACTCCTTGGATCATGGCCCTCTGTAACATCCCTCCAGCTTCTTACCTATTAAGTCTGTCATCCAGTGCTGCTTTTGGCTCTCATTTTTATGGCTATTTGGCAATAGAGCCAGTTTTTTACTTTAAATAAAATCAGTGAATTTATATTGCCCTTGTCTGAGCTATCATTCCCTTGGCAGATGGCTTAAATGACTTGATACACACTTGAGAAATTAAGGTAAATTAGTTCCACATTAGTGGCTTTGTTGGCATTATATGCCACACAGCCCAATAGCTAGGCAGAGAGGAAAATTTTATGTAACCCCTTAAAACATAAAAACTATGTCTTTTAAACATACTTAGCCAAGGTGCAATAGAGATTTTAAAAAGTCAGGCAATCCTCTAAATTTATGACTTCTACCTCTTATTTACCAAGTGGTAAGAATATGTAAGTATTTCTTACAGTTCCCCAGGTAACCTACATTTATTTCTCTACTGCTAGCAAGGCTAGAATTTGTCTCTGAGGATGACAGCTCAGAACTGCGATGAGGCAATCACAAGAGGAGAGACCACAAACTTTTCCATCTAGGGTAGGATGAAGTTGAATAATGCTTGTGACATTATTTTGTCAGGAAAAACATCTATGTTCATTAGAAAACCTTGTATGATTTTCCATTTGATTACTTTTACACATTGTAACGCCCACCTGTAAAGTTACCAGTCTGTGGAATTTTACCACCACATCAAATGGAAGAATGGACCTAGTCTAAGTATGTCTATCCATTGGTTACTGTCACCTTGAGCATTAGATGTGAGCATTGGAAATTGGGGAGCTCATGTATGAAAAAGAGGCATTAAAGAGGAAGGAAAGTGATGAATTAAGAGGCAATGATTTACTCTAGGTGTATTACTCTTCCTTGGTTAAGAAACCTGTTTTCAGGGGTGCCTGGGGTGCTCAGTCGGTTAAGTGTCTGACTTTGGCTCAGGTCATGATCTCACGGTTGGTGGGTTCAAGCCCCACATCGAGCTCTGTGCTGACAGCTATCTCAGAGCCTGGAGCCTGCTTCAGATTCTTTGTCTCCCTCTCTCTCTGACCCTCCCTTGCTCACACTGTCTCTCTCTCTTTCAGAAATAAATAAAACATTTTTTAAAAATTTAAAAAATTTAAAAAAGGAAACTTGTTTCCAGAGGCAATTATTGTGAATGCAAAGGAGTGGGAATCAAGACCTACCTTCAAAAAAAATCATTTTAATATTTCATATTCCAGTTCCAAGTCCTTTTATCCATAAAGGATTAATTTGTACCATATAATTGGTCATTTCTCTCTCAGATGTAAGAATACACTTTCCCTAGCTTAATTCTCTCTCCCTATTTAAAATAAGTAAATGCTCTACAAAGAGAACTTTCTAAGAAAAGTAAGTTCTTTCCCAGTCTTATGAACTGTATGAAAATCCTACTAAAAGCTAATGTGCCTCTGCTTTAGGACTCAGAAAAGTCTTTCTTAAGGACCTAGAAACCATTTTTTGAAATGTAATCATCAAGGAAGATAGTGTTTTTAGCTCCCAGCCTCTTTGGGTGTGTAAGAGCCCAAGTTTGGCTGACCCCATACTCCAAGTTGCATAATGACTTCCTGTCATAAAGATGTAAGTTTGTTAGCTAACCTGGTTTAGCCAAAGTGGGGAATAAAAGATGGCCACCTCAACTACCAAGTGAATTTGGATGAACTATATGTGGAAATGGTGCTGCGAAGCTCTCTAACGTGAGGGCCACCTGTTAATCTTAAAAACATATATAGCATACATATAATGAATATTATCTGCATGGTTATATAAAAGGGTAACATTTCTTTCTGCTTTGCAATTTTCGTAGTGGCTTATCTTTGGTGGACCTCACGTTCTGGGCTTATTCAATAATGAAATTGTCTTCTTTTCAATGTTCATGGAGAGGTTTTCTGGGTTGTAAGATTTTTTAAAATTTGATTTCATTCAACAACCTGGATATATTCTCTAATCATTAAAAAAAATCATGATCAAATTATCCTGCCTTGGTAGAGAATTTTGAAATTTGTTATATAAAATCTATAAAGAATCATATGTATCCTTGAAATATTGAACTCGGAACCAAAGGAAGTCAGAAGTGTCAGACCTTGACAAGAATCCTTTTTTCCATGTTGTCTCTTAGCTTCTTTAGAAAAGATGGCGTGTCCTCAATTCTGCTGTCTCTTTTTACCACCCAAAACTGTCATTTTACAAGGTAAAAACATAGGAACTTAAAAAATAAAAGTTACTTTACCAGTAAAAGTGGCTTTGCTTCAGGACTTTAATTAAGAACTCACAGGCTATAGCAAACCATAGGCAAGTCCAACAAGGGAGAGGAAAGTTAATTTATAGAAAAGGAGGACATTGGGAAGAGTCGTTTTGAATACAAGTGCACTGGAGAAAAGTTCAGGGTAATGCTGGTTGTCTACTGGCTGACTCATAGGGGTAGCAGTTTCTTGTAGGAGACGCAATGTACATCTTTTCCTTTGGGGGGCTGGAATTGATTCTTTCCTGTTGGTGATTATCTTGTTGGGGTCTGTTGCTATCTTTAACTGGAATTTTTTTTTTTTTTTTTTTTTTTTTTTTTTTTTTTTTTTTTTTTTTTTCTCTCTCTCTTTCTGATACCACTTCAGTGAGGTTTTTCTTTTTTTTTTATTAGCTATATATATATGTAAGTTGTTCTTTGAAAAATTACTCCTTGGTTTCCATACTCTTTCTTCTTGGCCCATATATTCTAGACCTTTATGTTACAATGTCTTATTTTGAGGGGAAAAAGCATTTACAATATGTAATCTATTTTATTAATAACTATTTTCATCTGGAAATAATGAAAATATAAGCCAATGGTGAAGTTTAGAACTACCTTTTTGATACAGATTATGAGGTAAGCAGAGGTCAAAAAGTCAAGTCCTAGTCCCAGACCAGGCAGCAAGGTTTAGAATGCAGCGCTCTTGAGCACAGCACAGCTTCTAGTCCTGAAAACCCCATTTTTAAAAATGTTTTTTATTTTTGGGAAAGAGAGATAGACATCAGTGGGGTAGGGACAGAGAGCAAGAGAGACGCAGAATTGGAAGCAGGCTCCAGGCTCTGAGCTGTACACACAGAGTCTGATGGACTGCTCCAAGCCATGAACCATGAGATCAGGATGTGAGCCAAAGTTGGATTCTCAGCTGACTGAGCCATTGAAAACTCCATTTAAAAAATAACTTCATGGTGTGCCTGGGTGGGTCAGTCAGTTGAGCCTCTGATTCTTGATTTTGGCTCAGTTCATGATCTGGTTTCGTGAGTTTGAGCCCCATGTTGGGCTCTGTGTACAGCCCACTTGGAGCCTGCTTGGGATTCTCACTCTCTCCCTTGCTTTCTATGCCTCTCCTGTTCACTCTCTGTCTCTCTCAAAATAAATAAATAAAACTTGAAAAATAACTATGGTTCAAGAGGAGATGAGGAATATGCTAGTTAAGTAATTATTACCTCAACTTGTCAAATGTAACAGACGTAGAAAAGAAGGCAAGACTTGAAAAATTTAAGTTTCTTGGGAGGGAGCACTTCGTTAAGTGAGGTATTTCTAAAAATTTCTTGAAGTGATTGGCAGTTTTTGATACCTTCCAGGACTGGAAGAATAAATATTTTATAATCATTTGTGAAATGATTTATTAACATACCTGAGATATCATAACCTCCGCAGAGTTTGGGTCACCTTGACAGATATATTGGTTTTGGCTGAGTAAACCTATGAGAACCACAGATGCTACAGTTACATTAGCTGTGTTTCTTCACTTCAATTTGCTTTTTAAATCCACAAAAGGCTTTCAGCTGGTAGTGGCAACCATACTCTCTATAATTAGAATGTTATTAGCCTTAAAAGGCAGATCTGGAGGGAGCTTATTTTCTCCTGTAACTTTAGGCACACCAGCCCTGAAAAAATTTCCTCTGAGCTTTTCCTCTAGGGACTTAAAATCTGTGTCTTCTTAAAGATTTAAATTAGTCACAGGGCACCAACGGCAGTAGCATTGCAAGATTTTGCTTATTCTCAGTCTTTAACTAATTGCCCCATTTAAATGGCAGCCAACTTTAAAAAAATCAATAGTTGCTTTGCTCAGATGTTGGTGGAATTATAAAAAATAAAATCCACTTTGTAAATCATTATGCCATTCGACAAAGGATAATATCATTCTTTTAATCATTTGTTTCCAAACTCTGATTGTACAGTCTGCCAAGTCCTGTGTTACTTGATCTCAAACAAATATTATATTTAATCTTCTGCAATCAGTTTAATGTTTGTAAGAAACAAAACGGCTGCCTTGCAGGACTTTTAAATGCCAAGCATGCATGTCTCACCATCAATAACACATTATTGCTTTGAATGGAAGTGAAATTGAAGACAATTGATGCCTCAGCTGCTGAGGAAGCAGAGGAAGCATCAGGTGATGCAAAGTTGCTTGCTCAGTAAAATTGCTGCATGCTGAGGAGTTCAACCATCTCTTCATCTCACTAGAAAGATCCTGCTTCAGGAAATTGAACAATGCTGTTTAGAGACTTGATTCAAATGAAACAATTCCTAAAGAATGGATTGTGGTTTTCCACATATTCACATTTTCATTATCTTGGCTAGCTAAGCCTATAATGTTGATTTGTATCTCAGAAGTAGTTTAAAAGCATGTCTGCAAATACTTTGGCATCCTTCCATCAAAAGGCAGAAAAAGAATCCTTTACCCTTGAAAAGTGAGCCTTTCTGACAGTGTCAGCAAATAGAGTACAGTGGAAGTGATGCTACGTGACTTCCTAGAGCAGGATAGATAGGTCCTGTAGGAGATTTCTGTTGGTCTCTCTTGGGACGCTTGTTCTGGGAGCCTCACTACCACATAGGAAGTTCAGCTTCTCCGAAGCTGCATGGAGAGACCACAGACTAAAACCAAATAGAGACAGAAGTGCTAGAGAAGCCCTTAGAGTACTTCCATCTGTTTGGTCTTCCCAAGTCAGGTGCCGGAAATGTGAGTGGAAAACTTTTCAAGATGTCCCCAACTCCAGCCACCTTCAGATGGCAAGTGCATGAGCCATGGGGGGAGAAATGCCTTCCTGAGCCTAGTTAACCCACAGAATCATAAATAAAATAAGTGATTGCTATTGTCTTAAGCCATTGATTTGGAGTGCAGTTTTTCACAACAATAACCAGGAATGTTGCATTATACACTTTGTAGTAGATTTATAGGCTAAAAATAGTTGCCTGAACACATCTAATTCCTTCCTCTTTAATAAAGAGGATTCTCACATTATATGAAAACATTACTGTACATGATTTCTGACTCTACTTCTCTTATACAACTTTATGTACTATGTTAAACCCAAGTAGAATAATGAATTAAAAATGCTCAAGAAACATAACTATGATCTGCAATATCTTTAAATTAATGAATATAAAACAGGTAAAAGGCAGTTTGGCAGGTGTTTTGCTAACCCTTTCTCCCTTGTTGAATGTGAGATACATCAACATTCATTCATTTCCTTAGAACAAATACAGATTTGTTTGCATTCTGGTAAATTCTGTTTATTGTAGCTAAAACTCAGTGTTAAAAGAATAGGGCCTTGTTCATCTTAGACTCATCCTTTCTAAAGATTGAATGTATAATTTGAAGATTTCTAAGATATGAAAGATCCTTTACAAACATTAGGGGACAAGATAAGAGGGCTCTGAATTTTTAAGTTAATTATTAAAGAAAGGAAATAGCCTTAACTTTATGACATTTGATACATCAGTCTTAGCATCATTACCATAACACACCTATTTTCATTTTTATAGTAAATCTTATACCCACATATGTGAATTTTTACAGTATTTTTTCCTTTTTTTAAGTTTTTAAATTTTTAGATTTATTGTCCATACATAAAGTCTGTTTCATGGGGTTTCACATTCAGTTAACAATCATCTTTATTTAATTTTTACAGTATTTCTATCCAGTGTTTAGTTTTGAAAAGACATAATTTGATAATGTGTATTGATATTTTATCTTCTTAGACTATTGTTCAAACTCATGTCCAGAAAACACTAAGGTCTCCTTGTAAATCCTTTTGCCATTTGACAAAGGATAATATGATTCTTTTAAGTAAACATGTGGTCTTCATAGAACAAGTATTTAAGTACTTGGGAGTCTGTAAGTGTAGACTTTTCCCTAAACCCATATTTTTCCTCCATATCATTTTTTGGGAAAAATTAGCATAAGTCATATTTATTTAAACAAATTCCATCTAACAGGATATAGCATTGTATAAGAATATAGAATAGTCTAAAATTCAGGGGGAAATCTAAAAATATCAGCTTAATACAGAAATATTTTTCTCTCTAACATGACATGGTCACACGCAGTGTCAGAAGGGCCTCTGTTCATTTCAGGTCCTTGGTGTCTCAAGCATGCAGAGCAGTACTCTACACAACATTGCTGATTGCCATGACAAAGGCATGAGGACTCTGGAAGGTACTCAGCTGACAACCAAAAGCTCAGCATAGACATATATCATGTCTTATCACTAAAAGGGTGAACGCAGTCACCAGAGAGACCGCAAGTACAAACCTGCCATATGCCTTAAAGTGCTTGGCTAATGATATTAACGATGACCATAGGAGTAGAGCAATAACATGACAATTGTCAGTTTTCAAGTTCTAACATCATGAACCAAGCCATATAGTTTATAGCTCAAAACTGATTGAATATCTATAATATTGAAGGTAGTGTTACATGGGGGCTAATACAAATAAGACCTTTTCCCTTAGATTACTCACAGTGTGATTAAAACTGTACTTAAAAAGAGATAAAGCTTATGCTAAAATATGGGACAAAGGTGTGCAAAATGCATGATGGAAGTGAAGAGGAAGGGAATACTAATTCTGCCTAGGAACATGTTCTACACATGTTATTTCCAAACACAGCCATACTAAACTCAAAGTGTCTTATTAAAAATCCTCACAGTCAACAAAATGGAAATCTTGTAAATTTAAGTTACTATTTTGTTTCAATTTCAATGAAATATTAAGAATCTTCCATCCCATTTATTAAATAAAATGAAACCTATTAAACTTCATAGTTTAATGGTTAAAAACATAAATTTAAAATCTGTCCTTGAACACAAAACTCCTGCATCTTAAAAAGAGGTTAGATGGGGTGGGGGAGGTGAAGGGGGTGATGGGCATGGAGGAGGGCACCTATGGGGATGAGCACTGGCTGTTATATGGAAACCAACTTGACAATAAACTATTTAAAAAAATAAATAAAAATAAAATAAAATCATGTTTTCAAAAAAAAAACCAAGGTAAATAGTAATTGGGATTTTGTCCCACGTTTCTTATCAATATATGTAAAAGACTGAAAGATAACCTGTTAAGTAAGGAAACCAATTCATGTACACTGAGTGTAATAATTCAGCAGCAATAAAAGGTGCAACTCTTTCTAATTAAAAAAAAGTTAAAAATAACACTTGATGATAGTTAATAACTGCTAAATGATAGGCACTGTGGTTAACCCCTTGCTGCCTCCACTGGTCACAGGCATCATTCTTAAAATAGCCTTTGGTAGTAACCCTTTCCCCTTTACACATCTCTGCAGATAACGGAATTGAAACAGAGTTTAAGTGTCATGTCTGAGGTTTCCCAACTATTAAATAGAATGACTGAAACAACCTCTGACATCACACACAGATTTTTAACTCAGTTTTGTATACTACAAAAATATTAACAGACTTCATAAAACAGAGTTAGAATGAATAAATGTATATTAATAGAGGGTATGTATTTTTAATGCGTGGTTCTTAAAAATAATTATCTCTCATTATCTAAATTGATTTTTCTTAATAGGATTGAGTTATATTAAATGGGAAAATCAGTTATCTCATTACTTAAATGCCGATAGATGAAAACCCAAGATTTAACAGTGCTGTCATATGTATATACTGGTTCAAATGCGTTCTAGTTTCTACAGGATCTTATTTACAAAAGCATAATCAGATCTGTGGGTAATTAAATCATGAAGGAGAGTTATTGAATTAAAATTGGAGCATATTCTAACCAGTGTTATCCTAGAAGACTTGATATACATATATCAAAATCATATAAAGTTAATGGAAAATACTTCCTACATAGTAGAGAAGGATATAAATTTGTATTTTTGATGCTTTTATATAAAATGACATCAACTATAGGGCAATAAGAGCCAAACATAACTTACCAAAATCTTTAAGATAAGACTCCATTTCCTCACTTTCCCAGTTGAGAAAATGTGTTTAATATATCATAAGATCCCAGGCTGAATTAAAAATAACCAATGGTCTGTGCCATTGTTTGCATACTATACCAGACTAGAAAGCTCTAACTATGATGAAATCACATATTAATAACTCTTTTCTTTATACTTTGAACTGGTCTGGATAGGATGTAAAGAAGGCTAAAGATCATTTATTTCCAAGAAGTTAATTTTAAACTCAAACGATGTTGTTTTCTCTGCCAAAACGATAAATACTGAATGGTTCATGAGTGATTGAGGAAGGTCTAGTAATCTTTCAAAAGAAGATAGACTAACAGAAGTCTGTTACTTTTCTATCTTTTCTATCTTTTTTGATACTCTCTGATTCATTTCTGTTTTTTATTGATACACTCTCATTCAATGTGAGGCATTAAATTGAAAAAAAAAATCAGGCCTTGAACTTTAGAACATGGTATGTGGTAAAAAAAAAAAAAAAAAAAAAAAGAACTACATAATTGAACTTCTACAGAAACAATTTTGTCTTAAAAGCATTAAAAGTATTTTCAGTTTATTCTAGGATTTTTCCCCTTACTTTGATTCATTTATACTGTTCTTGAAAAGGTTGGTCATACTGGAAAATGCTCTCCATGGTTTTAAAATTCATTATATATCAAAATTGACCACTGTGACCCTTATTACCAACTTAATTGGCAAGAACCACTGAGATACAGCATTAGTGCTGCTTTACCACACTATATTAGATAAAATGTGTTCCTCTCCAAAATATCATGTTTAAATTATCCCTTCTTATTCACTGCAGACTGCAAATGTATTTGTTAACAGTCTATTAATCTTGAAGTCACTGAAACTAAAAAGAGCTATCGGCGAACAGCGTTGGGGTGACCGCCCAGGTTGCCTGAATAAGCAATTTGAATATCTAGGGCACTGAATAGATTGGTTTTCTATTAAAACAATAAGCCAGTGTTCACCTCCCAAATCTTCCTTTGGGAACAATAACTTTGCACATGATTCCACAACATCAGTTGTACCTTCTCCAGATAAGTTTGATAGAGGAATTCCTAATCCTACTTTTGATGAACAGATTATATTGATTTGTATACATGTGTGTTGTCCATTTCCCGTAAATGAGCAAAATATGTATAATGGATAAAAATAGATATGCAAAGCACTGAACTGTGACAGGGCAGAATGTCTTTTGGAGGAAATTAAAAAAAATAGTGATTAAACTCCAGAGAAGCAGGGATATGTGAAAAAAAGTAATGGAGAGAGGAAGAAATGAGGAAAAAAAAAAACAAACAATGAATTAAATTAGAAAAACTTTGAGTCTATCAAACTGATAGTATCTGGCCATTGGGTCAAAGTAGATGGAACAATGAACTTGTCATATCTAAGAGCTATTAAGTGAGCATTTCAGTATCAATCTAAGAGCTCTACCCATATAAACCAGAAGAAGGTCCTTCTGATGACCTGGGGCTTAGGGAAAATTCTTAACTGAGAGAAATCTAACTTAATTTTTAAACTCTGGAATGGAGAAGACCTCACTTGTGGTATTGCTGTCTGAATTAGACCCACCGCTGTGCAGTCTGCATCCACTGACATTCTACACTTTGGATAGAAAAAGACATTTAACTTATTTGAGTAGTTGACGGAATGATTGTGTAATAAAATTGGGGTTCTGAAAGAGTGTGTTTGTAGGAATGTAACTTGATGATAGTTCAAATTCCCAGGCTTTAGTCCCAGGGAGTTTGATTAGTGGGTATGGAGTGGTGTATTCAGTTAACTCTCAAATTCACTCACTCTCTTACACCATGTCGAGGGGCTGATATTTTATCTTACTTGCAAGCTAATGAATGAACCTGCCACAGCTTCATGGGATACTGGCAAAAGATAAGAGATTCCTGGGTCAGAGACTAGGGATTTGGTTACTCATGGCACCAAAGGCAGAATGATGATCACATCTGCAGGAGCTTTTTTCACCCCAAGTCCCCCAGGTTGATGATAGTAGGTTCAGATGGATGTCTGTACATGCCTTGGGCTGTGTCACAGGAGAGAAACTCTGAAATTAGTATAACTTCATCAAAACCAAACTCTGGGTACAGTTTAAAGAGTCTTAACTCCTGTTACTTATTTTAACCATAGTCTCTAGGGGGCCTGAATAAAGATAAATAAATTCCTTTTTAATTAGAAGTAAGTCAACACGATTTTGAGCACCATTCCCTTAACCATTACACTTTTTGCCATCAAATCAAACCTTAAGGGTCTATTTTTACTTGTAGTTATGGTTATATCTGTAACTGTTTTACCACAAAAATATCTCCTTACCACTTTTTTTTCCTTTCCACATATGATAGCTTTTCTCATCATGACTACTCTATATCTAGGGGAAAGAAGAACAAGTACATGATTAGAGAACATATTTTTATTCACTTAGAGACTACATGTGAAATCTCATTTCTGCTTTTGTCACATTTAATTTTGACTAAAGAAGTTCTAAGCTAGAATTGGCTTTGCTTCAAACTGGTCACTTCTAAAATAATAAAATCAATATTCAATAATACAGGCTTGCTACTATTGATGATACTCTAGATTTTATTTTCCATATTCATATTTCTGTTCATATGGCCTTTTCCACCTAAAATTCACCTGATTACATCCACATATTCTCCAGTATACGTCATCCCAATGCCATGGTCTCCATAAAAATCCTCCAGTCCCCAAGATGAAAATTATTTTAACCCATATATCTCTTCTGAGGCTAGTTGACCTTTCCGTGTCATGTAACCACATCTACTTTGGATAACCACTGAATATATACCTATCTTTTCTCTCAGACTGTGTGGATTTTAGGGCCATGGATCAGGTATTATTCAAGGTGTGTTCTTCCTGTTGCCAAGCATGGTTTACTCTCTTATGTCAAAGATTCTTCAAAGGTCACCTAAATAGCCAATCTAGCACTCTGGCACTCAACATTCAGTCATCAGAATTGTTTTTTCAGATGATCTCTCACTACCTCTTTATATATTTTCTCTTTATATTTTCAGACTCACACACTTAAGTAACTCCATGATGACAATTACATACTAATTTTGTTTACTCTATTTCCAGCACCTAAAGAGATTACTGGGAGCAACATAGATGTTGAATAAACTAAAATAAAACCCATATCTTAAAAAGCCTCCACCTACCATGACAAATATCTCTATATGAAAATAGTGTGTTTATCATAAATTAATTGTATCAATTCAATAAACAATTCTTAAATTGACTGCTTATAGAATAATACCAAGAAGTATCTGTTCCATTCTTCTGACTTAGATAATGTCATTATCTACCTTTCATAGACCACTAAAGATGAAGTTCCTACTAATCAGAAATTAACAGATTTATGTGGATAAGTAGAGAGAGCTACATCTAAATTGGTCAGCTCCATGGGCAATGCACAATAAGTTTCTTTTTCAAAATAATGAACTGCATTAATTACAAATCTTTCTCCATGTTTTTTTTTAATTCAGACTTTTAAATTCTCCACCAAAATGCAAGTTAGTGCTATTCATATATTTGTTAAGGAAAATATGTTCATCCTACAAAAGTCATTTCTAGCACACTATTCAGTAGCTTGCTCTCTTATTTAAGAACTAGTTTCATTATTCCTTGAAATAACAAATGTGGACTCTCAGAAAAGTTATTTGTCTATATGGAATTTCTCAAAATCCCACATCAGAGGAACATAAATCTAATTTTGTAACAGCTTAAACCTCTTGCATTTGGCTTTTCCAGTAAATATTAGACTTTTCCTGTGTTCTACCAAAATTTTCTCCACAGTAAACCTACACCAAAAGGGTTTTCTATGTCTTTTATATGTTTTGTACTTTTATATATTTTACATTCTATATCTACTTTTTGTATTCTTGCAATGACAAAGATCTGGGAAAATGTTTTATTTTGAGGGATGAAATTTGAAGTCTGAATATTTGATCAAGAAGACTAAGGACCTAATTTGAAAAACTACTGGTTCAAGAACAAACACAAAGCAAAACAACAACAAAACATACATGGTTATTTTCCAAGACTCTGATAATTTCTGTCTGACTTAGGAAGTGAACGTTCAGGTGGCAGAGAGATAGGCAAATATTATTATAGTATTTGGTCAAACTTTGGAATTCTGGCATAAGTGATTACTGAGATGGACAAATACTGACCTGATTATATGGACAAGGTTAAAGGAAATCCATGACTACATCTTCAAGCTGGCAGGAATCTTGTAGTTGTTCCTTAGATTTGGACCATTGCCTTAAACATCTGTATTACTTCTAAAGTTTATTAATTATCAGGTAAGCGTTGAGAACAAACTGCAATAAGATTCAAAGTTTGGTATATCATGATCTCTATATTTTCCAAAACAGACATCAAGTTTTATGAAGAAGGATTTTCATTTATCAGTGCCTTTGTGGTTTGGTATCCACTGCCTACTTTCCTAATTGTGAAAGAAATTCTATGCCTCTGCAATTGCAGCAAACGGTATGAATTCAAATAAGTATTAGGAATTTAGTCTCTCAATGTTTGGACATAGAGTCAGACAATAGTATGCTGTGAAAGTTCAAAACTGATGACTGATGACAAATTCAGACCAATTTTTCTATCGGATTCCACATTAAATATATTCAGGCAGTGGTTTTAGAAAATACAGAGAAACCTTAGTTTGAAAATATTTTGCACTCTAGATAACTAATGATGATGGTTTCATTTTTGAAGATCTTTTAGTTTCTTAAATCCTAGTAAAGACATCAACCTATGCTTTCAAATATAATCACTTCCTCTTACTACCTCCTTTAGTTGTAGATTTCATTCTGTCCACCTAGTGCACCTACATGCAATATTGAAATCTTGCATGAAATCTTTTAATAAAACTTTTCTTTATTTGCTTCATTGGCCTATTATGTATTGCAAATCTAATCTTCCTTAAAAACATTCTCTTTCCTCTCACATAACTAATGCCTTTCCCTTCTCTCGTTATTTTCCATTGCTATTTAATTTTACTGCTGTATTTTTATATTACTCTGAAATGAAATTTGGTATAAAAAATGTCTGAGAATTGCAATATTGTGATAACTAAGCAGATACTCTGTCATCTGTATTATTATTGTGGTATTTATGTGTGATGTAGGTGATGAAAAGCTGTTGGCAAATTTTATGCTCCTTTTCCTGTAATGTGGTGTTGATTTCTAATCACTTTTTGAAGCTGCTTTTCAATTTTTCAGCATAATACTGTTGAATATAAACTCTACGATATTAGAAAATAAGCCATAATTTCATAACACTGGATATGGTTCATGTTTTTCAGAGGTGAAGCTTTCATTCAGCTGATACTTCATAGTATATATCATCTGAATTGTAAACATCTCGCACACAAGTCTAACTGGCCAGGTGGTTGAAAACCTAGCTTTTACTGGTGCAGCCAGGAAAGCTCTGCTTCCTTGTCCTACACCAATGCCATCTCTGCTCGCGCTAGAGATGGCCCTTCCTACTTCCAACTTTTTGATCTTCCTTCCCTTTTTCTGAATTGGCAGTTGGTGCTGCTGCTTGCTGAAGGCAATGATATACCAGGGAATCTGCTTCTCTCCATTCTCCCTCCTCATTAACTTTGAGACACTTTATCATGCAGTGGAAACACTGGCTAATGCTGATATTACTGGAAAAAGACAGGGTTGTTCTGTGCCTCTCTAGATCTCAGATTTCAATTGTGGATCTCCATATACAAGTATGTGTCCTATACAAATGTCACAGAGCTTTCCTAATATTTAAATAGCAAAGGTTTATTATGTTCTTTACAGACATTATATGTTTAGGAAACTGTGGGTAATCCCTAATTCAATATCTCACTTGTTTTCCAGTATGGTTTTTGAAGGAGTAGAGTCAGTGTGCTTATGAACAGAATAGAACTCTCGAGTAATGTCATCTTTGTACAGAGAATGTGAATATTTCCGGTGGTAACAAATCCTATCTTTTGGAGAATAGCAACTCCCCACCCCCCCCCCCCACTCCATGATAATTTCAGATCTAGTGGTTTTGTTAGAGTCTATTTCCTGTCTTGTCTTTAACATAATCCACTCCTAGACTTGTGAGCACATGACATATGACCTACACTTTAATTATCAGGCTGTCCCACTCTGCCAGTTATAGTTTCTGAAACAAGTGGGGAAGCTTATTTGAAATTATTAGCATCTTCATGAGAACTTTTTGCAGAGCTATAGAGATCTTTTAAACAAGGTCAGTCCAAAAATGTGATTTGCAGAGAAGGTAAAGCCACAAAATGGAAGGGAGAGATCAGGTGACTCAGATCTGAGTTCTTGTAGCACATCTCTGCCTTTTTTCCTTCCAGCCTGGGCATGGTGGCAGAGGCTCACTGCAGTAGCTGTTCTCTGCATTGTTTCCCTGAAACTGCTTTGATTTCTCAGGCTCTTTCATCACTGGAGTAATACCTATTCTCTCTGTTTTAAATACTCTGTTTTGTTTCTTGTGTTTTTCCCCTCTATTTTTTCTGTTTGAACATGGATAGATTCATTTTTATATCTTATTCTCTACTTGTTCATTTTGCCAACCACAGTATCTTACTCCCTAAAGAAATCTAATAGAAAAAATGAATAAAAGTAAAGGTACTAGAAAAGCTGGTGAGGTGACATAATTGTATATAACCTAACTGGCTTGATTTTTCTAGTTCTCTGCCTTCCCAGATCCCTAAGCACTACTTAATACAACTAAAAACACACTGCTGTATTCTTTCCATTTGAGGATATCTAGTTATACTGTAAACATATAGATGACTTAAAAATAGAAGAATCTTAGAAATCTTGATATACTTCATCATACAGGGAATGGTGAGGTCCCTGTTTCATTCATATAAAGATTTGTGAATATAGTTTCTCATCTGCTAGTCACTCCAGAAGTTTAGGTCAGTGCTACCTTTATAATTTAATGACACATCTCTTCTTAATACTGTCATTTACTGGAGACTTCACCTTTTTTGTGTCTTCACACCATTAAAAGATTTCTCAATTTTGGGGGCCATTTGTAGGTAATTCCACCACTCATCTTCAAAAGTCATACCTGCTTTACTGTTGGTATATGCACTGCTCCTCAGCCCCTGTGCTCACTTGTGAGTACTCTCTTGCTCCCTCTCTTCCCCTCTCTCCCCCTCTCTCTCCCTCTCTCTCTCTGTCTCCCTCTCTCTCCCCCTCTTCTCTGTCTCTGTCTCTGTGTCTCTCTCTCTCTCTCTCTCTCTCTCACACCCCCCCCCACACACACACACACACACCAGCGATACATTTAAATCAGCATGAAACCTTTAGACCATTTATTGTTCTCTTTGACTCTTACCAATGGATTTTGACCATCATAGACCCTGGTCTACAAGGATCAAATCCCATTTTGTAATCTACACCAAATTGTAGATGTGGTATTTTGAAAGAGTTCTAACAGAGGAAGTATATTGTAGGATGGCTAGATTGAATGAGGTAATATACGTATAAGACAATGTTGATTAAGTGGGAAATGCTGAAACAATTACATGGGAGTAAGACTGCCCTAAGCGACAATGTGCAGTGTCCAACATCTTTCCTAGACGAAACCTGCCAGGGGGCAGCTTGCATCCTTCCACAGTAAATCATCTTTCTTGAGACACAGTAATTCATTCAGCAATTATTTATTTAATACTTATTCCTTCTCATGCAATGTATTAAGAAGTGGGAGCACCAGAATTATAGGCATGGATACTATTTTCAAGTACCTTGCATTTTAATACAAAAACAGGAATTTAAATGATTACAATGTGAAGTTGTAAAGTTATAACGAAAGATTGGAAGGGTACCTGTGTGGATCAATTGGTTAAGGGTCCAGCTCTTGGTCTCACGTCAGGTCATAATCTCATCGTCCATGAGTTCTAACTCCATGCCAGGTTCTCCAGTCACAGCGTGAAGCCTGCGTGGGATTTTCTCTCCCTCTCTCTCTGCCCCTTCCCAGCATGCATGCATGTGTGCTTGCTCCCTCTCTCAAAATAACTAAACAAACATAAAAAAAAAAAAAAAAAGATTGGCTAAGTTACTGCTGAAGGTGAGAAAATTTGGAGGTAAGGCTGCCGGAGGTGGCTTTGCCGAGTAGCATGCAAGGGTAGACTCAGGTTACTCCATTGCAATTGATCTGTAGAGGGAAGACTATGGTTGGAGCTGAAGCCCTGACCTGGGGATCCAGCCAGCTTCCCAAAGCTAGAGTAGTTATTTTGATAAATAGGGACCAGACATATCACTTGAATGAACACAATACATCATCTGTATACATGGACAGAAGTCGTGTGTCCTAGTGAAGTGTCAGGCCTTGGAAACAGGCAGGGTCAGAGCCAACCACCTCCATAAGCCTTCATTTTGAATGTTCTTAAAATTCTCATTGGTGTTGCTAGATACATCTGAGGCAATGTGTGTTAAGCACTTGTCACAGCGTCTGTACATTTGAGGTACCCCAAAAGTATAGGTTATTCACAAGAGCCTGAGCATTAGTGAAAGCAGTCAAGGTGACTGAGCTGGCAGAATGGTTTGGTATGGGCTCTTGGAATTACTCCATTAGTCCTGAACTATGTCTGTCTGATACTAGAAGGAAAGATAAACTCAGGATATTCAAAATACATTCTTTTCTGTTGCTTGGAGTATTGAAGGAGCATTAAAGACTCTGTCCATCAACACAAAACAAATTCACAGCCTTTATTACCCTAGGATTATCCTTCTATGATGAGCTGGGAGAAGTGGCTGAAAAATCATAGCCAGTACCCCTTATCCTCACCTTCACCTTGAATGGTGAAATGTCATCTGCAGGTTTCATTAGTAATTGAATCAGGAATATTTTTAAATCGGTTTATTCATATCATTATATACCTTAGTTTTACTTTGAAGTATCTTGCCGTGAAGTACATTGGTATTTTAAGTATTAATATTAGGAGTTGAAGTATCATTCCGTGAGAGGTTTTAGAGCTATATATTTTAAGATCTCTTATGTGGATAGGTAAGTGATCTATAAAAATACACTAATCTTAATCACATTCTTTGTATTGTTGAATCCAATCTAAAATTTGAGTACTTACAGCTTTTGTGTGATTTTTTTTCTGAAAAATTAATGTTAGTCTAAAAAAAAAGGATGTCAAATGCTTCTATTTTTAAGGAAAAAATGAAGAATCTAGCAAATTAGGTTTAATCATATAAACTTAGATACACACTTGGGCTTTTTTGTGTGAAGATTATTTCCACTATATGAAATGAGACATTAGGGCCATTGCAGTGTTTACTTATGGTCCAAATTGTTTTGTGTTTACAAAGCAACCAGGCAATAAACAAGGTATTCACTTGAAAAGAGTATTTTCAGGGATGCTTGAGTGGCTCAGTCTGTTAAACATTCAACTCTTGATTTCAACTCAGGACATGATCTCATGGTTTGTGAGATCGAGCCTGACAGTGCAGAGCGCATTTGGGATTCTTCCTCTCCTCCTTTCTATCCACCCCCTTCTCACACTCACACTCTGGTGCACTGGTGCATTCTCTCTCCCTCTAAATAAATAAACAAACAAACATTTTTAAAGAATATTTTCAGTTGTCGATTCTTTTTTCTGGATTTTCATTGCCCCTTATCATCCAACTTTAAATAGTGACAACAATATAAATATTTAATAATGTAAAGCTTTTTATCATATATATTTCATTTCTAACTACTGCTGAGAATAATTCTACTGTCTAGTTTCCAAAAATATTTTCATGGGAAATAACCCATTTTGTGGATTACAAGACATACTTTTTTTCCATAGTATTTTTCACTAGCTTGAGGAAACTGTAGTGGAGGTGAAAGGATAGGTGTAGAAAATTTTTAGTCAGTAATTTTAGAAAAATCATGTACAGACAGTAAGAAACCATGACAAATGATGTCTTAAAAACTTTTTCTTAAGTGATCATTATCGATTGTATTTTTAGGCCTAACATATTAAATATAGGACTTTAAAGACTCTTCCCACAATCTACGTTTAATGAAAAGATATTACCCATTGCAGTGAAATTTCAAGATACTGGAAATGCTACAAAACAGTTGGACAGAAGGTAATGATAAGTATCATGGGACTGCATTATTGCCGGAATGGTGTAGCAAACATTCTAGAGAAAGTTACAGTTCCATAGCTAAATTCACTAAACTGCAACTAAAATTGGCTTAGTAAAATGCATTATGGTGTGCATTTACAAGAGAATAGTATGTAGCCATTAGACTAGATAGTATTTAATGATGGGGAGAAATGTCCACAAATATTTTGTTCAAAACACATTAAATTTTTAAAAAGTGAATAAACTTTAGAAATTACTTTCAATTTTTTCTTAAAAGTGCAAATGGATTAATGATCAAAAAGTCCATAGAAACAATTTAAAATACAATTTACTAATAGAATATGTTGTTTATCGCTAGAATAATAGATTACTATTTTATTTTTACTTCTGTAGATTTTTTAAACTGTTGACACTGAATAAATTATTGCTTTGGAAATAAGGTAAATCATGTTATAAATGTTGGCATTTAAAATAGTTCTCTCATAGGGCCAGCTGGGTGGCTCAGTTGGTTGAGCACCCAACTCTTGATTTTGGCTCAGGTCATGATCCCAAGAATGTGCGATTGAGTCCTGTGTCAGGCTCTGCACTGAGCGTGGAGCCTGCTTAAGATTCTATCTCTTTCCCCCTCTATTTGTATTCTCTCTTTCTCTCTCTCTAAAATTAAAATAGTTTTCTCACATCTTACATACATGCCTATGACTGGGAACATGCAGTCCTTTATGCCTCTTAACACTATGTGTACCATATAAGAGTTTCTAAATATGAATAAATGGAAATATATTTGGTAAAAGAACAGGTTTTTTTGTTGCTGTTGGGTTTCCTTTTCTGAAAAGGAGTACATAATTGGAAAACCTAACACATAACATCTACCTAGTGGTGGTCAGAATGCTGTCCTGTTTGGGTGCATATACCATGTCTTTATGAAACAAGATTATGAATTTGAATCATGATTTCAGTGAGGTTAATTTCAAAGTTATCACTGTTATTGAGTGTGTCTTTTTCTTGATTCTCTGGTTTCAGTTCATCATCTCTAAATTGGTCAAGGATACCATACTGGAGCTCAACGTGGAGTTCCAACATATTATCACACAACACAGAAGATCTTATACATTGAATCACTTTGGTTATTTTGTGTAGTTGCAGTGAAAATCTTGGGATAAAGGATTCCTGTTTTATGTGTATTCGTGGATTATCAATGAAAATACTAATTTTATGGTTTCTACTCTATCAGATACTCGATCAGATCTCCCCTTCAGAGTCTCCTCACTTTCGTCTGCTTTTCAAAATTGTCTGTTATCTTTACATACAGTCAGTTTTTTACTGTGATTCTTTGTGTCCTAGTATCTTTCAGCTTTTCTATGGCAGTTGGTACAGCAAACATGATGAATCACTGACCCATAGTTATTATTTTGGGGCAATGCTTCTTTTGTCTTTAAGTTCTCTTTTCTGTGGTGTTTCGTTTCTGTAATTATTTAACTGAAAGTAATACTTTCATTAAATGCCAGCTGGTATTGTATATGACTGTAGAGATAAAAAAAAAAAAAAATAGGTCTCTGGATCCTTCATTCATTCTTCTCTTTTTTCAGTCTACATATATTAAACTGTGGCTGTTAGAGGCTGCGACTCTGAACCTAACTTCTCTGGGTTCAAATCCAAACTATGCCACCAGTTAACTCTGTGATGTTGGACAAATTCTTCAACTTTTGAGTTTGTTTCCTCATAACTAAAATGAGGATGATTATAGTAGGTGTTGTTGCCAATGATGTCCCCTTAAAGACTTCCATTTCTTTGAATATGTTACCTTGATGGTTACTTCCCCTGTGAATGCAATTTTGCAGATATGGATAGGAATCTTGAGATGGAGAAATAATCCTTAAAAATGAGATAGGCAGGAATTCAGAGTAGGAAATACAATGAAAGCAGAGAAGCAGGGTAATGTAGCATGATAAACTCATGACTGGTCACTGATGACTTTGTAGATGGTGGAATTGAGCCATAAACCAAGAATGTGGGTGGCCTTTCTAAACTCGAAAAGGCAAGGAAATGGATTTTCCTTTTGAGCCTCCAGAAGAAACACAGTCTTGTTGACAATTTGATTTTAGCCCAGGGAGATCCATTTTAGAATTCTCACTTCTAGAAGTATGATAATAAAGTTGTGCTTTTTTATAAGCTACTAAGTTTATGATAACTTATTATAGCAGCAATAGGATGTAGTAGGGCTTCCAGGAAATTTTTAAAAATTAATATTTGTGGGTCACCTCAGTGGCTCCGTCTACTGAGTGTCCAGCTCTCGCTTTTGGCTCAGGTCATGATCACCCCATTTGTGATTTTAAGTCCTATCTTGGGCTCCACTGAGTGTGAACCTGCTTGGGATTCTCTCTCTCTCCCTCTTTCTCCACCCCTTCCCTGCTTCTCTCTCTCTCTAAGTAAATAAATAAACTTAAAAAAGTTAATATGTGAAGCAGTTAGAAGAGTATCTTACTTATAATCCTTACATATCCTTTGTATGTCCTTAAATAAGTACTGAGAGGAATTGAGAGCCTCCTACAAATACTTCACATGCAAATAGAAAACAAGTGTAAAGAATTGTCCCTATTCTTCAGTTGTAATATACCTTAAAGGAAGCTACACAAACATTAAAAATGGTATAGGCCTATATTATATATCATATACACCATGATGGAAAACTACTGAGGCTTTGACGTAGCCATGTAATGACAAAATGATAAGGATATGAAGTAGATGGTGTGTGTAGCTGCTGTCATGGAGGCCAGTGATCCTAGATATAATGCTGTGACCATAATGCTTGCCTTTGAATGGTTAAATGCTGAGGAGAAAAATGCCTTTCCTCAAATAGTGCTTTTAGTTCAGATGACAGAACTTTAGCTGAGAGACACCCAAATTAGTTTTAGAGAAAACCCCAGAAATATCGGCATGCACAGAGGCACTTGAACAGCAAAAGGCCTTGACTTGGGCCCAAGGGAAGTAAAGCCTGCACTTAAGAAGCTTGGATAAGCCTCAGTGCTCTCAGGAGATGGTGCAGTGGGAACCTGATGCAGCTGGTTCACATAGGACTGACTTCTCAGGTGTGCTTGTTCAGTGAAGAGGTTGCAGCTGTCGGTGTAATTGCAACAGATGGCCGTCCATGACTCCTTGGTTGCCGCCTGGGCTGAATCAGTACTTTTGGGACTCCAATTACAGTAAGACTTTGGATTGCGAGTGACTTGTTCTGCAAGATGAGCAAACGTTTCTAACAAATTTTAACCTGATAAACAAGTGATGTCTTGCAGTACAAGTGGTACATGATGGCAAATGTCGCATAATCACAGCTGAGCTAATGGTTCTGGAAATTTGTTTTGATATACAAGTGCTTTGGATTACAAGTATGTTTCTGGAATGAATGATTCTCACAAACCCAAGGTTTTGCTGTCCTAAAGCTTTGCAACATCAAACCACATGCCTGAATCCTGGAAGAGGGCCTCTTCTCTTCCCTCACCTCCTTGGAGGATGACCTAGAGATGGAGTCCTGAAAGATCTCTCAATCTAAGACAGAGTTTGAGTATTTCTATCTCCCATGGGTTAGGTCAAATTGAAATACTGGAGGTGGGAGGCATTCCCTTTTGAGAGATGATCAAGGACATTACCACTATTTTGTCAGAATACATGTTGTATTCTAGGCCATCAATAACTCGGGGTAACTGAAACCTGCTGGATGATCTATCATGCAAAAACATCTGTATATTTCACAATTAGAACAGTTTGATTTTCAGAAAATAGAAGAGAGACATATTCAGTTTTCTAGTATTAAAACTAAAGAAAATTAAAAAGTATTTTTATTTTTATTCTAAAGCTTTTGTATATCTGTAACTTAAGTGCTTAATATATATTTAGTGCTTTTCTGTACATGTATTGTCTTTTAAACTGCATAATTCTCTTAAATACATGTTGAGTCAATCCTGTGTGCCTCATAGATGAGATCACCAATGTATACATAATTATTACAGTATATACCCAGTTCAATATTCATTTGACTCCCAAAGACTCACCATAGTGACTCAATTATGTCTTTGATAACCTCTTCTGGGCACCTCTATGATTACCCCACAAAATAAAAGACAAAATTTTCAAATATGAAACAAATACGCACATATGTGTTAAATCCCAAGAGTTTGGTATTTCAGATTTTCTCTGTGACCTTATCTTGTACATCTTTGGATATTGAACTTGACTGTGCACAGCTGCTATACTAAATATTAAAAACCCACAGGAAGCACAGAGAAGCCTGCTCCACAGAGGACCTGACAGTGCCTTTATTAGAAGGCCATAGCATTAAATCAATGTAGCTGAAATGTACTTTCATCCCAAAGAGCTCCAATCTTAGAAGCTACCTGAAAGATGCCACACATTTAGCTTCCAGACGACAGATGCCTAGTGGGTTACTCGTTTCCTAATCTGCAGGATTTTCCTCCACCAGGGGGCACCAGAGCAACAATGACAGCACTGTGATTTCTAAGCAAAAAGATTTAATTTTCTCCTGAATCATGACTCCTGCATGAGATAGGGCAGTAGATGGCACCTAATGGCACAATTCCTGATCAACCAAAACTTTACAAGAGTCCGTGGTGTTAACTTGACTTTACAGAAGGATAAATTTAAACAGAATTTTTTTTTATTTTTTTTTTAATGTTTTATTTATTTCTAGGAGAGAGAGAGACAGCGTGAGCAGGGGAGGGTCAGAGAGAGAGAGAGTGACAGATTCTGAAACAGGCTCCAGGCTCTGAGCTGGCAGTCAGCACAGAGCCCGACGCGGGGCTCGAACCCACGAACCGCGAGATCATGACCTAAGCGAAAGTCAGACGCTCAACCGACTAAGCCACCCAGGCGCCCCAAATTTAAACGGAATTTTGAAACTTTAGGCTATTAGAATATTCCTCCTGCCAAATATGTCTGAGTCATTATCAAGAAATTATTTGTTTTTAAATTATTTTTTATTTTTTAGTTTATTTTAAGAGAGAGAAAGAGAGAAACAGAGCACATTAGTGGGGGAGGTGCAGAGAGAGAAGAATAGAGAGAAATCTCAAGTAGGGCTCCGTGCTGTCAGCACAGAGCCTGATGCAGGTCTCAAATTCACAAACTATAAGATGATGACCTGAACCAAAGATGCTTAACCAACTGAGCCACCCAGGTGCCCAAGATTATTTTGTCTTCTGCCTACTGCTTTACTTTTACTGAGGGAAATTGTCCCTAGGATTCAGGCCAAAAGACCTCTTTAAAAGGTAAGAGACAAATAGTAAAATTTGTTATTGTCACCATGGAAATGTGACATTTGGGTAGAGAACACATTTTTTAACTCAAAAATTCACAGGGAGTATCAGCTCCAATACCCTTGCTAAGAAATTTTAAGAAGGAAAGATCCCATTCCAAGAATTTCATTGTAGCACTCAGAATAAACAACTAAGATGTGTGGTATGTTTTCCACTCCCATACTTGTTTGTGTATTTGTTGTGTGGGTATCATATATATTCTACAATATATGGCACATATACTTTATAACCATTGACACATGCTGTTCATTGTTATACTTCTTACATTTTCTTCACTTCATATATCATGAACATCTTTCCACATTAGAACATAAATATCTACAGTCCCTAACTTATGATAGTTTGAGATTTTTTTTAAAATTTTTAATGTTTTATTTATTTCTGAGAGAGAAAGACAGCATGAGAAGGGGAGGGTCAGAGAGAAGGGGAGATGCAGAATCTGAAACAGGCTCCAGGAGCTGAGCTGGCCGTCAGCACACAGCCCAACGTGGGGCTTGAACCCATGAACCGTGAGATCCTGACCTGAGCCAAAGTCGGACGCTTAACTGACTGAGCCACCCAGGCGCCCCTATTTGAGAATTTTTTTTTGACTTTACTATGTTGTGAAAACAATGTGCGTTCAGTAGAAACAGTAATTCAGATTTTGAGTTTCGCTCATTTCTTGAGATGGTAGGATACTATGCCGTACGATACTCTCTTGCAATGCTGTGTGGGGGCAGCCATAGCTCACTGTCAGCCACATGATCTTGAGGCTAAACAAACACCACAGAATCACTCTGTACCCAGACAACTGTGCTGCCTTTGACGTTTAGTACAATATTCTATACATAACATGAGGTAGTCAATATTTTAGTCTAAAATAGGCTTTGTGTTGCATGATTTTGCCCAACTGGCCAACTGCCCAACTGTAGATTAAGTGTTTTGAGCATGTTTAAGGTATGCTAGGCTGAGTTAAGGTATTCAGTAGGTTATGTGCATTAGCTGCACTTTATACTTAAACCCGTCATAAGTTGAGTTATTGGCATGTAACCCTATTGTATGTCAAGAAAGCTCTGTAGTTCCTTTTAAATAACCTAGGTATCTAGAAGTCTACATTACTGAAATAATAATAGAAATATATTAAGCCATATCATTTCTTTTAAATATAATCATATTCTTTTACTAATGCAGGCCTAGTCTATAGGTGACATGCAATAATTCACTTGAGTGGATGGATGTTTCTACATTCTTTTTTATCATCATTATTATTCACTTAAGAAATACTAACCTGCTGGGTGCCTGGGTAGCTCAGTTGCTTATATATCTGACTTCAGCTTAGGTTACGATCTCAGGGTCGGGTTCAGTTCATGGGTTCAAGCCCTGTGTAAGTGCTCTGTCAGTGCAGAGTCTGCTTTGGATCTCCTATGTCCCTCATTGTCTGCCCCTCCTCTGCTCATGCTGTCAAAATATACATAATTTTGTATATTATGTATCTCAAAAATACATAAACATTAAAAAAAAACAAACCCAACCTGAATTCACTGCAGACACAGATTGGTATCACAGATTGTGATTCCCTCATTCTTAGTTAACTCTTCAATTTTACTTTGACCCTAAAGAGTGCTCCTCAAATTTTAATCTGCATGTTGATCACTTGGGGGTCTTGTTGAATTGCTGATTCTGATTCACTAGATCAGGAGTGGAGCCTGAGAATCTGCATTTCTAGTTAGCTCCCAGGTTATGGTAGCCTGTCTGTGAATAGCCTACCAGTGAGATCTTCTTTCAGAAGACAGGATGTAATTTACATAGAGTTGTTTTAATCATGGGAAATGGCAGGAAGCAGTAATGTGAATAACCTGTAAATTCATAAAAGGAACTATCACCCCTTTACTTTTTAGTGATTAATTTGTTCATGCTTCACATTTGAGTGATTTTTTAATACTATCTTTGAACATGGGTTAAGAGAGCTCTCTGAGGAAAGCAGCATGGTTATTACTTTATGTGAAATATTATTTTAACAGCAATGTATTAACCAGATTTTGTAGTAAGAGAAATGAGATAAGAAACACATGGTGCTGTTTTATTCGCCTTGCCAAGTACCACTCTCCCTGCCTGATATGTACGGAGTTGCATGGCAGTCTTTTTTACCGTGGGTAAGCTGTTCGACATACATAACAGATGGGGTCATAACTTCCCAATTCCATAAACATGTTCTCCACTCCTGGAGGCAGTAATGTATTAAGATGCTTTTTCAATGTGTTTATAGTAGGTGCATTGCTGGCATTTTACAAGTTATTGAAGCTCAGGGCAGCAATAACTTGTAATGTTGTTTTCAACATAGCTTCAATGTGTTTTTAGGGGTGAGGTACAATAGATAAGAAATACTTTAGTAAATTATTCTTTTATTCTGTCAGTTGGTTCAAGAGTGTTCTGCCTGACATTTCCGTGTGAATTTGCAATTGCCTGGCCATCATTATTTCGATATTTTGCCCTTTTTAGGACTGTCCTGTCAGTGAGTTTTTCAGTTGCCTCTGGTAAATGGTATCCCTCTATAGCACACTCAAAGTATTGTTCCCAAGATTGATAGCAGCGTGCTGCTTTCTAAAATTCAGTGAACTTCACTGGAGACATAGCATCCCTAAAAGACAAGAAAAAAATATGACTCCAGTGGAACATACAGGAAATGCATTTCAGGAAGAAAATGCATACTTGAAGTTCTGTGAGCATTGTCTTAATCCATTGAGAAAACATATATGTAAGATATCTAACAAGTACACTAGTTGATACATGTTAATTTGAGTGACTTTATTATTTCAGCTTCTGAAGCTTAATTTCAGGAAACGATGATGCAGTGATGAGAAAATAATTACTGCTATCCAGAAGTTCACAATCTTGTGCGGGAAGACTTAAAGTAAAGGATGGGAATATATTAATAAACACATTATGGCAAATGCATGAGTCTAAGGTGACAGAGAAAAGAGAATACCCAATTGATTGAAATGGACCTATTGATGGGGGCAGTGAATGGGTAGAGAAGCAAAGATATTAGCGCTATCATTATTATTAACTGAAAATTTACTTCTGAAAACTTTCCATGCCACCTCCACTCTTTCCTCTTTCTCATGTAACTACTATTATACGTTGCATAGACAAAGAGATATTTCTTCTCCATAATATTTAATCCATTTTTGCTTTTTATTACAGTGTTATAAATGATTGCATATACTAGATTTGAGCCTCCTGACAAGAAACACTAGTGTTTGTGTAATCACCATTATATTCTTATCCCCATCCTTTACTTCCACCTAAGGAACTATTAATGGACACTATAACTGCCCACAATTAAACATAGTGTTACTTTTGGCTTTATATATTGTGATAAAACACATGAAGAAATGGCTATGGAAAATAGACCTTTGATATTTCTTGTTTGCCAGCTTTAGTCATAATGGGATAGCACATCTCTTTATTGTACTTTAAGAGAATTGATAGGGTTAGTGAACTGAAATTAAAGTTGCTTTCAATGTCTCATGGTCTTTACTGGCTTTGATTCTCTGGAGAACCCAGAGTAATACAGCAAATATATACTAAAATATAGAAAAGCTAAAGGCAGTGGGTAGATAGATGTGGGAGAAATAGGAGTCAATTTTGGACATGTTAAATTTCAGATGTTTAATAGACAAAGTTATCAAAGAGGAATGTATATTTTGGAGAATCTTACAGGACATAGAAATTTAAATGTGAAATTAGCTGTATTTTCATAGTAAAGAAGACAACAAAGGATTGGGGCACTCTAATGTTAAAAAGTAGGGGCAAAAAAACAGTGGCGTAGGAAGTAGGCCAAGAATTTGTAAAGTCCTGAAACCAGGTTTTTTTTCTTTAATAGCAAAGAAGTGATATTGATTATCTGTGCTGAATGTGTATTATTTGGTCAAATAGGATGTGTAATCTGAGAGAGGAACATTGAATTTCACAACATGAAGTTTATTGATGACATTAACAGCACAAGTTTTAATTTTATAATGAGGACAAAAGCCTAATTACAGTTTGGCTAAGTAAGAAAAAGGAGAGTGTTCACTATCCTGCCATACAAAGTGCAGCCTGGTTGGCTAGAAGAACAGACATTCATTTCTTCACAGTTCTTCAGGCTGCACATCTAACACCAACATAGTAGGGTTGACTTCATTTTTAGGCGTCTTTCCTTAGTTGGTAGATGAACACCTTTTCTCTTTGCCTTTGCATGGTCTTTCCTCCTTGTTCTGTTTCCTAATATCTTCCTCTTAGGAGGATACCAGTGACACTGGATTAGGGTCAACTGTGTGCTAACTCAATTTAATTTAATTACCTCTGAAGATCTTCTCTTCAAATATGGTTGCATTTTGAGATACCTGCAGCTAGGACTCCAACATGGATTTTGGAAAAAAAATAATTCACCCTACAACACTCTGTCCCCCGGTCCCCCATACTTCATGGCCTTGATGCAAAATTTATTCACTCTATCCCAACAGCCCTAAAAGTCTCCCTCTGTTCCAACATCAACCTTAAATTCAATATGTCACCTAATATCCTTTAAATCAGCTATGGCTAAGAATCAAGGTATGATTTATCCTGAAGCAAGGTTATCATTAGCTGTGAAACTGTGAAGCCAGGTAAGTTATCTGCTTTGAAAATACAATTGTACCACAGGTATAAGATAGATGCTTCCATTCCCAAAAGGAGAAAGAAATTAGGGGGGAAGATGAAGGATCACAGGTCCCAAGCAAGTATGAAAACTAGCAGGAAAAATTCCATATGATTTTAAGGCTTAAAAATAATTATCTTGGGCTTAGTGTTCTGTCCTTTGCATCTACCAGGATGGTGGCCCTAATTTATATGCCTACCATTGTGGTAGCTCTGTGTCTTCATTTTAACTTGCTTACTGCTTCAGCACTAAGAATGCCCTATTTTCAATTACAGAAACATCATTAGGTACTAGAGATTGAGCAGAGAGGGGAGACTTAACACAGCCCACAACAGAGATTCCAGGCAATTATTCTGAAGAATACTGTTTTCAAAAATCAAGAATGATACGAAACTATATCTGATGGAAAAAGATGAATGAAATAATATGGTTCAACAATAAGATAAATAATCCAGTAGAGAGACATGTTGATATTGTAGAAGAAAAAGGGAGAAATTTCTGCATAATGTTAGAGGAAATGGAGACAAGTGTAGAAAATGGAGGGATTGCTGGGCCGTAGGTGGAAATATCACAGTGGGGGACAGGCAGATACAGATGCCACAAAACAGATAGGTGTTCTAATGTGGGATAAAAGTATGTGGAAGTTCTCTTGGGAGATTTGCTTTTGTTCAGCAAAGTAGAAGAGAAGGTCATAAACTCTGAGTCTGGTGAAGTAGAAAATAAAAGAAAATATGTCACAGTAATTTAGGGTAATGCTTTCACAAATTTACCATGGGAGGAGCCTTTCTGATTTTAAGGTTTTTTTCTAGACACCTTTTTTAATGTTTATTTTTGAAAGAGAGGTTGGGAGGAGGGCAAAGATGATTTGAGCTTAAATCAAGAGTTGGCCCAGGAGCCCCTTTTCTATACTTTTGATGAGTCAAACAAACTGGGAAGGAGTTATTTTTTCTAGCTTTCAGGTTTTGCTCCTACAGTATGGCAAAGCAAGAAAGGGGCAAGTGAGACCAAGATATTTGTGAGGGAGTGACTTTAATATGTAGCCTATTATTAATATGTTTTAAGCTGTGTAAGAGAAAAGATGTAAAGGTGACAAAGGATAATGAAATGAAATAGAGGCCTGATAAGGTCAAAAGGAGGTTGGAGTCTAGGTTCTCCAAAGAAGGGGTCTGTGATAGAGGAAATGGTGATCAGTGAGAGTTACCATTTTGAAAATTAGATCACAATACTAACTTGTGACAGTTTAGTCAATGGTGTGTGTCATTTGTAGCTGCTGCATTTAATGAATAGAGGATCCTCTGAATAGTTCATTCTGTTTAGTTTAATTAGTGTTCTGTGCTGCCTTATAAATTACCACAAACTAAATGACAAAACAGCAATCATTTTATGTAACTGTTTCTGTAGGTCAGAAGGCTGGAACTGAATAGCTGATTTCTGTACTTAAAGTCTCACAAGGCTGAAATCATGGTTTTGTCTGGCTGCATTCTCATCTGAAGGCTAAATAGGCAAAGACCCACCTAGCAACTGCTCTTGGGTTGTTGATCGATTTCATCTCATTGTGGAAAAGATTTCTTTGCAGCTTCTTAAATTTATTTTTTTAAGATCAGCAAGGGTCACTACTCCAAATCTCTGACTTCTAGACCATCTTTTAAATGACTTATCTGAATAGGTTAGGGCCATCAGAATAATCTTTTGTTGGACCTAAGGTAAATTCATTAGGGTATTATATGCAAAGTCCTTCATTTGTGCTATATTCTGTTGATTAGAAGCAAATTATAACATCAAAAGAAATAAAGTGAAGGAATGTAAATAAATTGTGAGATAGAACAAATTTCAATAATCTTGTTAATAAAAGTAAAAGGAAATCCAACATTAAACAAAATGATTTGCAATAAATACCATACAATCAAGATTACTAGGCATACAAAGTAGAAAAATAGAAACTATTATCAGAAGACAAATCTGTCATGAAAAACAGATATGGAAGAATCAAAACTAAAATCAGCAGACAAGGAGTTTAAAGGAATGATTATACATCTGATGTGTTCAAAGATTTATCATAAAAACATAAACATGAAGGGAAGAGTAATTGAGGGCACAAAAGCCCCACATGAAACTACTTGAAATAAATTCAATATTTGGAATTAAAAATAAATTTAAAAAACACTGAATGGGAGTAATAACAGACATGGAAGAAGGATCCATGAACCTGATGTAGCAAGAAAAGCAATAAAGGGAAAATCCTGGAGAAAAAGATTACACAAACTGATCATCACATCCAGCGAGAAAATCTTAATTAGGCTAACATTTAATTGGAGAGCATACAGAAAAGTCTAGATAGTATTTGAAGAAATAATGGCCAATTTGTTAATTTGTGAGAAAATATAAAACAGCAAAACCATGCTGAATAAATAAGCCACACCAGAATGTGCTTTAATAAAAAAAAACCTAAAAACCAGTAATTGAGAAAAAATACCTAGACAGTAGCCAGGGCAATAAAAAAGACACTTATCCATGGAAAAGCAAACATAAGAATGATTTTAGGTTTATCAGAAGTTAAATTTGCCAGAAGATAAGATAATAAGGAACAACTTTTAAAGTACTCAAGAAAAAAATATTAACCTGAAACTGAATATCAAGCAAAAAATATGCTTTAGAAATGAGGATACACTCTTTAGGCAAACAAAAGCTGAAATATTTCATTGTTATCAGACTTTTATGACAAATATGAAAACAAGCACATGGGGAAAATGACACTTGATAAAATTCATCTAAATGAGGGTTTGGTAAAATTGAGTCTACAGCCATATTTTGACTTAGGATGTGCTGTCTGCTGTCTCTATGTCCTTAAAGCCTGAGAAGTCAAAATGTTTTACACTGTTAAAATGCTATTAAAAAGAAAAAGCATATTGAACAGAAATCATGTATATAGCCAGTATGCCTAAACAATTTACTGTCTGGCTTTTTACATAAAATATAAAAACTTTCAATCCAAATAATGAGTATCACAAATGATGAATATGGGATAGATAGAAGTTTGATATACAAAATTGTTCAAAATATTATGAAAATAATGGAACAATGGCTGTTGAGTAAATAGGCAGAAATAAAAAGTAACAGTAAACACACACACACTCCAACACTCAAAGTAGACTGTTGAAGGGTCTTTTTTGTTTCACCACATAATTTATTAAGTATCATTTTCAGCATGAAAGAACATTACCTCACAAATTGAACATGCCCAAAAACGTATCTCTTAGTTGTTTTATTTGCTCATCCTTTCCTCCTGCAAACCACATTTTACTAACACTAGATCTTAATTTCCATCTTAAAAATATTAGATGTTATTCTGGTTATCTATAGTGGTATAGCAAACTACTCCAAAACTGAGTAGCTAAAAGCAAACAACATTTTATTATATTTCACAATACTATGGATTAGTAATTTCAGCAATGCTTGGCTGAGTCATCCTCTGGTCCATTCTACCCAGACTATGGCTGGTCTGGAGGATCCAAGATGATGTCATTCACATGACTGCACCTGTGTCTACATATGCTAGCCTCTCCAACATACTGCTCTAGGAGTACTCAGACTTCTTATATGGAAGCTCAGGTATCGCAGAGACAGTGCTGCAAGTGGCCTCATGTGCCGTCTCCCAGGCTTCTTATGTACCGGCCCCAGAATTCCCAGAATGTCATTTTCACTACATTCTATTGATCAAGCAACTCACTAAGGCCAGATCAAATTCAAGGGTAGAGAAATTAGAATCCAACCCTCAATGGAAGAAATAACAAAGAATGTTTTTTATATGTCTCTTAAATGTCTTTTAATCTATATAGCCTCCATTTTCAGTTTTCTTTGCAATTGGTTTATTGAAGAAATTTGTCATTGCCTTGTCACCTTTCCCACATTCTGAGCATGGTTAGTTGTGTCCATCTCCATGGTGTCATTTAACATGTTTTGAAGGGTCTAAAGCTATATGAAAAATAGTACTTGATGGTAGATGGTGACAAGTTAAAGATGCATATTGTAGGGGCTCCTGGGTGGCTCAGTCGGTTGAGCTTCCAGCTTCGGCTCAGGTACTGATCTCACAGCTTCGTGTTCGAGCCCTGCGTCGGCTCTGTGCTGACAGCTAGCTCAGAGCCTGGAGCCTGCTTCAGATTCTGTATCTCCCTCTCTTTCTGATCCTCCCCTGCTCACGCTGTCTGTCTGTCTGTCTCTCTCAGAAATAAATTAAAAAAAAAAAAACAAACATTAAAAAAAGTTAAAGATGAATATTGTAAACCCCAGAATCAACATCACATTCAATAAAAAGGTATAGCTAATAAGCTTATAGTGATTATAAAAAGGATTATCTGTATTATTTGGATTAACTGAGTATAAAGAGAGGAAAACCGGAATGGGCAAAATGGTGAAGGGCAGTGGGAGATTCAGCCTTCCTGTTCTGGAATGAATAAGTCACTGGGATAAAAGGTGAGGTATAGGGATTAGAGTCAGTAATATTGTACTAGTATTGTGTGGTGACAGATGGTGACTACACTTGTGGTGAGCCGAATGTATAGAGAAGTCGAATCACTATTTTGTACCTCTGAAACGAAAGTAACATTGTGTGTTGTGTTTCAACTATATTAAAAAAAAAAAAAAAGAAAAAGAAAAAACCAAGAACAATTGACGCAAATAAGAAGAAACAAGCAAGATTTTAATAACTGTATCAATAATCTCATTAAATATATGGTCCAAAAACTGTAATTAAAAAGTAGAGATTGTCAGACTATAATAAAATACAAATTCCCATTCTCTTTAAAAGAAATTCACTTTAAATATAGAAATAAAGATTAAACTGAAATAATGAAAACAGTTGTATTCAAATGCTAACTAGAAGAAAACTGGAAGTGGCTTTCCCTCCCAGGTAACAGGAAACAGACTTCCTGTCCTTCTGTAAATAACCAGAATATATATAGGAAATAAGGAAAAGCTAGACAAAATATAGGAAATAACAGATTTTGGACATGGGAAGACAGGCAAGTTAGGGCAATAATCTCTGAGAGAAGATACCAAATGAGGTAAATTTTATGACTTTCCCTACCCTGCAGACAGTTTTCAGGCTGTAGCGCAGGGAACAGGGCCCTGAACAAAACTGTTTGATGTCACTACATGGAGGAGACACACTTTGGATTTCAGGGATGCCAAGACAGATATAATTTGTGGGGGCAAGCACTGGAGAGGTGGGTGTTCAGGAAGGAAGGTCCAGAGATTTGCAGGATCGGTGGGGAGTTTCTCAAGTCTTTGACTGAATATACAGGTAATAAAACAGCTGGGAAGGCCAGGAAATAAAGTATGAAAAGAGAAAGTCTAACAATTTCTAGAGAGCATATAAAACTTGAAGAGTCCACTTTTCTAAGAATGATAGCAAACAGACCGATTTATACATGGGGAATTGAATAGAATCTGTCATAGGTTATTGGCTCAAATACCTTTAATAAATAACAATAAAGTCAAATTAGTCTAGTAAAGATTGTTTAGAACCTACACTAACAGATTATAAAAGGTAAGACTTAAAATCATCAAACAGATTCCAAGTAACTATAATGCATCCTGAGAAGTTTTATTCCATATAAGGATGTGGGTATGGAGAATGCATGTATACGTGTATATATATGTATACACACACACGTGTGTATACATATGTGTGTGTGTGTGTGTATACATTACAGAACTGAAAAACATAAAATAACATGAGTCTATTTAATAAAACTTATCAGGGGGTGAAAAGGGGGAAAAACAGGAAGAAGAAGGCTAAAACCAGAACAAGTCAAGAGAAATAGATATGACTGGGTTGCCTATTGGAGACTGGAAGGCAGGCAAAATGGAAGACATACTTTTTCATGTTTCTCTCCTTTACCCAACAATATTCTCCTACTAATGTTCATCTCTCCAGGCTTGATGTATTGCACAGCAGCAGCTGATTCTGGTATAGAGGTTGCCCTAACACTCTTTAATACATGTTCTACCTCAGAGACTATGCTATCAGCCAGCCAAATAAACTCAGTGATGAAGTTGTACATGCACGCAGAAACGGGTTTGTCAGATGACCATCACTAGGACAATATTTACTTTGCCAGAAAATTAGTGGCATGGAAAATAAAAGTTGAAGGCTGTAGAATAAAAGAAATTTGAGCTAGAACTCAAAGAATGGGTGGATAATCAACAAAAAAGAAGTGTGATAATGAGGGAAATGTGAGTATAGACTACATATTAGGTGGTATGAAGATATTTTTATAACTAAAAAACCATATGGTTTATATTAAAAATGTCATTATGACACATCAGGTATTTAAGGGTTAAATGGCATGGTATGTTAGATTTGCTGAGAGGATTCAACCTTAAAGGGTCATGGAATAAGTTATACAATATACAAAAAGTGTTAATAACCATTAAGTTTGGCTAATAGGTACCTGGCTTCATTATATAACTTTCGAGTTTGCATATGCATATAAAGAGGGATGTTGAAATAACATACATCTTTTCTAAAGATTAAGTCTAAATTTTGTTAAAGTGTTGATTCAAAGGGTCCTTGGAGTTTAAATTCTCGTGATAGCATCATACTGCTAGAATTACCAAATTTTTTTCACGAGTATTGTAAGCACAACCTATTGTTTTCTTTTTTTTTTTAAATAGTTGGGGAAGTTGTCTTCTATAATTTGTTCCAGGACTCCTTCAGCCCCTTTTCCTCTCTCTTCCTCTTCTGGGATTCCTATGATACAGATGTTGTTCCGTTTGATTGTACCGCTGAGCTCTCAAACTCTTCTTTCATGTTCCTGGATCACTTTATCTCTATTTTTCTCAGTTTCTTCTTTTTGTATAATTGTGTCTTCTAAATCACTTATCCTTTCTGCCTCTTCAATCCGTGCATTGGACGCCTCCAGTTTATTATGTATCTTATTTATCACATTTTTAAATTCATCATAACTATTTTTAAGCTCCATGATGTTTGTAGCCATAGTTTCTCTGATATCCTCCATGCTTTTTTCAAGTCCGGTGATTAATTTTATGATTATTGTTCTAAGTTCTTGTTCATTTATGTTGCTTATATATGTTTTGAGCAGTTCTTTAGCTGTCATTTCTTCCTGGAGTTTTTTTGGAAGAGAGTTCTTCCGATTCATCATTTTGGTTAGCATTCTATCTCTTGTTAATTTTAAAAGCTTGTTGTACACTCTGCCCCTGCAAGTTCTGCTGTATTAGAGATAGCTCTTTGACTGTCCATTGCCTGTGCATTCAGGAAGTGTTCTTTGAATGGTGTCTCTTGGTTTCTCTTGTTGAGCATTTGGTTATATTGTTTCCCTACTTGTAGTGGTATTTGGGACTCTCCACCATGTGTAGTTTGGCTTGTTTCTTGAGGTAGCCCTGGAAAAAGAAAACAGACAACCACACAGGGAACAAAGGTACACAAACGCACAGACAAAACCAATAAACACGTTACACAGGCTCAGGTAAAAACAACAACAATAAAACAGCTCTCTCGAGGGGATGGGCGTGGTTTGGTATAGGCAGGTCTGGCCTCCACACTGTCCGCTGGCTGCTCCCTGAGGCCCTCCTTGGTGGTTGTGGGGAGCAGAATAGCGTCAACCAAGCTTTTCTTTCCTTTCCCTTGGACTCTCAGCAGCAGCTCACCAGCACTCGCCGGTTTATCACTCACCGCAGCTTCATCCAAGCCGGGTTCTCTCCCCTCCCTCCGTATCTCTGGGTCCCTTCCCACTTTTATCTCCGCCAGTTCGCACTCACACATGTATGAAGTTTCCTTCCCAGTGTACTCTGTCTCTTTCTCTTCCCAAACTCCTGTGGCTCAATGTCCTATGACAGAGAGGCCTTCTCTGTTTGAGAGATGGGTGCAAACGAAATGCAGGAAGCTGCCTACTTCTCTGCTATCTTGCCGGTGCCTCCAAAGTGATACTTGTTCTTAATATCTTACCTAGTGCTCTGTAGTCCAGTCTTTACTGAAGGAGTGAGTACTGCTATCTAACCTAATCCAGTCTTCTGTGTAACACCCAGCGTAATGCCCCCTTTGGCATTCTATATTGAAATTGGCTTCCTATATCATGAGTTCGAGCCTTGTATCAGCTTCTGTGCTGACACCTCAGAGCCTGCAGCCTGCTTAGGATTCTGTGTCTCCCTCTCTCTCACAACCTAATGTTTTAGAGATAACTTTGCAAATTGCTGTTTGAACCCGGTCAGACTAATTCTTACAAGAAGCTATGCCAAAGTCTCAGTACCTAAAGGCACACAGTTTTATCTCATGTTTGAATCATTATCTAAAGCAAGCTGGTGTTTGTAATGGGGGATTCTACATGGTTATTAACATACTTAGACTCTTTTCTTCCATTTGGCATGGAGTCAAGTGCCGAGAGGTTGTGAAGGATCAGAAAGGAAGTTCTATAGGCCAGGCTGGCATGGTGCAGGGCATCTATCACCCCTGCCTACATTCCATTCACCGCAAATCAGTCTTCTGGTCCCACCCAGTTGCGAAGGAGGCTGGAAAACTTAATTTCCGGTGTGTTAGAATCAACTACAAGATTTACTGAATGCAAAATATTTTTCTTGCTACAATAGACATTTGGTTTAATAAATACTTTCATATGTTTACACTTATAAACAACCCATTTAGTTTAATTTAAGCTATCAAAAGATAAACTGTCATAACAAGAGTATGAATGGAAAGCTTAATTCATGAATTTTATTGGCAGTAAGTGCTTGTGAGCCATATGCCAGAATTAATATACACCATTCATCCGTTCATCCAAGATGTGTTGAGTGCCTAATGTAAGGTACTACATACCAGACACTAGGGATGCTGATCAGAAATCCTATAAACCAGGATCTGTTATTCTATGAAGGAGAATAAGAAAGAATGTAGGTAATCATGGTAGAGTGTGCTCCACGAACAGGTAAAAAGAATATCTACTTTAGTGTTGGTGTGTCAAGGCAGATTCTGCAAAGAAAATGCCATCTCTAAATGAAACCAAACTAGTAAGAAATGAGAGGGTAAAGCTGTTAGCCAAATAAAACAGATTTTAATGTATGCCCCAAGCCTCAGGCTGAGGGAATGGCACATTCCCAAGCTTAAAGATATGGATACTGGCAAATGATCTGAACATTTGATAAAGTATGAGGACTCACTGTTTCTAGTCTAGAGTAGAAAGAAGAAGAAAAGAAATGGTATGAGATGAAAGAAAGTAAAGCCAGGTGATAAAGTATTTTATTAGGTGAAGGAGTTTGGATTTCAAACTGATATCGATGAAAAGCAAACTTATTTCAGTTATGGGTAATATTAGCTCCTTTATACAATTTAAATTTATTTCATAGAATCCCTAATTTTGTTGAAGCTGTACCAAAAAGGTGCTATAATTTAAACTCTTTTGATAGCATTCTCTTAAATATCACATTTTACTTACAAGTTAGACCTTATTTTCTCAGAAAAAATACAGATAGGATAGAAAGTTTACGTATTTCCAACCAGTTTATAAAGATTAGGTCTCAATTCTTTAAGGACAATGTAATATTTTTAAGGGAAAGTGATTCTAAAATATGATTTTGGCTTCTTTGAAACAAGTAAATGCCAATCTTTTTTAAGTTTGTATATTCTGAGAGAAAGGTGAGAGAGAGGAGAGAGCAAGTTAGGAAGAGGGGTACAGAGAAAGAGGGAGAGAGAATCCCAGGCAGGCTTCATGCTCAGTGCAAAGCCCAACCCAAGGCTCGATCCTAGGACCTGAGATCATGACCTGAGCCAGTATTGAGAGTCAGATGTTTAACTGACTGAGCCACCCAGGTTACTAATGCTAGACTTTTCTGCTAAGATTAAGAAATTGAAACTAACATGGTACAAAGCAAATAAAATTTTATATGAAGTAATTTTTTGTAACTCAAATAATGTATATAATGATTAGTAGGTTAAGAAATTCTATTATATGAGCCTTTTGGATTTTTAGCTTAGCCTTGGAATAATGACATATTTACACATTGACTGTATTTTTTTACATGCGAAGAAATCTCATGTATGAATAGATATTTGACATTTACAAATAGTAATACAAAATTAATATAACTAGAAATAATTATAATATGCAATAGAATGTTTAATTGTGACTTAAACATATTATTGCAGCTTTATTCTCAAGCACAGTCATAAATACACAGAAAAAAAATGGCTAAGTTTAGTATCTTAGAGACATAAGTAGGTTATCTTTTGAATCATACTGAATATTTTGTCCTAATAAAGTCTTCAAGATATTTAAGAATAAGATGTGAGAGCTAAAATGTGCAAATACCAATTTATATTGTTTACTTTGCAGCTTATAATAAATTTTAGAAAGTAATGTTTCATACAAAGCATTATAATTATGCAAATCAGATAAATCAAGATTAAACTTGGTTTATATCTTTTAAGACATTTATAATATTGCATGGAATACGTACATAGATAATTCACAATATGAATGCATACACATACGTGTTTTTAACAAATGACTAACTATATTTACTGTTCTATAACCAATTTCTTGAAACCTTTAGTGGTATATCACAAAAATATTTTCAAGAAAATAAGTTTTAATCTACAACTTCATTCTTTTGACAGTATAGAATTCTATTTTAAGAGGATGACTAATACTGTTACCTATATTTACATAATAATCAAGTGGTCAAGCCTCCCTCTCTTCTCCCACCACCTCTTTTCCAAAATTAACACATTCAAATACAAGTTTTAAGTAGTTTTTCATTGCTGACTAAATAAAAAATCAGACTTGAGCTCTTGCCATTGAATAACAAAAAGGACAAATGATACATGTTTAAATTGTTATAATTCAATTCAATTTTATGGTGTGCTTTGTATGTGCCGGGACAGATACTTTTATGTACTTGATTTTGGTCTTCAAATTTATGTTAAATTCACTCTACCAAATAACCAATCTGTAGTAAAATCCCGACTTCTTTAAATTGGAATTTAAAAATAAATTGGAATTTCGTATAAATGATGAGACCAAGACTACTTGTTGCAGTTCTTTGAGGCCTTGTTCTGAAATAAGAACTATTTGACATCATGCATACTAAATATTGTTTCCATGATGCATACTGAGTTCAGATCCCATTATCCAGTTTCTCAGCACTTCAAGGAATCACTGATGTTTTAATCGGTGGGATTAATAGAGTATTCTTTACACTGCTCAAATCCTTTATTTTCTGGGATCTATAAATTCTGCTTGGATGCTCACTTATTACTTGCCCTTGATTACTGAACTCTTCACATTTTATACAACTGGAAATGGTTAAAATTTTTGAAAAATCTACCTCCTCAGGCACTTGGTGGCTCATTCAGGGAAGCATTCTACTCTTGATTTCATCTCTGGCCATGATTTCATGCTTTTTGACTTGGGCTCCAGCCACGGGCTCTTCCTTGACCTCAGGGAGCCTACTTCAGATTCTGTCTCTCTCTTTGTTCCTCCCTCACTTGCTCTCTTTCAAAAATAAACATTAAAAAAATGCCCATCCTGTATAGGCTCTATTTCCATTCATTGTACTCTGGAATGCTTAGATTTTATGTAACATTGCCTTGACACATGTGGTAAAAGTTGGCTTGGCCTGATTCTAAGTAGACAAAGTTCAAGTTCCTCAAATAGTTTCTGTGACTTCCACATGAAAACATATATATAAAAAAAAAAAGGTAAAGGAAATCTAATTTCTGGTAACAGGATTTACTTGATCATATGGGAGACTAGTTTCTCTCCTTCTAACCTAAATATTTCCTGTCCTCACGAGTGTGTTTCTGCCAGTTCCATTCTCTGCTACAATTAGCGTTCCGTGTGCTAGGGCAACCAGAGTGGCATTTCCAATTCTCCCTTGAGGAGATGAATCATTTCCTGTTTGGAATTTGAGTTGCAGTCAAATCACTTGTTTTGTGGCGCCATCTCTTTTCTTGGCATTAAACTTCTCTTTGACAGTAACGGATCAAGGTGTAAGTTTTAACCACTTCCTGTCCAATTTAATGAAAATTAAAGTCATTGTAACCCTTGTTTTGCAGATAAACAAACTGATATTCACAACAATCAAATAAATTTTCCCCCTAAGGCAAAACAGCAAGGAAATGATAGATTATAACCCAGGAATTCTATTCGAATTCCAGTTCTTTTTCTGCTACCAAAAAATATGACTCTGTCTAGCATCCACTTTTCATTATTGAACACTGGGGACAAAACAGATCTTCCTTCTTAAAGACTTAATGTCAGCTGAATTTCAGGGATTAATGTTTCTCTTATTCAGAGGAAATTAAAGAGGCCCTTGGCTTCAGGCTCAGTGATTTCTTCAGATTTGCTCTCAAAAATGATTCTCACTTTAGCAGTTGGACTGAGGCCTCATTTCTTGGGAACAAACCCCTGAGTCTTAACCCAGTTCCAGTAATGAAACCAGAATACTTATGTTTATTAATTACCTTTTATATTTAATACATGTTCCAGGATAAAAGTTATGCAACTAATTATAATACGTAAGATCTAAAACAAAGGAGAGGTACAAAAATGCTACTGATTTCAAATATGTAAACTGTCTCATACTCTCTAGGTTGCCAGATTCCTTAATTCTTTTTAAACTGCTTTGCTGATCTGCTCTTACCATTTATGCATTCACTAAATGAATATCAAGGGGGTACTTGGAATCCTGACACAGGAAATGGAAGGGGACTCAATACTTAAACCCTTCAAGCACCCATGTTCTACCTACTCCTCAAAAATGCTCGTGTGAAAAGTGAGTGTTCCTTATTTTTACGTTCCTGCCTGATATTTCCTGAGACCAGTGATTTTTTTTCAGTTTGGCTCCTCGGGAATGACATATTCCACAATTTTGAAACTTGGTCCCTGAGAAGAACAAACTGAGAAGTTTGCTCAAGGACAGTCTAACCTGTATGTCTAACCTCTATGAACCTGGTTTTTTGGCATGCGTTTAATTACATGACTATACTATGCAAATTCACTAGTGTCTTTCAACCCAGTTCAAGCAGCAAATATCAGTCATTTTTTTTTCAAACAATAGCTTTCTTAATGAAAGGAAAAATGTCCAATATTGTGCTCACGTGTTTGCAGACTGCCCCCACATCTCATGCTGATTAAAATAATCAACCTCTCTGATTTAGTTATTTAAAATATTTTAGATTGATGAAACCATAGGCCAATAAGACATTAAAGATAAAACATGGCATAAGTCTAATACCTATACAGTCACATACATTGCACCAGCCTCATTAAAAGGAATCTTAGGACTTTCTCTATCCATGATCTTCATGTGTATAGGGAAAACAAAGACAAAAACACATATTTGCATTTAGAATATATCAGTGACGTCATTTCCATTCCTGGATCTTCTGCTGCTTCTGCATCATCCCTTAACCTCTGAGGCTGCTTCTTCCACCTGTGAAATCACAACAGACATCTCTTACATTAAACAGAGCATTACTGATATACCTAAAAAATATTTTAGCTATTTAGAAAATATGCTAATACATTCTACGTTCCTGACCATGACCTTTGCCTGGCACCCTTGAATCCTTTCATATCTTGATTGAGAATTAATATCCAATAAAAGATGATGGAGGGGGAAAATGCTAAGAAAAGATACTTTTTGTAAAACCATTTTTAAAAAGTGGCATTTTTTATGGAATCCTTGAAAATCTCCTTAAGTGAGAATATAAAGCTTTGGAGAAAATGCTTAAGATAAAGCTATGAGAGTAGCTTAACATGTTTATATTGTATTTGAAATATTGTTATTGACATTGATAAGCTCCAAGTTTTAAATACAATTGTTTTTCTTTGAGTATTATACAAAATCATTTTAAAGGAGCAAATATCTGAGTGAAGGCTTGAATGAGTGAGGTTCTATAAACTCAAAGAGATGATGTGGTAGAGCTCCTCCCTAAGGACTGTGGTGAAAATCTCAAGACAAGGAAGGCAACCTGGCTATGTGTGCATGCGCGACCTTCCTCATGATTCTGTAACATAAACCGCCCATTCAGACTGTATGTTACCATATATGGGAGACAAAGGGGCAAAGACTGTACAAAAGGCAACCCCCACCCCCTTCTCCTGCTCTGACTGTGCTCAGGGCTCTCAGCCTTTTGGATATTAGCCCAATGAACCCGTGCCAGCCCGAATAAAGCTGCTTTCTGGAAAGAAAAGCCTCTGTGTCCCAACTCTCTGTGTGTGACTCACCGCTACAGTCAAACGAAACAAAATGAAAATAAACTTTAATACATGTGGTGGTGAATTCCTGGGATATTTGGGATGTATTTTTAGTTTTGTTTTAACTATAAAATTACTAGTGCAGATTGCTGTAGAATTGTGGAGACAGTTTAATCAATGTAAGTAACCATAGTACATAATTGATATATAAAAAGAAATGACCAAATAAAAAAATATATATTGGTTATTTAATGAGCAGAACTATGGAGTTAGTATTCATTTATCTGGGAAACATTTATGTAGCTCTATGTATCAGGCATTGAGCTAGTCTGTGAGAGTCCTCAGTGAGTTCATAATTTTACAGAAAAAGGCCAATTGAAAGCTAAAAACTATAAGACCAGGTGTTAATTACCATAAAAGATGTATGTAATCAGTGGAAGAGGGAAAAGTTGCTAAGAGACTCCAGGAACTATGCAAAACCTTAAAGACAAATGTAAACTTTGGTATTTTTAGGTGATAAGGAACAGGGAACCCAGTGAAGAGATCAGATAGGCAGAATGAACTATTGTCCTCCTTACACTTGTGTATTTTCTTTGCTAGGTAATTGGGAGCCATTCAATGATTAGACTGGCATTTTAGAGTGATCCTACATTCAGAATGAAGACAAGAAACTTGTTTTACTTTGCCATTGCTGTAGTAATATATTATTAGTAATACATACACTGTAATACATTATTGAATTTTAGTCTAAAAACAACATAAATGCATTTTCTAACAGTTCTGTAGGCCAGAAGTCCAATATCTGTTTCACTGGTCCAAAGTCAAGGTGTAGGTACCTTCTGTCATTTCTGCATAGGAGAGGGACTCCATTCCCTTCCTTCTTTCAGCTTTAAGTGACCATTTAACATTGTTTGGCTTATGTTACCTACCTCTGTCTTGAAAGGACATTGCTCTATCTCCACCCAAATCATATTCTCCTGTTCTCTGTTCAGTCTCTCACTACCATCACCTTATACAGACACTTGTGATTAAATTTATGATACATCCAGATATTCTGGGATTATTTCTTAGTGTCAAAATCCTTCAATTATTCATCTCTCCAAAATCCATTTTACATGTAAGGTAACACCCACAGGGTCCAGGGATCACGATTTGTGTATCTTTTAGGATTATTATTCAGCCTACCACAGAACCTATGTTCAATTATGAGGAACCTCCTCCAATTATCCTCCTATACACACACACACACACACACACACCCTCCACAAAACATGCAGTGAAGACAAATAAACCAAAAACCCACCAGTACAAGTGCCTGCACTAAGTCAATGGCCATGACGAATTTGGTAAGAAATTGGTTGTGCAGAGTATAGAAAACAGAAAATTGGAGTTAAAATCTAATTTTATGGTTTGTGTAATAAAATTCATGATAATATGATTAACCAAAATGAGGAATTTCACTAATAAATGGACAAAAAGTGTTTATAAACAAATCCCTAGTATAACTAGGCATTCGAACTGTGTTCTGCAGATGTATAGTCATTTCTTTTAAAACCAGTTCTGACAAAAGTGCATATATTGAATGATCACACCCACCGTGACCACTCCATTTTATACTAGTAATGATAGAGGAAATACTTCTTCCTGCTCTGTCTGCTTGGAATACATTTATTTCTATGTTGTGAAAAGAGTAGTGATTAATTTCAAATCAATGTATTTCAACTATGAATGTTTTCAATGTTAGTACAAATTTTGAACCATAAAATACTTGAAGATTTTTACTGTCATATTATTAATATTTTAAATTTTTATATGCTTCCATTTCATATTTTTTTAAAAGACCAAGGTGCAGGACACCTGGGTGACTCACTGGGTTAGGCATCTGACTTCAGCTCAGGTCATGATCTCACAGCTTGTGAGTTTGAGTCTGCTTTGGGCTCTGTGCTGACAGCTCAGAGACTGGGCCTGCCTCAGGTTCTGTCTTCCTCTCTCTGCCCCTCCCCTGCTCGTGCTCTGTCTCTCTCTCAAAAATAAACATTAAAAATTTTTTAAAAATTAAAGAAATAAAAGACCAAGGTGCAAGATGAATATGGACATTTCAACAAATCTAATCATTCCACTACAGAAAACTAATAAGTTTAATGTACATTTGCTTGAATTCAGTCTTCACAAACATCTCTTTAGTTTATGTATTAGTCTGGTAAAAATATCAGAGTTAGAGCATTAGAGTTTCAGTTCGTTCAAAGATAATCACTTCAAAGGAGAAACAATATTAGATGTAATTTCTAAAAATAGAAACCAAATTTTCCTCTTATGTATGGTTTATGAATCATTTATAGATAACTGTCTTTTGTTTTTTTATAATTACAGAGATTCATTTTGATTTTTTGTTAGTTTTTTTTAAAGTAATGATTGTCTAAGAAAGAAAATAATCTTCATAATATCAAATTGCAAATACAGTAGACAACAAATCCAAATGCAGAATGTGGAAATGAGAAACTCCATATCTTTACTTACCCCTTAAAATAGCCCTATTTCCTACCTATTTTGATAGCAAAAACTCAACTAAATAGTTCAACTAAAATCTAAATTGAGTTGTAAGTATCCAAGAGTTCTACATAGCTGTTACCATATTTTATGCACTCTAAATTAAGGCATGTGGTTTAATTGGCAGTAGAAGAGAATAGTTCAAACCAGTAGCTAGTGGAAATAGGATAGTAAACATACCACTACTTTTTTTGGACAGAAATTTCTTAAACTGTAATTTGGCTTCCTCAATAGTCTTAACTGTCAAAGGAATGATCATTGGAATGTACTGGCTTCTATGAGTCTGACTGTTACAGATACATTATATAAGTCAAATCACACTATATTTGTCCTTCTGCATTTGGCTTATTTCACTTGAAATGGATAAAACTTGAAGACACACTGCTATCACATATGTTACTGCTTCCATCTTTTTGAAGCAGAATAATAGTTTATTGAATTTATATATAACATTTTTTATCCATGTACCTACTCATGAACATTTAGGTTGTTTCCATATTGACTACTTTGAATAATACTGCATGGACATGGAAATGCAAATATGAAATATGTTTTTGGGATGGTGATTTCAGTTCTTTTGGATAAATACTCAGAAGTGGGATTTCTGAATCATATGGTAGTTCCTTTTTTAATTTTTTGAGGAACTCCATATACTGTTTTTGATAGTGGCCACACCAATTTACATTCCCACCAATAGTGTACAAGTACTCCTTTTATCCACATCCCTACCAACACTAGTTACCTCTTGTGTTTTGACGACAGCCATTATAACACATTTGAGGTGATACTTCATTGTGGTTTTGATTTTCGTTTCCATGATGATCATGAGCAGCTATATTTTTGGACATTTTGCATGTTGTCTTTGGAGAGTTGTCTATTTAACTTCTATGCCTATTTTTAATTAAGTTGCTCTTCCCTATTTGTAGAAGTTACTTATATGTTTTAGATATTAGCCCTTTATCAAAAATATGGTTTGTGAGTAATTTCTCAGAATCCACAGGTTGCCTTTTTATGCCTTTAAATGTTTCTTTTGGTGTGCAGGTGTTATTTTAATTTTTTTTAAACTTTAAATTCTACTTAGCATATAGTGTAAAGATGGTTTCAGGAGTAGAATTTAGTGATCACTTACATGTAATACTCAATGCTCCTCATAATGAGTGCCCTCCTTGATACCCACCACTCATTTAGCCTATCCCCTACTCCCCTCCCTCCATCAACCCTTAGTGTGTTTGTTCTCTATAATTAAGAATCACTTATGATTTGCTTCTCAGTTTCTTTTTCCTTCCCATATGTCATCTGTGTTGTTCCTTAAATTCCACGTGAGTGTAAAATCCTGTGGTATTTGTCTTTCTGACTTATTTTGCTTAGCATAACACACTGTGGCTCCATCTATGTTATTGCAAATGGCAAGATTTCATTCTTTTTGAGGGCTGAGTAATATTCTATTGTATATATATCTCACTTTCTGATTTTTGTTTTTGTATTCTTTGGGTAAATATGTAGTAGCTAAATTACTGAGTCATAAGGTAAGTCTATTTTTCTCTTTTTGAGGAACTCTCATACTGTTTTTCAGAATGGCTGCACACTTTTGCATTCCCCAACAGTGCAAGAAGGTTCCTATGCAGGAGCATTTTTTTGTCTGTTTTCTTCTAGTATTTTACTGTTTGAGCTATTACATTTAAGTCTTTAATTCATGTTGAGTTGATTTTCGTGTATAGCATCAGATTAAGGCTGAATTTCTGTTTTGAATGAGAATGTCTAGTTTTCCCAAAAGCATTTGTTGAAAAAAATTTTAGTATCGTGTATCTTTACATCCTTGAAATATCAATTGAGAGTATTTGTGGGGGATTATTTGTTGCCTGTCCTATTCCATTCACCTATATGTGTTTTTATACCACTACTAAACTCTTTTAATAGCTTGATAATATACTCTGATATCAGGAAGCATGGTGTCTCCAGATTTTTTGTTTATCAAAATTTATTATACTTATTTGTGGTGTGATAAAAATTTGAATTTTTTTTATTTCTGTAAAAGAAAGTCATTGAGATTTTAACAGGGGTTGCACTGAACTGTAGGTTGACTTGGGGAGCATTAATTTTAACATTTATTAGGTCTTCCAATTCATGAATATGTGATTTCTTTCCATTGATTTTTAAAAATTTTTTAATGCTCTTTATTTCTGAGAGACAGACAGACGGACAGCGTGAGCAGGGGACGGTCAGAGAGAGAGGGAGACACAGAATGTGAAACAAGCTTCAGGTTCTGAGCTGGCTGTCAGCACAGAGCCCAATGTGGGGCCATGAACCATGAGATGATGACCTGAGCCAAAGTCGGACACTTAACCGACTGAGCCACCCAGGTGCCCCTCCATTGATGTTTTTAATTTCTTTCAGCAATGTATCACACTTTTCAGAGTTCAAGTTTTTAACCTCTTTAACTTATTACAAAGTATTTTATAGTTTATAATGCTGTTGTAAATGGGATTATTTTCTTACTTTCCTATTCAGATGGTCAACTGCATAGAAAGATTTTTGTTAGATAACTTATTATCCTACAACTTTGAGTTTATTTATTAATTTTAACGTTTTTTATATTTTAATTTTTATTTAAATTTTTAAAATCTTTATTTTGAGATAAGAGAGTATGAGTGCAAGCAGGGGAGGGGCAGAGAGAGAGAGCAGGAGACACAGCATCCAAAGCAGGCTCCAGGCTCTGAGCTGTCAGTAGAGAGCCCCATGCAGGGCTAGAATTCACAAACAGCAACATCATGACCTGAGCTGAAGTCAGACACTTAAACCACTGAGACCTCTGGGCACCCTAATTTTAACGAATTTAAAACGAATCTTTTATTTTCTACATTTAAGATCATGTCATGTGCAAACATAATTTTACCTTTTTCTTTCGGTTTTGGATGCCATTTATTTTTTCCCTAATCACTCTGATTAGATGTTGCAGTACTATATTGAACAAAAGTGGCAAGGGTAGTCTTTTTGCCTTGTTTCTGATCTTAGAGGAAATGTTTTTAGCTTTACACCACTGAGTCTGATGTTAAAGGTGGGCTTGGGGTATGGGGCTTAGGAATCTTAGTTTGTTGAGAGTTTTATCCTGAAAGGGTGTCAAATTTTGTGAAATGCTTCTTCTATATCTGTTGAGATGATCATGTAATTTTTACTCTTCATTCGATTAACATGGCACATCACATTGATTTCTCTTACATAGTACCATCCTTGCATCCTAGGGATAAATCAAAACATAGTCATGGTGTATGATCTTTTTAATATGCTATTTCATTCAGTTTTCCAGTATAGGGTTGAGAATTTTTGAATTTATTATGTTCATCAGGGTTATTAGCTTATACTTTACCTATAATGTCTTTCCCTGCCTTGGATGTCAAGGGAATGTCCTCATAAAATTAGTTTGGAAGTATTCCCTTTTCTAATTTTTGGAAGGGTTTGAAGAGAACTGCTGTTAATTCTTCTCACATTTTGTTTAGTATTGAACAGTGAAGACATCTGATTCTGGATTTTGGGATATTTTTTGATATTGATTCAAACCTATTGGTTATAGTTTCGTTCAGATTTTCTCTTTCTTCATTGTTCAGTCTGTGTATATTTCTAGGAATTTATTTCTTCTAGATTATCCAATTTGTCAGTGTGTAATTGTGTTTTTCTAATGTTTTATTTATTTCTGAGAGAAAGAGAGACAGGCAGCATGAGCAGGGGAGGGTCAGAGAGAGAGGGAAACACAGAATCTGAAACAGGCTCCAGTCTCTGAGCTGTCAGCACAGAGCCCGAGGCGGGGCTCGGACCCACGAACCTAAGATCATGCCCTGAGCCGAAGTCGGACACTTAACTGCCTGAGCCACCCAGGTACCTCATTGTTTGGAATTTTGTACATTTTTCTTTTATCTTAGTCTAAGAATTTGTTAGTCTTGTTTTAGATTTCACTGATTTTTTAATCGCTTTTCTATATTTCACTTGTTTTTACTATATTATTCCTTTTACTCCTAACTTTGGGCTTAGTCGGGTTTGTTTTTTTTTTTTTTTCCCTAGTTCCTTGCAGAGTAAAATTAGGTGTTTTGAGATCTACCTTCTTTTTTACTGTAGGTATTGTGGCTATAAAATTCCTTTTTAGTACTGCTTTTGCTGTGTCCCATATGTTTTGGTGTGTTATGTATTTCATTTTCATTTGTCTGATATTTATTAATTGACCTTTTAATTTAATCTTTAATACTAGTGTTCAAAAATATAAAAATCACAAATATGTGAAAATTGCCAGTATTACTTTTGGTGTTGATTTCTGGTTTCATTCTATTGTGGTCAGAAAAAATACTAGGTATGATTATAATCTTCTTGTATTTGTTAAAACTTGTTATGTAACCTAACATATAAATTGTTTTGGATAGATAATGTTTCCTGTGAGCTTGAGAGAAAGTTGTATTCTGTTGGGTGGAGTGCTCTGAATGTCCCTGGGGTCCATTTGTTCTGTAGTGTTGTTCAGGTCCACTGTTTCCTTATTGACTTCTCTGTCTGAGTGCTCTATCCATTATTGAAAGTGGGATTTTGAAACCTATTGTTTCTGTCTATTCTTTCTTTAGTTTAATCAGTATTTGCTCTATATATAGTATGTGATGTTTATACAGATTCATATAACTATACTTGTAATGTTGTTATATAACATAATTGTAAATATATGTTATATCTTCCAGGTGAATTGACCCTTTTATCATTATGTAATGTCCTTCTTTGTCTCTTGTCATAGTTTTTTGACTTAAAGTCTGTCTTCTTTGGTATAAATACAGCTATCTCTGCTCTTTTGGTCACCATCCACATAGAATGTCCTTTATCCATCCCTACATTTGCAGTCTATATGTGTCCTTAGATCTGAAGTAAGTCTCTTGTAGAAGGCATACGGTTGGGTCTTTTCTTTTTTTTTTTTTTTTTAATCCATTTAGTCATTGTGATTTTGGAGAAGATTAATCCATTTTCATCTAAAGTAATTATTGATGGGAAGAATTTACTATTGCCATATTATTGTCTTCTGTCCATCTTGTAGTTCTTTTGTCTCTTTTTGATGTCTCTTCATATTGCATTGTTGTGTGTCTGTGTGTGTGTTTATTGATCTGTTTTATTTGCTCTTTTTCTGTTATATATTTTCTGTATGTATTTTCTTTGTAGTTATCAAAGTTTGCATAAAATATTTTATATTTACCACTTAAAATACACTATTATAATAACTTTAACAGCATACAATAACTACACTCTTACTTATCTCACTCTCTCCCCCGACCCCACTTAATATTCCATTTCATGTTTCTGATGTCACAATTTGAAAAAGGTTTTCTCTATTTTTGAAGGACAGGTTTGGTCAAAATAGTATTCATGGTTGGAAAAAATTTGTTTTATTTTTCTTTTACCACTTCGAGTATATCAACCTTGAAATATTCTGCAGAAAAAAAAGTGCTAGTAATCTTGCAGGAGTTCTCTTGAAGCTTTTAAAATTCTCTTTGTCTGTGACTTAATAATTGAATTATAGCATAGCTTGGTGAGGATTTCTTTGAATTCATCCTATTTAACATCCATTTGGCTTCCTGGATTTGACTGTCCTTTTCCTTCCTCAGATTTAAGAAGCTTTTTGGCCATTGTTATTTAAAATAATGCTTCTGCCCCCTTTTTCCTCCTTATGGGACTCCTATGTGTGTATTGCCCACTTGATGACATCTCATACATTTTTAAAGTTTTCTTCACTCTTTTATATATTTTTAATTTTTTTTGTTCCTGTGACCAGATAATTTTCATTGACTTATCCTCAAGTTACCTGATCCTTCCTTATAATTGATCTAGTCTGCTGTTGAATATCTCTGGTGAATTTTTCAGGTAATGTTGTATTCAGTTTCAGGACTTCTATTTGATATTTTTAAAATATTTTCTGTTTTTGTTGAAATTCTCATGTTGCTCATGCATTGTTCTCCTGACTTCACTGAGCATTTTTATGACAGTTATTTTTCTCTGTCATGTAGAATACATACAGTTAAACCTTCGATTGTGACTAATTTGTTCTGAGAATGTTCTGCAAGACAAGCAAACATCTCTTGTGATAGGAGTAGCATGTTATGCTGAAGATCACATGATCACAACTGAGTTAATGGTTCTTGAAGTTTGCTTTGATATATAAGTGCTTTGGATTATAAGCATGTTTCTGGAATGAATTATGCTTTCAAACCAAGGTTTTACTCTTAGTGTTTCATTAGTGTTGGTTTCTGAAGACTTATCTTTTTCCTTCATTTGGGACATATTTTTCTGTGTCTTCATATTTCTTGACTTTTCATGTTGGTATCTGTGCATTAGAAAAAAATAACTTTGTCTCCTGTCTTAACATGTCCTGGTACAGAAGACTTTCATCAATCAGCCAATCAGATACTCAGGGGGCTTCTCAAGCTTTTGTGCTAATCCAAATCATCGCCTTTATTCTTAACACCAGCCAGGGGTCTAGGATATGCTAGGTTTCACCAGTGCTCAGAGTTAGGCAAGATAGAAGCCAGTTGCTTGGGCAGCTTGTGGAGGAGTAGGAATATTAGATATATGGTCCAATTATTTACCTTGCCATAGAGAAGCTGAGCTGTGATCTGGGATTTTTTACTCTGACTCTGCACTGAGTTGGTGATGGGGCCTATGGTGACTTCTTCCATAGTAGTTCAAAGTGCCTTCTTTGTTCAGTCATTTCCAGGTATCTGGAGTATGTTGGAGGCCATCAGCACAACAAGACAGGAAATATAGAAGCAAATCCTTTGGACAGGCTTGAAGAAGCTAGGACTTTCCTCCTGATAACATGACACTGTACTGAGGATATGGATTAGGGAGAAAGAGTGTCTTGAATTATCCTAGCTTTGTGGTGACTGGTTTTGTTGTTGCCCAGGATTCAGGGGCCTGCAAATTAGTTTCTTAAGTTCTTACAAAGGAAATATATTCATGTATTGTTGAGTCAACGTCCCTGTAGGAAGAAGGAAAGTCTAAGACTTCCTAGTCAGCCATCTTTCTGGTGTTCATGCTCTCAAAACAAACTACAACTTGTGAGCAGATATGCTCAACTATCAAAGTCCTAGTAACTTGTGCATTTTGGGGAGTAGCTCTTTAATCTGTGTAATCTCTCGCAAATAAGACTTGAATGGCATCATGATTATATTTCTATCTCTGCTAACAGATGAGTAAATAAGATGGTAATAGAACTACAATGTTAATAGTACATAGGAACAAGGTATTCCTTGTGGGTTTGGGAGGATAAGATGCATGCATTTTAGACTGATTGATTTTGAAAGCCCAGAAATCTTTCCATGTTCTCTCCACATTTACCTCAGGAGTAAAAATCAGCTAAATAGAATGTGATTGGTAAGCATAAGTGAATAATGATCATTAATAACTTTAGCATTGATTTTTAAAAAATACTTCAAATTCTTTCCATTAGTTAAGAATTCTAGATTATAAACTCAGTTAAGACAAGATTTAGCTTTATATTCATTATTCTCACACATACATTTACTCTTATACCTGGTGAATGCTCAGTAATTTCAATGAATGAACAAATGGACAAAAGTGCATATAAAATCAATGCTAATGTGTTCTATGTGTATAATTTGAGTAAACAAGAAATAACCATTGGCATTTTATTCATCACATATGAGTACTCATTACACTTTGAATTTAAACCAAATACATTTTAGTGTCAAAACATCTCCACAATAATTTGTGAGTAATATATAAAATCAGACAAGCAAGTGATACTGAAGCTGTTATAAAAGTTTTATTCTAAGATGTCTTGAAAAAGAAACATGATGAATAACAAAAAGTCCATTTTACCACTTCTAATAAGAATATACTGTGCATTTATCCTATTCAAAAGAAACTGAATTAGATTTGGAAATGAAGTTAAATTTAAATGGGGATAGCACTTTCTAATTAAATTCAATTTAAATTGAACATAATAATAATATCATACTTGGCAAGATAGATACAGAGACTTTTGTAATGAAATTCCAGTCAAAACCATGCTAAAGAATATGATGCAAAAACCTTCTCCCTGCTAAACAGCAGCACATAGAAACACATCTGAAAAATCAGCCCATCGCTACTCTTTCTAGGATTAGCAATCCATATTGTTCTGAGGGAAAAAAAGAAATGAATATATATTAAAACATTTTACTTGCCACAGAATAACAAAAATGACAATACTAAATAATACTCTCAACATATTTTTACTTCTTTGAATTATTAAGATAATAACATGAAACTATTTCTAATCTATTAACCTAATACAAGAAAACAGTTAAGTTTTCAGTGCACTGATGAACTCTTATAGTAGCTTTTTAATTGCATATTCTATGTTGAAAAGAAAATATATGTGTACAAATATGTTTTAAGATGAGTGAGAACACTTACCATCTGGTAAGGTTGGAATTCTGTTTATATTACATACTTGGGTTTGTTCCTTGACAAATGAACTCTTAGAATCAGGAGCTAAAGAATCCTAAACAAATTTTGTAACTACTCTTGTCTATTCAAATATGGTATAAACAAATTTCCTAAAGCAAGAATTTTAATAAAATCAGGGCTTCTCACAAATCATTTAATTATATATGAGAATAAATGGTATGTTTGTACATAAAAAGTATCATGTCTCTATGAAAACTTTGAGAAAATTATAAATGATAAATATGTAAAAACCAAAGGTGTTACATTGAGATATCACCTCTGGCTTCAAAAGAATTGCTTATATTGGACTAGTGCTCTTCCTAAAAACCAGAAATACTGGATGCAATACCAAAGATATTTGCTTCAGGACATGAAAGATTTGTCAAGGTAGGCAGAACTTCATGGACAGACATCCTGGGAAGAAGGGAACTTGTGGAAGCTCAAGCAATATTCTCAACTGTCTCTTTCTTCTTTGTGGCATTTTTTTTTTAAGTTTATTTATTTATTCTCAGAGAGAGAGAAAGAGAAGGGAGAAGAAGCACGGAGAGAGGGATAGAGAGATAATCCCAAGCAGGCTCCTCACTGTCAGTGCAGAGCCCAATGTGGGGCTTGAGGAGATCGTGACCTGAGCTGAAATCAAGAGTCAGATGATTAACTGACTGAGCCACCCAGGTGCCCCATCCTCTTTCTGGCATTTCACGGGGGTGAGAATCTACTGATGCTTGGAACTGGCCAAGAGAGTCGCTGCTAAGGAAGAAAGAAAATAGCAGAGCTATTAACAGTTTAATGAAACTGGAGAGACAAAAATGGGAGTTTGTCACTCAGAGTGTTGCCAGGAGTTAAGAGTCCATGATCCAGAGAAAAAGGAGGGAATGAGAAATGAGCATGAAATTCAATTTTTCCTCAAAGCATCTTCTAAATTCATAAGCAGCATAAGTTACCAGTGTAAGAAGCCAAGCAAAAGTAGGCTGAAAATCAGAGTAAAACTCTACAGTGTTTCGTTACTGTGTAGACAAAAATTTGAGTTTAGGAAATCAAAACTGGAGAGGCTCTATGATACATTCTAAGTTCTAGGTTTATTTCCCTGGAGAGGTAAGAGCAAAACAAAGACACATAGGGGTTTACAAAGACTGAAAGCCATTATCAGCAGCTCATTATCAATTAGATTGAAGTGATCTTCCATTTTTATGGCCTACCAGAGGATTGGTGAAACTATTATGGAACAAGGTAATATCATTCAGAGGCCTTAAAATGTTTTATATACAATTTCTACTATTTAATTAAAAATGCACAAAACAGCAGATTACAAATTACTTCCAAATTCTATAGCATATCACAATTATTTACCTTTTGTTCATTCATCTGTGCTTTCATTGGGGTAAAGTTGTTTCTGTTTGATGTTTGGGTAGAACAACCCTACATTATGCGTATTTGTTCTAGAGCCCTTGGTAAAGGAGTATTAGCTACCCAAAGGAAGTTTTTCTCATGGTGGAGGTAGATAGTTATAAGAGAATCAGCAAATATCCATGATGCCCATTAAAGTCTAGACTATAACACTAGAAATTATAACTTCCACTGGGTATATATTGGCTAAAGAGAGTCAGAGAGAAAGCCTCCTGTAAATGGGGTAGTGTAACCCATAAGGTGTGGAAGGAGCTGTGAAGTCAAATGGCTAAGAGTATGCGTTCAGGGAAGAGAGAATCGAACAAGCCATGTTGTTTACCATAGTCCATCATCTTAAGTACAATTAACCCCATACCTATCACAATCAAAATTCACTCAAATCCATCTCTCATCCTCAAAAGTTTCATCCAGTTGTGATATAATGCCTCCAATCCAAAATACAGTTGTTTATATCCAGTCTGGATGGGGTTTCTTAATCTGGAGAACTAGTAAGTAAAACGGCAAGTTTTTTATCCTTTGTTACACATACCTCCTACCTCTTCTCCCACCTCTATATAGCCTACCACCTCCAAAATAGATTCTGGAGCAGGGATTAGATAACTGTAACAAACATTCTAATTTGAAAGAGAAGAGCAAGAGGAGCATGTAGCAAGTCCGTAGCCATTCTTGAATTTTTGGAGGAAAAAATATTTTCTGGTCCCCTAATCTGGAGTTAAAGAATAGACCTTCTTTTGCTTCCTGTGATTGGCTCTCAGTTGATTGCTTTCCCATTCTTCTTCATCCATCCTTTCTTTCCCACTGTCTTCCTTGTTTTACTCTGAAGATGTCCTGGCAGAAAAATGCCTGGCTTGGTAGCTGAGCAAATTTCTGTCAGTCTGCTACCTGCCAGTGAACAGGTGGGATCCCAAAGATCTCTTTACATCTAAGTCACATTGTTTGTTTATTTAGGTACTTCTAATATATTTTTTTAATTTCTTAGATTCGATCTAACCCCATATGTCAAAGCCATATGCACAGTTACTGTCTTCCTAGATTTATTTGTGGTTATTTGGGAAAAATAATGATTGTAGCTAGGTCTTCATCTTCTAGAAACTATTTAGAGACACTAAACTACTTAGAAACATTCTAGACAAAATTTACATTTTCTCAAAAGTATTAAGAGGTTTATTGTCACACACTTAGTTAAGTATTTGCCTATTTACGCTGAGAAAATCTTTGTTTTTTAAATTGGCTTTTAAAGTTTATTCATTTTTTTTTCTTTTTTTATTTTAGAGAGAGACAGGGTGAGCAGCAGAGGGTCAGAGAGAGAGGGAGACCCAGAACCCGAAGCAGGCTCCGGGCTCTGAGCTGCCAGCACAGAGCCCAACGTGGGGCTCGAACCCACAAACAGTGAGATCATGCCCTGAGCCGAAGCTGGACACTCAACCGACTGAGCCACCCAGGCGTCTCAGTTTATTCATTTTTTTGGGAGCCAGAGAGCGTGAGGTGGGAAGAGCAGAGAGAGAGAAGGAGACACAGAATCTGATGTAGGTTCCAGGCTCTGAGCTATTAGCAGAGAGTCTGACACGGGGGCTTGAACTCACAAACTGTGAGATCATGACCTGAGCTGAAGTCAGACGCTTAACTGATTGAGCCACCCAGGTACCCCCATCCCAGAGAACATTTTTCAAAGACAGCCCTGGATACCCCCTACTGAAGCTGTCAGTCTCTTGATCTGGTGAGAAACAGATTAATTTTCCAATGCATCTTCTGAGCATTGTTAATTCCTTCTAAATTTTATTTGCATATTGGCTAGTTTGTTTCCCTTAACTCATCTGTTTCCTGTGGTTCCTTGTAAAATGTGAATGTCAACAGCCAACCCATAGATTGACCATTCTGCCTCAAAATCTTCCCACCCTACGTGACAAGTTAACCCTACATGACAAGGTATATTTTCTGACTTCGAGATTACCACAGGTGACATTGGTAACAAATATTTAACAGTACACAATAGAGAGCATCATATACTCCTACTATCTTTAACAAATTGCTTATGACATACTTTTCCAGATTTTAGGAAGCGTTTCCTCACTGTTACCTCCTTTCCTAAAGTCACTGCCACAATTTTTTTTAATATTTAATGTTTTATTTATTTCTGAGAGAGAGAGAGAGAGACAGTGTGAGCAGGGGAGAGTCAGAAAGAGAGGGAGACACAGAACCTGAAGTAGGCTCCAGGCTCTGAGCTAGCTGTCAGCACAGAGCCCGATGTGGGGCTCGAACCCACGAACCGTGAGATCATGACCTGAGCTGAAGTTGGAGGCTCAACCGACTGAGCCATCCAGGTGCCCCCAAGTCACTGCCACATATTAAGGTTTTGCTTTGTGGTTTGTTGTTTATTTTTATATTCTTCCAGCTACAGTTACTTATATGTACTAATTTTTTGTCTTATTCAACTATTGGAATGGTAATCTTGCTGAACTAAAAACCTAAATTTTTAGGGCCTTTAAGCAAGTTACGTGCCTTTTTTTGTTGTTGTTGTTATTTGTTCATAAATTGTCTTTCAATTTGTTTTGCCTAGATTGAGCTCGGCTTGATTTTAAGCTGGAGATTGTGTTTGTATCAGCTTTATGTGCCTTTCTTCTCTTAGACTGAGGGCTTGTCCTTTCTTTAATGACATTCAGAAATTCCCAGGGGAGCAAGTAAGTGGGCTATGTATGCTGTCTCAAGGTCTAGGCTAAGAATCCACACAGACATTATTTTGGCCAAGGAAAAGCACATGGCCAAGCTCTAAATCAATGGAGCGAGGAAGTGAACTCAACTTCTAGTGGAAGGAACTTAATTTCATGGCAAAAGGGCTTGATGCTGATCAGAGATGTGTTGAAATAGCAAGGCAAATTCTGAAACCAATAAAGAAATGAGTCTAAGGAGGAAAAGCATTAAATGGAAACAGACCAACATGTAAGATTTAATCAGATAATATAAGAAAAAGGATGAAGTATAATTTATCATAAAGCAGGAATGTAGGGGTGGCTGGATGGCTCAGTTGGTTAAAGTGTCTGACTCTTGATTTTGGCTCAGGTCGTGATCTCATGGTTTGTGAGCTTTGCGCTGGCATTGTGGAGCCTGCTTGGGATTCTGTCTCTCTGGCCTTCCCTCACTTGTTCGTTGTCTGTTGGTCTGTCTGTCTGTCTCATCTCTCAAAATAAACTTAAAAAATATAACAGGAATGTATACATGCAAGCAATGGAAATTCCATAAATAATTTTAAAAACTGAAAGAATATACTTAATATACAGATTTGACAAAGCCAAAGATGATGATTAAAATGTATATATAAAAATGAACATGAAATATTCTATCATTAGTGTAATATGAGGTCCAGTAACGAGAAGAGATGACAGTTGTCCAGAAATATTTGAGGACCTAATGCCCAAAGGGATTCAGAGAATGAGCTGTGAAGCCATGTTTAATTGTAGGGTCCACAATTAAACTGAGGATAAAAACAACCACCACCAGTACAACAACAAAATCTCAACTAGGAATGAGAAAATAACTGTTAAAAACAAAAGACAAAAAGACGATCTTAAATCTTAAGACATTCCTGGGGGGAAAAACCATCTTTGAAAGGTGCTACCTGAAGTTTTAAGCTGTTTTTTTCCCTCCTATGGGAACTATGGACAACTGCAAAAACAAAAAAAAAACAAAAAAAACTCAATGCCAGATTTTAGTGTAGAATATCAACATGAACCTTTAAGATGATACTGACAGAAAAAAAAAAAAGTATCCTTAAAAATGGAAGTAAGAAGAGTTTTCCAGAACACTGAGTTAATGCAATGCTAATCAGAATTCTGAAAAAAATTTCTAAAACTTGTTTTTCAGGCAGAAGAAAGAAAACATTAAAGAATGCAAAGCAAAATAAAGCCATTTTTAAATAAGTCATGATATTCACCATACAGTACAGAGATGATAATGTATTTTGTATTTTAAAATAAATGAAATAGAATCATCCAAGCAATAACATGAAAAGCAGGAATAATTCATGGGACTTGAATATTCTAAGGTCCTTATATTGTCTTAGAAACTCATTAATTTAATGCAATTGAGAATGAAAGCCATGATTTCTTGTACAATCACTAAAATTATTAGCTCTGTTAAAAAATGCTAGTGGCATTTTGATAGGAATTGCATTAAATTGCAGTAGATTGCTTTGGGTAGTAAAAGGGAGTTTAGTTTTGCCTGAGCATACCTCAGGTAGGCCAGATACTCTCAAAAAAACAAGAATACTTTTTCTCCCCATGGTTCACCTATATCACCGTGTCATTTTATTTCATTTATTTTTTCATCACTTTTCCCAATGAATATATATATCAGAATTGCTATATGTTAGACATTAAGAAAGATGCAAGAAAGCAGGCAATCCCTGTTGACATGATGCTGACGTTTAAGTGAAGGAGACGAGAAATACACACAAAATTACCTCCATAATAAATATGGAGACTATATGAAGTGTTACATTTGGGGGAGTTGGAAACAATTGGGGAAACTAAGGTGGGCATTCAGAAGGAAGAAAAGATGATGCTAAGATGCAAAGAAAACCGAGTTAGCTGGAGATGGAAAGTAGTTGAGTCAAAAGGAAAATAACATGTGCATAGGTCTTGTGGCAGACAGGGGACATAGCTACTGAAAAAGGCCATGGTTACTGGAGTGCAGAAGCTGAGGGAAGTGTGGTGTGAAGTGAGGCTGCCATGTTATGAACTGTGATGTCCTACAGTGTTTTTATCATGGGAGGTGTGGTGCTCTAAGCTTGAGGAAAAATTACCTAACTTCGGTTCAGTTTCTTGGAGAGTATGGGGTTAGAAAGAAGGAAATTAGAGAAATGTTTCAAAAATTTTTATTTTTTATTTATTTCGGTGTCGGGGGGAGAGCAAGAGTGAGAGAGAAAACGCGCAAGCGAGCAAGCAGGGAGGATTCAGAGAGAAAGGGAGATACAGAATCTGAAGTAGACTCCAGGCTCTGAGCTAGCTGTCAGCACAGAGCCCAACTCCGGGCTCAAACCCACAAACCATGAGATCATGACCTGAACCAAAGTCAGATGCTTAACCGACTGAGCCACCCAGGCAGCCCTAGAGAAATATTTCAAATTTTCATGATATCCAGTTGAGTTTGGTACACACAAGCTCCGCAGCAGGGGGTGCTATCATCGAGATAATGATCAGATGGGCTCCTGTGTGGAAGGTGTTATTTATTCTAAATGTGTTTGGAGGCTGTTACTGTGTGTCAAGTGCAGGGGAAATTTGATCACGTTTGTTTTTCCATATGATAATTCTAGCTACCGTAAGGAATTCCAGAAACTTGGATGATTGCCTTTCCTACTTTGACTTTTGAGAAATCCTATGCTCCACTTAGTATCAAATCAGATATTCTTTAGATGTTGTTTTTTTTTGTTTTGTTTTGTTTTTTTTTATCGCACTTGGGCTTTTCTTATAGGCCTAGAAAAACATTCTACTTTTTTTTAATGTTTTATTTATTTCTCAGAGAGAGAGAGAGAGAGGGAGACAGCGTGAGCAGGGGAGGGTCAGAGAGAGAGAGGTAGACAAAGAATCCAAAGCAGGCTCCAGGCTCTGAACTAGCTGTCAGCACAGAGCCCGACGCGGGCTTGAACCTAATGAACCGTGAGATCATGACCTGAGCCGAAGTTGGATGCTTAACCGACTGAGCCACCCAGGCGCCCCACATTCTACTTTTTAAAAAAGTTACTTTACACATCTCCAATGTAGTCTACTTAGTTTAAACACCAAAGAGAATCCTATAGCTTGCTAATTAATTCCTTTATTAACAAATATTTATTTTGTGCTTAGCTTGCTCAAGGTATCCCTTTAGACACCAGGGATGTAATCATGAACAGTACTGTGTAGCCTCTGCTTTCATGAGGCTTATGTTAACATCTATTTGCCAATTTTAAGCAACTACGTAGGGACTTCTCTAAATGAATTTAAACATGCCATGAGAAACTATTGGATGCTAATCTACCAAGTACCAGGAAATAATAAGACCAAGACCTGCTGTGCCCTGAGAGGGGTGGGAAAAGTGAAGATTTCTCTTAGAAAGTTGTTTTTATGACTGTATTTGAACTGGAGTTAGCCATAGAAAGAAAGTTCCAAGCAGAAGTAACAAACAAATATAAAGAGCCTAAGACAGGGAAAACATGGCCTATCCATAAAACAAAAAGATGAGTATGACCAAAACTAGGGCAGAGAAAGAAAGACTTGAGGCTGATGATGTCAACAGAAGACCCCAGGCCACACAGACAATGTGAGGGCTGGGATGGCATAAATCACATTGGAAAGGCAGTATGGGATTGTAGTCATTCTAGATTTCAGTCTCACATATCCTCTGTTACTTCCAATCTTTGTCATTTACTGGCTGTGTAACTTTGAAATATTACTCAAACCTTCCAAACCTCAAAATCATCATTTGTGAAACCTGAATAATTACAGAATTGTTTTCATGGGGTTATTAGAATTATTTATAAATAATCTATTTATAAATAGATATTTCAGATTTTTATTATGAATAGGATCAGATTTTTATTTGGTAGGGTAATAATTGACATAATCTAATACTTTCTAGTTCTCGTGGGTAAACATATGTTTTTTTAAAAAAATCAAAAGAATCGGGTTTAGAATGTAATTTTTTAATTGGGGATGGTGGGTGACATTAAAGTAGAAAAAAATACAAGTGTGTTAATATAGGTAAAAAGGGACATGAATATAATATTGGGGCAATTACTTTGGTAAACAAAGTATTTCCCTGAATATGTTTTATTTGATTTTAAATTGTTTTAAAAGTTTCTTTATATTAGAAATATGTTGTAAAAGATAATATAAACACTGCATTTAATCATTTACGGAAATTTTACCAGTTTAATGTCTTCAAGTTTTTTTTTTAATCTGTTCTTTACATGAAGGCCTCTTTAGTAAAGCAAGCAATTTGTTTCTTTCAAACAATTGAACTTTTATAATGTGTCTACTTGAAAAGGTAGTTGTCATTTCCAATGTACTTGTGAATTCTGTCTTCATTTGTCACTTTCTTACAATTGGAGAAAGGAAGAAATTTTTGTTGTCCTCTATAACCAAGTTGACAAAAAGCCCATAAAAATAATGGCCAGGGAATGAGGGGTATTTAGTATCCTGAAAATACCTTAACTATTTTCAGATTTAGGATTTTTTTCTGCCCTGTGTCCAAATAGAACTACTGCCTAGAGAAAATGAAGGAGGGTTGCATTAGTTTTACTTCGTAAGACGTGGGTGCATTGAAGTTTATATGTACCTTTTGTAGACTGGAATGTGTTTGTGATATATCCGGATTATCACTACCACTTGAAAATGTTCACATGGAATAAATTCGGTGTGGGGAGGAGGATTATGGGAGAGGTTAGTTAGAGAGATGGAAATGGGGATCCACGTAAAAATGCACATAGGCATATCATACTTGTCTTATCAGGTCTAATATTAAGACTGTATTTTATAAATCTTAATATAAAATTCAGTATTCATTTGTGACTAATTATTTTCTCATATTTATGGATTCTGTATATACAAAGGCATATATATACATAATATTGATGGGCCTAAAGTTGTATATAGACATATTTGTGCAAGTTGGCTCATATTTTTTTTTCTCCCAAATAGTTTGGGAATTTGGGACCATATGTTTAGACCAAATGTCCTAGTCCCTAGCCTGTAGGTTAAAGGCACTTTTGATCTTTCTCCTAATGCTTTCAGTATTAAGCCAACTGAATGAGGGAGGTATAATTCTTTCAGGAAATTAAAAGAGAACTTTTATGATTAGTTAGACTGATAGAGACCTACATTATATACTATTATAAATACTAAAATTCTTTAAAAGAGTCTCATGTTCTCCCTTAAATTATTAATTTTGCCCTTATATTATTTCCTAATGAGGTTTATTTTTATGCCTCAATTAATTTGTAGTGTGGAATTAGAGATGTATGGTTCCCTAGATGTAGGGCTATTGGGAATGTAAGAAGAGCTGACACCATGAAAATATTGGAGGAGAAAACTCACGTTATAAAATAACATAAAATTTCCAATAATATCACATAAATGTTTAAGGTCATTTATAGACGGTACTTAATAACCTCAATAAATGACAATGGTATCATGACTGTAACAGTAAAATACCTGATGTTTAAAATAACCTTTAGCTACACCTTCGTTGAGGCACTTGAAGGATATATTATTGATCAGAGTCTCTAAAGCTGACTCTACTTTGCACTAAAAAATTCTAGGATTCAAAAAAAAAAAACAAGTCACTTGATAGGACATTTTTTAAACATAACTGAATAGCGGTCAGAACTTGAAACCACTGTCACTTGAGACCTAGACAAAGGGTTCTACTGTCCTAGTTTCCATTTCATAGGGCCTGAGTAACCAATAAGATATTTCTTCCTTTTTCTGCATATAAATAAGAACCGATTCATCCTCAGTTGTTGTTGTTTACTTTCTTATCCAACTAATGTGACAACATGAAAAAAATAGGAAATCATATTCTTGGTTATCGAGACTTCTTTATTGATGTCTCCAATCACTTTATGGTTTCTTAAAAGTTTCATTTGCTATCACCCAATGCGCCAAAAATTAGATTTAAAAATTTTAAGTGGAGTGAGGCCAATCTACAGAATAGGGAATATTTGTTGAATAAGAAAGATGATAACATGAATCAATAGATAAGTCAGTTGTTAAAGGTCAAAGCATAGGTGAACATGAACGCAGAAGCTAGACCAGTAGGCTACAATAAATCAAGCTTGGCATTAGAGGGGCATCATGACTGAGAAGTGATAGTCCTTTATCTAGTGTGGAAGTACAGAGAAGGGCAAGGCATAGGTTCCAGTATTAATGTCTCCTCTTTTTGGAATTATCTACATTCATCAATCTTGGGATGATGTCTTGAAGGGGCAAATTCCGCTTGGTTTCACAAAATCTCATGGCCCTGCTTTCCTCATTAGATCAAATTCTTTATTAACTCATTTCTGACATGTTTTGACTAAATCTTATGTTGATCAGCAAAATTGTTCCTTCTTTTCAATTGCCTCAATTTCCCATCTTAGTCAATATTAACTAGGTCTTTTAGAGGTTGGAATTTGTGCTTCGAAATGTCTAGGAGATGCTACCAGCACTTGCCTTGCTGAAATGTCTATCCTCGACTTTGGGGCTTCAAGCTACTTGAAGAGGACATCAGCACTGACAAGTAAAGATCTTGAAAGATCTCACTTGCATCCTTACAATCAAAAAAGGTAGAAAAATTTAGAAGAGCCACTTTTCTTAGAGCCACCAAAGAGTGAGACTGTAGAGCAATTACCACCCAATATCTGGAAAGACAGGTCTATGTAGAGAGACAGCTGATATCTGCTAACTAGAGCAGAAAACCCCAGGATCATGTACTAGTTAGAACATTGAAATGGCAATTTTGATGAGTTGCTGTAGGCTGAGAATATACAATGTGAATCAGACACTCCTAGGGCCCTCAGTTTTAAGGGAATCTCCTCATATTCATGTGCTTTAGCTGTAGGAATCCCATCAGATTCTCACACTGAAAAATCCAAGAAATATCCCCTCCTGGCTGTGGCAGGAGGAGAAGAAAAATCCTTGTGAAATACATTGAATCTTGTCCATAACACAATCCAGTGTTGGAGCCCTATCCCAGCTGGGAGGAGGGAATTCCTCATGCTATGGCCTCCCCTCCAGTCTTGTCTCATTTCAGAAGAAAAAAACATGGCCAACAAGAAACAAAGCTTCAAGGACATACATAGATTGAGGACAATACATCAAGGGAAGGAAGTAGGAGACTGAGAGAGAAAACAGTCAGACAACTGAAGAAATGTGTAAATGTGGTATCCCTAAGATACGGGCCCATTGATTGATGTCATGTGAGATTTAACTGAAAAACTGCAGAACATTCTTCCCTGTACCTTACCTATGCTCTTCCCTCTAGTCACAGGCCTCCAGTATAATAACAGATTAAAGAGCCTCAGACTCTTTTGGAGAAGAATAGTTACAGAAGCCCAATTGTAGACCTTTTCCTAGGTAAAGAAGTAGCTTTGGGAGAGAAAAAGAAAGTCCTCTTAATCTCTCTCCTGAGGTTCCTATCTCAGGGTTACTCGTCAGGTACTTTTTTAATCAAGAACCAACTGTCTTTGCTCAGAAAGCCCTGACCAGGCAGAAAAATAAAAATATTCACACTGGTCCCCCAAAAAATTAGTATAAAAGAATGCTAGTTATAAGTTACACGTGTTTCATGTATGTATGCATACACACACATTTGTGGTGGTTGAGATATTAGGGATACTTTTAATTTTAAAGACAGTAGAATGGTCATTTTGACAGTTTTATAAAGTTAATATCTGACTCATTTTTTTTTTTTTATTTTTTTTTTAATGTTTTATTTATTTCTAGGAGAGAGATAGAGACAGCATGAGCAGGGGAGGGTCAGAGAGAGAGGGAGTCACAGACTGAAACAGGCTCCAGGCTCTGAGCTGGCAGTCAGCACAGAGCCCGATGCGGGGCTCGAACCCACGAACCGCGAGATCATGACCCAAGCGAAAGTCGGACGCCTAACCGACTAAGCCACCCAGGCGCCCCTGACTCATTATTTTTATGTGATGCTCCAGAAAGGCATCATATAAAACAAAAATACGTCTCAGGAGATTTTTATTAAAAGACAGATGAGAGAAGGCAGGAGAAGGGCTTATGCTTGGGGTTAGGTACTTAAATTTCTGAAGGAATAAAAAAAAACGGTCAATTTACACAAGAAATATACATTAAGAGATGGGAATTTTTAATGAATATGTTTGTAAGACTTGGCCTTACATAAAATCCCTGAATTCTGTGCCTTAGGTATTGAACTTAGTTATTAACTGAAAAATCAGTAAGTTTAATTCATTGGATGACATTTTTAATGTATTTTTTTTTCACTGTGAATAAAGCTGGAGTTAAAAATGGCCTATTTTTTTTGAGGCATATGTGCCCAGCATTATTTTAGGACTTTTTGGTAAAAGCAAAGACTTTGAAATAAATGTGTTTATTGTATTTCAGATATGTCTCAAAGAAAAGTAAGTAACTAGAAAAGGTCAGCTGTAGGAAACAAGCCTGCAAGCAGCCCAGTGTAATGAATTATAACTTCTGCTTACTGTAGATGCAGAGGATGACTCCTTCTATATCTGAAAACATGTGCCTTGAAGTTTTCAATTACTTTCAGGAAACTGAACATTTCTTCCACAAAATATTTGACAAGACTCACTGAAAAATAGGATTCTGCAAAAGAATATGTTGTTGGATCACTGGAGTATGTTTGAAGGAAAAGCAAGAAGTAGGGTCTTGGCTCCTCAGAGATGAAGAAGTAACTACTCACGATGTCAAGTCCAGGGGAGTAAAACTATTGTAGTCCTTATCCTGGCATCAGATGACATTGAATGCCAGAAAAAAAAGGAAGCAAGGATACTATTTTATTTATTTGGTTATTTTAACTGTTTGCTTATTTTTTGAGAGACAGAGCATGATCAGGGGAGGAGCAGAGAGAGGGGGAGACACAGAATCCAAAACAGGCTCCAGGCTCTGAGCTGTCAGCAGAGAGCCCCATGCAGGGGCTTGAACTCACAGACCACAAGATCATGAGTTTACTTCCTGTGAGATCATGACATGAGATGAAGTTTGATGCTTAACCAACTGAGCAACCCAGGCACCCCAGACGGATACTATTTTAAATGAGAAATGAGGAAAGGCATTTTATAATGTTACATATTCCACTTATTTATTTTATAGTTTACTTTTTGAGAGGGAGGAAGAGAGGGAGAGAGAGAGAGTGAGTGAGTGAGCAGGGGAGGGGTAGACATGTAGGAAGGAAAGTTGGGGGGAGACAGAGAGAGAGAGAGAGAAAATCTTAAGCAGGTTCTGTACCATCAGCAAAGAGCCCAATGTGGGACTCAAACTCATGAACCAAATTGTGAGATCATGACCTGAGCTAAGATTAAGAGTCAGAAACTTAACCAACTGATCCACCCAGGTGTCCCATACATATTTCGGTTTAAAGTTATGATAATGCAGGGGCACCTGGGTGGCTCAGTTATTTGAACGTGTGGCTCTTTATTTTGGCTCTGTAGTGAGCATGGAGCCTACTGAAGATATTCTCTCTCTTTCTCTCTCTCTCTCTCTCTCTCCTGCTTGTGTGAATGTACTCTTTCTAAAATAAAATAAAATAAAATAAAATAATGATAACACAGGTATGAATTCCTACATATAAAATTATATGGTGACAGCAGAAATTATAGGAGATGCATGGAAAACAGACACAGACAAATCAAATGGAGAAGGAATGAGAAGAGAGCTCAAACTAATGCTTTTAATAACTTAGACAGTAAGTCCCTTCAACATCACCAAAAACACCGCTCAATATTTTCTCAAATGCCAACTACAGTCCTTATCTTATCAGAATTTTTGTCCCAATGCAAAACCCCATACAACTTGATACAATTTTGTAACTTAAATCCATGCAGTCATGAGCAAGGAGAATTAGTGGAGGCTTGAATCACCTTCTAATGCAGGGAGATCTGACATTGTTCCAAAGCTAGAATGCCATCACATCTCCCTACAGTGTAAGTATTTTCTACTCATTTTGAAGATACAGGTTAAAGTACAAATACACATTTTACTATACTAAAAAACTAAAATACCTTCTATTTCAGCTTTATCTTCTATTTTCTTTTCACCAAGAATAAATAGTATGAATACATTTTTTCTAGTGAATAGAAGTGTCTCTTTTGTTTAATACTGTTAAGGTGTTTTTGAATGCATATCCACTAAAAGCTTCAACTTTCCTAAATAAAAGTTAAATGCATGTTAATGACTGATTACCTACTACCCAAGATTACTCACTAACATAGTGCTCAAGAGGAAGGAAAAATACTGAAATAATGTAAAAAACAAACAATTTTAAAAATGTCTCTTTTCATCCTGGGGATACATTATGAATCTTAGAGTATTACTACAGTTTTATGTGTAATAGGAAATTTTAATGCCCCTGAGCAACTAGGTGTCAGTTGGCATGGGAATAGGGTTAAGCATGGGAATAAACCAATATTCTCAGAGATGGCAGCAAGATGCAGCATGAACTAGGGAACAATAAACATTTTGAATCTTTCTCTTGTGTTCAGAAGACCAAGAAAACACCTGTATTTTCTCATGTATCTCAAATATAGGAAAGTAATTTTTCCAGACACAAAACAAAATTGCTAGTGTATCTCAGTTAACAGAATGTTCTAACTTACGTGATGGGTGGTGGCTTTCCTAAAATTTGAAAGAAATGTAGGTTGCATCAATTTCATAGATTTGAAACCAAATGAGTAATTTAATAAAATGTTTAAGGTGAAAATACTTATAGGGATACTAGGGGTAAGGGGTAGGAACCTAGAAGGCATTGTATTATGTGAAATAAGCCTAACTGAGGGAGAAAAATGCTATGTGATCTCATTTATATATGGACTCTAAAAAAAAAAAAAAAGAGAGAGAGAAAGTTTTAACTCATAGAAACAGAGTAGAATAGTTGTTACCTAGACTGAGGGGTGGGGAAATGAGGATATGATAGTCAAAGGATATAAGCCTTCTGCTATAAGTTGAATAAGTTCTGGCATTCTAATATACAGTATGGTGACTATAATTTAAAATACTGTCTTGTAGAAAATTTAAGAGGATAAATTTAAGTATTATCACCACACACAGTAACTATATGGTGATAAATATGAAATGATTATCACAATTAGGTTATTTAACATAAGGTATATATAAATTATTGCTATATATATAATATATTTTCATTTGTCAGCTGGGGAAAGATAATTAAAAGAACTTATACAAATATAAGGTTGATATTATTTCTATCTTAAGTCTTTGCTGGGACACCTGGGTGGCCTAGTTGGTAAAGTTGTCTGACTCTTGATCAGGGCTTGGGTCATGCACTTAGGGTCTCTGTGCTCAAGCTTGGTTTTGGGCTCTGCACTAACAGAACAGAGCTCCCTTGGGATTCTCTCCATCCCTCTATCTGCCACTCACCTGCACACTCGTGTGCATCTGTTCTCTCTCTCTTTCAAAATAAATACACATCAAAAAAAAAGTCCTGACATAGAATGTTTTTGCAGGTTACTGTTATTAACAATTACATACTATTGGTTTAGTACTATTTAATCACATACTACTGGTTGAGAATTCTGTTTAAGAATAATAAATGTGAAACCATTGGCTTATCAAACTCTTTATTCCAGGATATACCCTATTTATGGCACAATTATATTGTACTATATGAAACATTGTCCTTTATATAACTACATAAATATTGGATGCAAATAACAGACTGCTAGATATTCTTAAGTACTGTAAGCTATTTAGGAAGTTACTGGTGAAGTGAGGAAATAGATATCTTCCCTCTTATTAGTAGCCGGAATTAACATGAATACATGCCGATTCAGTAAAATATTCATTATCTCTCTATAAATACACATTTATTGCATTAAAGAAAGAAAAAAATGCCACCTTTTGAATTTATAGTTGACAAAGACAAATTTAGTTTTGTCTTCCTGATTTGAAAGTATATATAATTTTCAATGTAGAGAAATGAAAACCATTCAAATCTGCCATTTTGCTTTATTTCTCTGAGTGCTATTTTTGTAACTGACAATTCAGTAAACTGACCTACTTTTTCTGGAGGTTGTAAAATAAATGTAACACCTTTGTACATGTTAATGTAATTGTTCTGCATAAAAAAATTAAGTTAAAATTTATATTCATAATTAGACTGATATCCTACCAGGTGAAAAAGATAAACTAAAATCATTAGAAACAATGAAACAAACAATGATGGTATACTAATGTATACAGGTCAGTTGTGGTAATAATTTGGTAATAACTTTAGTAAAATACTATAAATTTGAAAAAGCATGCCTCATGCGTATGAAATTCCATTCCATTAGTTCAAAACAAGTTAAATAATCCTCGTTGGAGATACCTAGATAAGAATATAATACTGAGAAGTTCAACTAATTTTTAAGTTTATTCATTTTGAGAGAGTGTGAGTGGGGGAGGGTCAGAGAGAGAGGGAGAGCGAGAGAATCCCAAGCAAGCTCCCTGCTGTGGGGGTGGAGCTCATCATGGGGCTTGATCTCACAAATAGTGAAATCATGACTTGAGCTGAAACCACATGTCAGATGCTTAACTAACTGGGCTGCCCAGCCCAGGTATCCCAGAAGTTTAACTATTTTGATACCAACTTTATCAATTGCATTTAAATTCTATTACATCAGATCAGGTTATCCAGCTAATCCTTGTTTGGTCCTAAAATGGTAGCAAACACATAAATCTCTTTCCTTGTCTCCTAGATCCCCACCTTCATTCCTGTGTCTCCAGCTGATTAGCTTCAGACTATCCATTCCTCTATTATTTTTCTTTTGTGAATACAAAGCACTAATTCCCAAAATGAGATTTTTGTTTGTTTTTGTTTTGCAATAATTTTGTTTAGAGACTTGGTCAAAAATGCAGACTCTCCTGGAGAACTTAAAAAAGGGAGAGACAAAAAAGAGAAGGGGCATGGAAAAAAGCTACCTTGTCTGCTGACTAGCACGTGTTCAGCAGGACTGATTTTTTTATATTCATATAAATGATAAATACGAAGCTGAAAGTGCTGTCAAAAGATAGGCATTTACCTTTGCATTGCCCACATTTTTTTCTCCTCTACAATGATTTTATTATAAATATATTCTTTGGAAATAAATATCATATTCAAGACTATCTACAAACTTATTCTAAAGTAATATATCTGGAATCAGGAACCACTTACAAGCAGAGATAAATAGCAAAGTCACCTGCATGCCATAATAAGTGCCTTTTCCCCAAGAGGTAACAGAAGTTTAACAGGGAATATCCATTTCTCATTAGCCTATTCGATTACAACAGGTTTTGAGTTTAATTTTCACTTCTTCACTAATCTGAACTCCTCTACTCAGTCATAAGAAGTAGAATGGAAAGACATTCTTTAGAGTTCAACATTAACAGGAAAGATCTTAACTTTGTTACTGCTCAAGGACAAAATTGTTTATTACTTGCCAAGAGCATTGTCAGAGTACTCCTTCAACACACCAGCAAGATGTTCATTGTTAAGTCTTAAATCACTCTTTTTGCAAAGCGTACTTATTCCTTCTCTGAGCAGGGGCTACTTTCCTTGATCTATGTACTAAGATTAGAGTTAAGTTGTAATTTTTGAAGATTATTTAATTGATACAGTGTTTTGTGACTATATTCTTTCAATAAATATTATATGTGTGAGTATGGTACATGTTCCTATATGTAGCTTTAGTTGATTCAGTCTCATTGCTGGGAAATTTTCCATCGTATAAATTGATAACAACTTACTGGGTTTGACTGGCCATTCAGGGTGTTGCCAGTTTGGTGTGATTATGGACAATTCTTTAACAAACTTGTACATGTTTTTTGGTCATACGTGTATACGTTTTTGTTGGAAATACATGTAGATGTGGAATTTTGTGCCAGGGTTGTATATAGATTCAATTTTATTTATTTTATTACTCCTATAAGACATAATGATGTGTATTATTTATTTGGTTTTCACAAGAATGGCTTTTTTTTTCTCCCAAGATTTTATTTAAATTGAAGTTAGTTAATATACAATGTAGTATTTGTTTCAAAAGAAGAATTTAGCTATTTTTCACTTATATATAACACCCAGTGCTCATCACAAGTGCCCTCCTTAATGCTCATCACCCACTTTAGTCTATTCCCCCCCCCCACCTCCCTTCCAGGAACCCTCAGTTTGTTCTCTGAATTGAAGGGTCTCTTATGGTTTGTCTCCCTCTCTGTTTTTTTCTTTTCCTTTTTCTTCCCTTTCCCTATGTTTATCTGTTTTGTTTCTTAAATTTCACATGAGTGAAATCATATGGTATTTATCTTTCTCTGACTCTAGTTTGCTTAGCACTATATACCCTATTTCCATCCACATCGTTGTAAATGGTAAGATTTTATTCGTTTTGGTGGCTAAGTAATATTCCAGTGTGTGTGTGTGTGTGTGTGTGTGTGTGTGTTTACGTACATATATACATACTTACATAGCACCTTTTGTTTCTCCATTCATCAGTTGATGGACATTTTGGCTCTTTTCATATTTTGGTTGTTGTTGATATTGCTGCTATAAACATTGGGTTGCGTGTGTCCCTTTAAATCAGCATCTTTGTATTCTTTGGAGAAATACCTAGTAGTGTAGTTTCTGGGTCATGGGGTGGTTTTGTTTTTAACTCTCTGAGGAAGCTCCATAGTGTTTCCCAGAGTGGCTGCATGAGGTTGAATTCCCACCAACAATGCAGGAGGGTTCCCCTTTCTCTGCACCCTCACTAACATCTGTTGTTTCCTGGGTTGTTAATTTTAGCCATTCTCACAGGTGTAAGGTGATCTCTCATTATGGTTTTGAGTTGTATTTGCCTGATACTGAGTGATGTTGAGCATTTTGTCATGTGTCTGTTAGCCATTTGAATGTTGTCTTTGGCAAAATGTCTATTCTTGTCTTCTGCCCGTTTCTTTTTTTTTAATGTTTTATTTATTTTTGAGAGAGATAGAGAGACAGCATGAGTAGGGGAGGGCAGAGAGAGGGGGAGATACAGAATCAGAAGATGGGCTCCAGGCTCTGAGCTAGCTCTCAGCCCAGAGCCTGACGCAGGGCTCTAACCCACGAACCATGAGATCATGACCTGAGCTGAAGCCAGATGCTCAACCAGCTGAGCCACCCAGGTGCCCCGCTTCTGCCCGTTTCTTAACTGGATTATTTATTTTTTGTGTATTCATTTTGATAAGTTATTTAGAGATTTTGGATATTAGCCCTTTATTCAATATGTCATTTGTGAATATGTTCTCCCGTTGTACAGGCTGCCTTTTAGTTTTGCTGACAGTTTCCGTCACTGTGAAGAAACTTTTATTTTGTTGATGTCCCGAATTCATGTTTGCTTTTGTTTTCCTTGCCTCCAGAGATGTGCCTAGTAAGAAGTTGCTTTGGCCAAGGTTAAAGAGGTTGCTTCTGTGCTCTCCTTTAGGATTTTCATGGTTTCCTGTCTCATATTAGGTATTTCATCCATTTTGAATGTATTTTTGTGTATGATGTAAGAAAGTGTTCCAGTTTCATTTTTTCTGCATGTTACGGTGTAGTTTTCCCAGCACTGTTGAAGAGACTGTCTTTTTTCCATTGGCTATTTTTTCCCTACTTTGTTGAAGATTAGCTGACCATATAGCATATAGTTGTGAGTCTATTTCTGGATCCTCTATTCTTTTTCATTGATCTATGTGTCTGTTTTTGTGCCAGTACTGTACTGTCTTGATGATTACAGCTTTGTAAATGTACCTTGAAGTCCAGAATTGTGATGCCTCCCACTTTGATTTTCTTTTTCAACATTACTTTGGCTATTCAGGGTCTTTTCTGGTTCCATACAAATTTTAGAATTGTTTGTTCTAGCTCCATGAAAAATGCTGGTGTTGTTTTTATAGAGATTTCATTGAATGTGTAGATTTGGTAGTATAGACATTTTAACAATATTTGTTCTTCCAATCATTGAGCAGGGAATGGCTTTCCATTTCTATGTGTCTTTAATTTCTTTCCTAAGTGTTCTGAGTTTTTTTTTTAGAGTACTGAGTCAGATCTTTTACCTCTTTGGTTAGGTTTATTCTTGGTATCTTATGGGTTTTGGTGCAATTGTAAATGGGATCAATTCTTTTTTGTTTCTCTCTGCTGCTTCATTGGTGTATAGAAATGCGACAGAGTTCTGTATGTTGAACATAGATTTAATTTTAGAATTAACGACAAACTGTTTCTGAAAATAGTTGTGTCAATTTATATTCCCAACTGCCTTGAGTATATGAGAATTTCTGTTGATGGATATCTTCACTAACAGTCGATACACTCAGCCATCTTTTATTTTTTAATTTAAAATTTAGTTAACATATAGTGCAATATTGGTTTCAGGAATAGAATTCAGTGATTCATCATTTACATACAACACCCACTACTCATCACAAGTGCCCTCCTTGGTACCCATCACTCCTCGACCCCATCTCCCACCCATCTCACTTCATCAGCCCTCAGTTTATTCTCTAATATTAAGAGTCTCTTGTGGTCTGTTTCCCTCTCTTCTCTCCCCACCTCTTCCCGTATGTTCGTCTGTAATTTTTTTCTTCAATTTAATATGTAAGTGAAATCATATGGAATTTGTCTTTCTCTGATTGATTTAAAATTTGCTTAGCATAATACATTCTAGCTCCATCCACATCATTGCAAATGGCTAGATTTCATTCTTTTTGATGGTTGCGTGATATTCCATTGTATATACCACATCTTCTTTATTCATCCGTTGAATGACATTTCAACTGTCTCCATAGTTTGGTTATTGTTGACAATGCTGCTATAAACATTGGGGTGCATGTACCCCTTTGAATCTGTATTTTTGTATCATTTGAATAAATACCTAGTAGTGCAATTGCTGGATCTTGGGGTAGTTCTATTTTTTTGTTCGTTTTGATTTTTGAAGAATCTCCATACTTTTCTTCAGAACGGCAGCACCATTGTGCATTCCCGCCAAGTACACAAGATGATTCCCCATTCTCAGCACCCTCACCAATACCTGTTACTTCTTATGTTGTTCATTTAGTCATTCTGACAGATCTGAGGTGTTATCTCATTGTAGTTTTGATTTGTATTTCCCTGATGATCAGTTATGTTGAGCATTTTTTCATATGTTAGCCATTTGTATGTCTTCTTTGGAGAAAAGTCTGTTAGTGTCTTCTGCCAATTTCTTTACTGGATTATTTTTAGTGTGTTGAGTTTGATACATTCTTTATAGATTTTTGGATACTAGCCCTTTATCCCATATGTCATTTGCAAATATCTTCTCCCATTGCATAGGCTGTCTTTTAGTTCTGTTGATTGTTTTCTTCACTGTGCAGAAACTTTTTATCTTGATGAAGTTTTAATAGTTCATGTTTGCTTTTGTTTTCTTTGCCTTCAGAGACATGTCTTGTAAGAACATGCATTAGCCAAGGTCAAAGAGGTTGTTGCTTATGTTGTTCTTAGGATGTTGATGGTTTCCTGTCTCACTTTTAGGTCTTTCTCCATTTAGGATGTATTTTTGTGTATGGTGTAAGGAACTGGCCCAGTTTCATTAGTCAGCATGTCACTGACCATTTTTTCTGACACCATTTGTTGAAGAGTTTTTTCATTGGCTCTTCTTTCCTGCTTTGTCACAGATTACTTGAAAATATACTTGTTGGTCCATTTCTCAGTTTTCTTTTCTATTTCATTGATACATTTGTCTGTTTTTGTGCCTGTACCATACTGTCTTGATGACTATAGTTTGGAATCCAGAATTGCGTTGCCTCCAATTTTGTTTTCATTTTTCGGATTGTTTTGGCTATTTGGAGTCATTTGTGATTCCTCAAAGCTATCTTAATTGCAGAAATTCTGGACTAAATATTTATATTATGTGTTATGGTATCTTACTGTGGTAATTTTGATTTTCTCAGAATATATTAATCTACTCTTCATGGGTTTTTTTTTTTTACTATAAGGATATCTTCTGTGAAGTGCCTCTTAAAATCCATTTTCTTTAGGGTTTCCTATCTTTATATTACTAGTTTGTAGTTATCTAGTTGAGATGTGAATATGTTGTTTAATTCATTGTTAGATTCCACTTAGCAAATTTTGTTTCAATCTTTAGTGGTGTCAGTTGATAAATAAAAGTTACTAATTTTGATAGAGTACAATTTATATTTTATTGTACCATATTTTGTATCCCCAAATATATTTGCCCAACTCGAGTTAATGATGATGTTGTTCTATGTTCTTTCATGGATGATTTGTTGTTTTTCTGCTCAGAATATTATCAGTAGGGGCACATGGGTGGCTCAGTTGGTTAAGCATCTGGCTTTGGCTCGGGTCGTGATCTCACAGTTCGTGAGTTCGGGACCCACATTGGGCTCTGTGATGAGAGATTGGAGACTGGAGCTTGGTTCAGATTCTGTGTCTCCCTCTCTCTCTGACCCTCCCCTGCTCTAGCTGTCTCTCTCTCTCTCTCTCTCTCTCTCACTCTCAGAAATAAATAAAACATTTTAAAAATTACAAAAAAAGAATGCTATCAATAATAGTCCTGGAACCAATACTTGTTTGTGGTGTGAAATAGGTCTTAATACAGTTTTCCTCTATAGATATAAAATGGTCCCCATACTGCTATTGAAAATATCATTCTTACTCCCACTTTTCTGTATTGCTAAATTCTGCATAACACAAATACTTAAACAGGAATTGATCGGGTTCTTGCCTGTCTGTCATCTATCTCTTTGCTTATCTCTGGGCCAATAGTATACTACCTTGATTTTATAGTTTTAATAAAGCTTGTAGTATGTTCCTTTTAAATTTCTTTTCAAAAATGTCTTAGTTATTCTTGTTAGTTTCATTTCCTTTTAAATCATAGAACTGGATTATTTTCTCCAGAAAAGTCAATCTGTGACATCAAATGTACAAATCAATCTACATTTGGAGAGAACTGACATTAAACAAACCCAATCTAATATCGTTATATAATTCTTTCATAATGTTCTTAACTTTCTTACAATACTGTCTTATTTTTCTTAATGTTTATTTAGTTTTGAGAGAGAGAGAGAGAGAGAGCGCAAGTGAGAGCAAGTGCACAAGCAAGGGAGGGGCAGAGAGACAGAATGAGACACAGAATCTGATGAAGGCTCCAGACTCTGAGCTGTCAGCTCAGAGCCCAACATGGGGCTCAAACCCATGAACCATGAGATCATGACCTCAAGTCAAGTTGGACACTTAACTGACTGAGTCACCTGGACACCCCTACGATACCATCTTATAATTCATAGAAATCTTGTACATCTTTCCTTAGCATTATTGAGTACTTCTATGCTATTTTAAGGATATCTTTTCAAAAATGGTGTTTGTTACATATGTATAAAATATAGCTGATTTTTGTCTATAGCAGTTATACTATCATGTCATATGTCACAGTACTTCCTTAGAATCTTTATACCTGATTTCTTTCCTATCTGATTGTACAGGACCTTCAGTACTAGATATACTAAAATTGGTCAAGGTGGGCATCCCTTAGTTGAATCTTGATCTCTGAGAAAAAGTGTTCAGCATTTCATTATTCTGTGTGTTTACTATATGTTTAAAATTGGCTTTATTTTTGTATGTGAACTTTATTAAATTATGTAGCTTGCCTTTCCTTCCAATAAGTATATCTAATAAACAAAACTAAATAAAACTTACTAAGACTTTAAAAAGCTCATGAATAGGGGTGCCTAGGTGGCTCATTTGGTTAAGCATCTGACTTCTTCTCAGGTCATGATATTGTAGTCCTTGAGTTTGAGCCCCGTGTCCGGCTCTGTGCTGACAGCTCAGAGCCTGGAGCCTATTTTGGAATCGGTGTCTCCCTCCCCACCCCCCAACACCTCCTCAGCTCATGCTCTGTCTCTCTTTCAAAAATAAATAAATGCTAAAAAAAATAAAGCTCACGAATGGTTTTTAAATGTAATCAAATTCTTTGTGTGTTCAGATTATCATGTAGTTTTTCTTTTTTAATTTATTTTTGAGAGAGAGAGAGAGAGACAGCATGAGCAGGGGAGGGTCAGAGAGAGAGGGAGATACAGAATCCGAAGCTGGCTCCAGGCTCTGAGCTAGCTGTCAGCACAGAGCCTGACGTGGGCCTTGAACCCATGAACGGTGAGATCATGACCTAAGCAGAAGTCAGATGCTTAACTGATTGAGCCACCCAGGCACCCCGTATCATATAGTTTTTCTTAATTGTATTTTTGTATTAAATTGTAGTGGTTGGTATTTGGGTATGAAGTCATCCTTGACTTTCTGATGACAATGGCTGCAAGCCAAAAACCACCACAAAGACCTCTATATTTTAACAATTTGGGTTTATTGATTCTTACAGCAAGGGAGAACACACACCATAGAAAGCTCCTGAATGTTTCAGTAAGGGGCTGTTAGAAAGAATGTATAAGGTTTGGAAGAGTTAGGCGATTTTTAGTAGCATTCAAGAACACCAGAATTTGCTTTTTGTTGAATGCTTTCAGCACAGGAGGCAATTTTGTGATTGGATATTTTAATATATTCTATCTAAAAAGTGAAAGATTTAGCCTTGTTTTGTTTCTGTCATTTGTAGTGGAGTGGCAAAAGTTAACCAATCTCAGGCAAATTTTGAGTATTCTGTTCTATAAGCAATGTTGTTGTTTTAAAACCACTTTATTGAGGTATCATTGATGTAAAACGTGTGTGTTTAATATATACAACGTGATGAGATTAGAGATTATACACATGAGGATGGAGAGATTTTTTTTCCAAAATTCTTTGTCCTTATATTTTGCCAGTTTTACTATGATATGTCACGTAGAAGATTGATTAAAGTTATACCTGAGGGGAGTTCTCTGTGCCTCTTGGATTTCCATGTCTATTTCCTTCCCCAGATTGGGGAAGTTCTCTGCTATAATTTGTTCAAAGACTCCTTCAGCGCCTTCCCCTCTCTCTTCCTCTTCTGGAATTCCTATGATATGGATATTGTTCTGTTTGATTGTATCACTAAGCTCTCCAACTCTCCTTTTGTGTTCCTGGATCAGTTTATGTCTCTTTTTCTCAGCTTCCTCTTTTTCTATAATTGTGTCTTCTAAATCGCTTATTCTCCTTTCTGCCTCTTCAATCCGTGCATTGGATGCCTCCAGTTTATTATGTATCTCGTTTATCCCATTTTTTAATTCACCATAACTATTTTTAAGCTCCATAGTCTTTGTAGCAGTTTCTCTGATGTCTTCCATTCCTTTTTCAAGCCCAGTGATTAATTTTATGACTATTGTTCTAAATTCTTGTTGGGTTATTGCTTATATCTGTTTTGAGCAATTCTTTAGCTGTCATTTGTTCCTGGAATTTCTTTGGAGGAGAATTCTTCTGTTTTGTCATTTTGGTTAGCTTTCTATCTCTTGTTAATTTTAAAAGCTTGTTATACACTCTGCCCCTGTGAGTTCTGCCTTATTAGAGAGGGCTCTTTGACTGTCTAGGGCCTGTCTACTCAGGAAGTGTTCTTTGAATGCTGTCTCTTGGTTTCTCTTGTTGAGACTTTGATTATTTTGTTTCCCTACTTGTAGTGGTATTTGGGACTCTCCACCATGTGTAGTTTGGCTTGTTTCTTGAGGTAGCCCTGCTTGAAATTTTTAACTGCTTTAATAACAGGAGAAGCTGTTACCAGGAGAATATCTTCTGCTCAGAACAGGTAACACCCGTGATGCCACCACCAACTACTACAAACTTTCCTGTTGTTGAGGGAGGGTGCGCTGCCTCCATGACCTCTTACTCCTAGTGGTTTACTGGTAACTGGTGGGAGAACCGCTGGAGTTCGTACTCTGGGAGCGGAAGTTGAGGGTTTTTTTTTTTTTTTTTTTTTTTTCCTGTAGTGGACTTGTCTGATGTTGGTGTGCTATGGAAATTATTTACTTTGAAATTTTTTTAATGTTTCTTTATTTTTGAGAGAGACAGAGCATGAGTACGGGAGGGGCAGATGGAGAGGGAGAGATAGAATCTGAAGCAGGTTCCAGGCTCTGAGCTGTCAGCACAGAGCCTAATGGGAGGTTCAAAATCAAGAACCGTGAGATCATTACCGGAGCTGAAGTCGGATGCTCAATTGACTGAGCCACCAGGCACCCTTGAAATGATTTATTTTCAGAACTATGAAATGAAAATCTAGGTGTGCTTACCAGGATATCTGATGTCAAATCCTAAACTAGGCCAGTGCCTGGATGGCTAAGTCTGCTTTTGTTTTTCTCATTAGAATTAATGTAGTGTGGCCTGGTTTTTATGGTACCGTTTGGTTTCCTGATTTCATTTAGGATTTTCATCAATGCTCAGGAATAACATTGACCTGCAGCTTTCAGAATGTCCTTGTCAGATTTTGGTATCATGTTTGTGTTGATCTTTCAAAAGTGAGCTGTGGACTGTCTTGTTTTTTAACTTTATATTTTTAGAAGAATTCAATATAAGAATTTATTGCATAATTTCTAGGTGCTTTTATTGTATCAAAATATATAATTCCCCAGTGAAAAGTAAAGATAATATATTATAATTTATAGAATGAGTTAATAACTACAAACATGAATTGGTTTAAAGCAGTTCATTAAAAATATCCTACATTAAATTATAACAAGTAAATCCCATGTATTTCTATGTGTCCGTCTATTTGAGTAGATTCACCACATTTTTAGTCTCAATTACTATATTGCAACTAACAAAACTGCTATATTGCAACTAACAAAATATGAAAATACTCTATTATTTGCAAAATAGCTAACTGTATGCTAGTTATTTCACTCAGTCTGATAAAAAATATGATTACTTTCAAATTTACTAATAGAAAAATCTGTGACACTGGCTTACACTAAACCTGTTTTCTAACTATTCTATAGTAAGATTGCCCTCCTAATCAGTTGATAGAATGGCATAACTGGAGTTCTGTTAACTCTCTGGTGCGATTGGCTTTGGGTAAGGGCATTTTTCAGTTGTTGAGGAATAACAATGCCACATAAACTTAATATCCAACGCTTTAGGTTTGTTAACAAAGCAATGTTAATAATGTATAGCTGCTACAACAGTACTTAAGATAAACTATCAGTTATCACACCAATTGTGACAAGTCAAAGTAAGCGCTTGCTCGCTCTCACGTGTTCTCTCTCTCTATCTCTCTCTCTCTCTCACACACACACACACACACACACACACACACACTAAACTGGTGAAATCCTAAGGCTGGTAAATTGTATCAATGACAATTTTCTGGTTATATTTTATTAAGCAAGTTATTAGTATTGGAGGAAAGTGGATGAAGGCTATGCAGGATCCATCTGGATTTCTTAAAACTGCATGTGAGTATACAATTCTCTCAAAAACTTCAAGACAAATAAGATGTTTTTCATGTTTGTTTGTTTATTATGAGGGATAAAAAGGGAGGGAGAGAGAGAATCCCAAGTAGGCTCTGCACTGTCAGCACAGAGACCAATGCAGGTTTCCATCTCACAAAATGGGAGATCATGCCCTGAGTCAAAATCAGGAGTCAGACTCAGCTGACTGAACAATCCAGGCACCCCTCAAGACAAGTAAGATTTAATAAGTGAAATATGATTGAGATAAGTGATGCAAATAGAACATATAAAGTATTTTCACATTGTGATATCTGTAGTTTAAAGAAAGACCTCAGAAACCAGAAGTATTGACTCCATTTTCTAGTTAATTGGAGCACTTACAATTAAAATGATCCACTCATCTTAGTTTGAAGGAATGGCTAAAGAAGATGCTTGAACCTCCATGTAATAATACATTTTCTCATATTTTAAATGGTAAGTTAATCTCAGAAACAAAAGTAAAGATTTTTCTTACAGTTGATTAAAAAAAAAATTTTCAAAAGAGCCATTGGTATAAGTATGACCCTTCAATATTGTTATATTTTATTCTTATCAATTGCAGTTTTTTAATCTCAATTTTAAGAGTGTATCAACTATATGTTAACATTCAGTTACCATAAAACAGCTAAGAAGAGTAGGGCAAAATCCGTGTTGAGACCCTAAAATAATAGTGTGTGTATATTTTTTAAGAGATAGAGCATTTTAGTGTAGACACTTGAAACCACTTTCTTTTTTCAGTATATTAAACCAGTATAGTCACGTTCCACCCCCCTCCCCCCGCCAAAAAATATTATAGCATAATAGGGGAGAAGAAATGTCATAGGAAGCAGGTTGACAGTAGTAAAATGTGAAAGCCAAGAACGTGATAGCAAGAACAGAGGGTAGAAATTAGAAAAGCTAGACTAAACACTCATTAGTACAAAGGCAAGCAAAAGATTAATCATCAAATGATTAATGAGAGCATCAAAAATCTCACAAGCAGTAAAGTGATACATCATTGATCCTGGATCATTAAAAGTTAATGATTAACAACCATTTAAGATTAAGGATAAATAACCTGTTTGTGCAATACTTTTAAAAATTTTCATTCTGTGTATATTAAGCATTGGGGGTTTTATTTTGGGGCCTATAACAATTTTTTGAGGTTGGATATACGGATATTTTCACTTATTTAGAGAAAAAGAAATTTAGAGAAGATAAGATTTTCACAAGGTAACTGAACACAAAAGCTGAAAAACTGGAATTGAAATTATTTACAAATGTAAGCTACTTTGAGTCTCCCTAAAGTATAGTGGTTTTCTATTGCTTGAGGTCTCATATTTGCATGCTTGGGGTTTAGTATTGATGCTTAAAAATTCTCCTAAGTAGAAAATTTTATTCCCATTATTTTCTGAGATTATGGTTTTTGTTTTTAGTAAATTTAGCTGGAAACTATTTCTCAGTTCCTCTGGACTTAGTGCGGTGACAGACTCATGCTGTAATGGTGTTTTAAAAAAGAAATTACCCATATATGTAAGATTAATAGTAGATTTCTGATGGATAACAACTACAACAACAAATAGGAACAATTCAGTTTGAGGCTGAGGGAGTGTGTATTGAAAATTCCTGATGATGGACAGTAGGTTTACCTTGGCTAGGCATATATACTCCATGACTTAAAGCCAAACCAATGAGCTGGGCTACGACTCAAAGAGTTACATTGTGAGCTGTCTTTCAAAAAGAGAAACAACATCTCTGGTGAGGTGAGAGAGAGATTAGTTCTTGAAAAGCAGAGAGAAAAAGAGCAAAGCTTTCATTCAGCCTTGAATGAATGTACCAAGAAAGTATTATAAAAACTGAAACATTTCCAGACTGTTAATGGCATTCCTGCTGAGAGTGTAAGTTCCTGGAGTGTGCAAAGGAACTCAGAAGAGTGGTCTCCCAGACAGGAAGATTGATTCTGTAATTCTCTACCAGTACTACAGGCTGTCAGCATGATTGCACTTGTTTCTCTAAAAGCATTAGCAAGACAATTACCGATTATTTCACCATGGCATTTACATGTTTGTGTCCATCTATCCCTGAAGCCCAGGAAATTGATAATGCATTGCCCAACATTTTTGCTGTTCTATGTTGGGTATCAGGCTGCCAAAGGAAAATCTGATGGCACTTGGGAAAATCAAGAGCTTGCCAATTTATCAATTAGGTACACAGAAGAGGAAAAGTTCATCAAGTATGCTTGGCAGAGAAGAAATCAGAATGGGCTTTCTGGTTTAAGAAAAAAAGATACTACAGGTATTTTGGTCAGTATGGAACAAAAGAATGGGCAGTTTTATATTTTAGTCTTTTTAATAGACTAAACATAATCACGTCTGGTAGTTTAAAAAGTTTTAATTCCAGTGTAATTGACATACAGTGTTACATTAGTTTTAGATGTACATTTTGGTGATTCAACAATTCTATATAATACTCAGTGCTCCTCACAGTGAGTGTACTCTTAATCCCTTTCTCCTGTTCCAAGACACCTCCCCTCTGGTAACCAGCTGTTCTCTATAGTTGAGTCTGTTTCTTGGTTTGTCTTGTTTTTCTTTGCTCATTTTTGTTTCTTTATTGCCACATATAAATGATATCATACGGTATTTTTTTCTCTGACTTATTTCACTTAGCATTTTACTCTCTAGCTCCATCCATGTTGTTGTAAATGGCAAAATCTCTTTCATTTTATGGCTAATATTCCATTGTATATACCACCTCTTCTTTATCCATTCAACTATTGATGGATACATGGGCTGCTTCCATAATTTGGTTACTGTAAATAATGCTGCAATAAACATAGGGTTGTATATATCTTTTTGAGCTAGTGTTTCCATATTCTTTAGCCAGGAGTGGGCTTATTGGATCATATGGTAATTCTATTTCTATTTTTTTTTTTTTTTGAGGAATCTTCATACTGTTTTTCACAGTGGATACACCAGTTTGAATTCCCAACAACAGTGCATGAGAATTTCTTTTTTCTCTGAATCTTTGCCAATGCTTGTAGTTTATTGTGTTTTTTATTTTAGCCATTCTGTCAGGTGTGTGGTGATATCTCATTGTGGGTTTTATTTGCTTTTCCTGATGATGAGGGATATTAAACACCTTTTTGGGTGTTAGCCATTTATATGTTATATTTGGAAAATGTCTGTTCATGTCTTCTGCCCATTTTTTATTTGGATTATTTGGATTTTGGGTACTGTATAAGTTCTTTATTTTAGATTCTAGTTGTCTTTTAGTTGATTGTTTACTTTGCCATGCAAAAGCTGTAATCCCACATGTGCCTGTAAATCAGATTTTGCATTTAAAGTATTGAGTAAAAAATAAAACTGGTCTTTTTATATGTACTATAATTTACTGACCATTTTCTTAATATTGGATTTTTATCATAATCTTGACATGACTTTCATAACATTGCAACTAAGGTGTTTGTAATTAATTTGATTGCTTACATCTTTATTTAGTGAAGAATAATAGAACTGTTGGGTCACAGTTACGATACTCTGAAGTCTTATGAGACTCTTAAGAAATATTGGGCCAGTGTAACTTCATAGTAATATGGTTTAGTAATGTTTAATTCCATATCCTTACGAAATTAAAATATAGCTTTTCCAGAGTTTTGATTACTACTAAATGGAACACAGTGTTCACAAAACAACCCATTTATGAAATTTTTATTGTCTCTTCTAAAAGCATATCTTCAAGTAAGATATAGCAATTGTAAAAATGTACATAATCAACTTCAGAACATCTAAATACACTAAGCAAATGCTAACAAATGTGAAGAGAGCAGTAGAAAAAAATTTAATACCTCATTGTCATCAGTGGAGAGATCTTTCAGACAGAAAAAACAAGAAAATATAGGAATTGAACTATACTTAATACCAAATTGACTTTTCAAACATACGTACAAGATTCCTTCCAACAGCAAATGCATACATATTTTTCTCAATTACACACAGTATGCCCCAGTATACTACCCAAAAGCTTGGTACACATTTAATAATTTATAATTTATACTGCAAAGGAATTTCATTTTCCAGAGGTACCATTTTTGGATCAGTGTTTGATCCTTTTTCTATGATTATTTTTTAAAAAACTTTAAAAAAAATTACAAAATAGAGGAAAATGTGAAAAAGTATACTGAATTTTTTTAACCCTATCTAATATTTTGGTGTGCACACTTTCATCTCATTCACTGAAACTACAGTCATCTCTACTTTTTCTTTTTGTAATTTTCCACATTTTTCCCATGACATTAAATGGTTATTAAAAATACAATTTTTAGTGTTTATCAATTTAGTTTGTCAAAAGGTTGTAAACGTTAAATTTAAATATTCTAAATATTAATATTTAAATAGTAAGTGTATTTTATATAGTAAGTGTATTATAGTTTTTTAAAACTTCCTAAGCAGTATTTCCAATTTTTATCTTTATATTGGTCTACTGGATTTTGCTAAATTGAAGTATGTTGAGTTATAGTGTTTTTTAACTGAATTTTTCATTCCTTATTCTTTTTCAAACTAATTGCATTATTTGATTTTTTTTTCCTCTACCACTTTATTAGGAATGTATTTTATATGTAGTATATTAACACTTTAGGTACTGTTTTTCTTTTTATGTTCACTGTTAAATTTGACTTGGGTGATTTCTCCTACATACATTTAAAAAATTAATGTCTGTGTCATGAAATCTCCCAGTACTTACATTTATAATTTTTTTGATTTTATGCTTATAAAGTACGCTTCATTATATACACCTACTTAAATATTCACCTAGTTCTTATTTTTTATAGATTTGATTTTATGTTTAATTCTTCAATATATCTGAAATTTGAAATTTTAGGTTGCTATGTGTAATATAATATAGATATATTCTATATTCTCCCATTACTGCTGCTATTTGTTTATGGTCAGGTAGTTAATCCAAACGGAAAAGAAGGCCCTAGGCCTGCTTCCAGATGGTTAATCACTGCAGAAGACAAGGGTTCACTCTGCTGATTGAGTGGCAAATGACTTGGAAGAAACCAGAGGTAGGCTTCAAAGGAGAAAAAATAAATCTACATTTAAAAAACTAAGTTACTCCTATTGTCTATAAATACTCAGACCCATACAAGATGAAGGGGACTTGGTTCCTGCTGGCCAGTATGGACATTGAGAAGTGACTGTGTGGTGGCCATATGTTAAAAAAACAATCATCCTGCAACGAATATTGACCACTGGGCTGTGTATGGTATGAACAACTGCCTGTCTGGGCGTGGCTTTGCCCAGATTTAGAATATCACATGCCATATCGTATTGCTGTTTAGAGCCCTCCTAGATTACAATTACGATTAGGTCAACACAGATACATAAATATACAAATGAAATTAGCATTCTCCTCATTTTCTTATACCTATTACTATTAGTATAACGGTCACTAGGTATATTTTAATATACGTTTTTAAAATGTTTATTTTTGAGAGAGAGAAGGAGAGAGCATGTGGGGGATGGGCAGAGAGAGAGAGGGAGAAAGAGAGAATCTTAAGCAGGCTCTGGGCTGCCAGCATAGAGCCCTAGGCTGGGCTGGGACTCAGGAACCATGAGATCATGACCTGAGCCAAAACCAAGAGTTGGACACTGAACCAACTGAGCCATTGAGATACCCCTAAATTTCTTTGTTTTAATCTGGAAAAGATAATCAGTTTTATCATGTTTTTAACATTTGTTAGAATAATATTTCTCTGAGTTACAGTAAATACTATTTAAATTTATCAGCTCTGATGGCCAGTAGAACTTCTATACAGAATCTTTTCTCTTTCCACATACTCAAAACTTTGTCCCTACAGATAACCAATTTTTTTCTGTTTATCATCTGATTTTCTCTTATTATTGTATGTAGAAGTTCTAGCTAATACACTGTATTTTTATCTTAACAAAATCATGCTCTAAAATATCTTCCATCTTCAACCAAAATACTTTTTTTAACACCATATATAATCAGCTTCACAATTGTGTATTCTCTTTCATAATTAAGGTTTTTAAAAAGCGTCCATAATTGTTTTCATTTTACTTCTGCTTTTTAGATACTTAAACAGTAATCAAGCCATAATAAACATAGGCTAAATTGTTGCAATTTCCTACAAATCTTAAATTGAAAGCAGCTACCCCTTAGCCGTTACTTGCCTTTCCAGTCCCATTTCAGTGGGACCTATTATTTATACTGCTAGTATTTATCTCCATAATTCTGTGTTTAAATAACTAAATTTGTTAAGTTCCACATTTATACATAAACTCAAGATAATTGCAAAAGCTTTATGGAAAGAGTTTTCAAATCAAAAGAGAACTTAAGCTTTCTCTTAAGTTGATTAATACAGGTAAAATATCATTAATATATGTAACAGAAAAGATTAGAAATGCCTGGAGTGATATCAGATGCCCTCACTGTCTTAATGTTTTTCCCTCCAGATAAATATTGATCAAATCTTCATGAAATATATCCCAAAAGATAATTTTACATTCCCCTTTGATATTGTTACTGTAATGAATTAATCAGTCATTCAGTCTTATCATTAGCAGTTCTGTTTTTCTTTTTCATGCACACCTCAAGTCTCTGCTAAAGGGTGTAGGCTTGAAATTAAATATTCAACTAGGAGGGACTGTCTCAGAGTAACTGCCTCAGGTAGCCTTAAATATGTACGTATGACAAATTGACTCAAGTATAGGCCTTGCAGTTCTCAGAGTACAATACTTAGATAACTTGCAGATAATATCATGGTATTGACTCAAATTTTTTTTAAGGATTCTTGTGAGTTTAGAAAGGTATAACTTCATTGAAATCAGACTGCAAGCAGAACTCATTATATAGGATTTAAGGGGCTGCTAGAAAGATAAGTTGTTACTAATGGTGGTTATTTGCTTTGGAATAATTTTACTATATTTTTAAAAGTTTTGTTTCCATGTATGGGCAGTTTTCTGTCATTCTTGAATGATCTTTATTTTTTTTAATTGTTCAATTTAAAATTTTTAATATTTTTTTAATTAAAAAAATATTTAGTTTTGAGAAAGGGAATGCGAGCAGGGGAAGGGGAGGGATAGAGAAAGAGGAAGACACAGAATCCAAAGCAGGCTCCAGGATCTAAGCTGTCAGCACAGAGCCCGACATGAGGTTTGGGCTCATGAACAATGAGACCATGACTTGAGACCTGAGCCGAAGTCAGAGTCTTAACTGACTGAGTCACCTAGGTGTCCCATGCTCTGTCTTTAAACTCAGTTTAGGTACACTTGGGTGGCTCAGTGGGTTGGGTGTCTGACTTTGGCTCAGGTCATGATCTCACTGTTTGTGGGTTCGAGCCCCACGTCAGGCTCTGGGCTGATAGCTGGCTCAGAACCTGGAGCCTGTCTTCAGATTCTGTATCTCCCTCTCTCTCTGACCCTCCCCTGCTCACACTGTCTGTCTGTCTCTCTCTCTGTCTCAAAAATAAATAAAACATTAAATAAATATGTGAATAAACTCAGTTTAATAGATTATGCTTCTTCAAACTACAGTGGGACATCCTTTAAGTGATAAATTGTTCTGATCCTTTAAAATTCTAATAAATTGAGTTCTTTTAATTTTATTGCAATTTAAATATATATAAATATATGTATATAAAATATAAAAACACACATATAAAATCAGACTCTAAAATTTTAATCTATATATGTATATTTTACATTATATATAATCTTTGTATCAGGTTTGTTCTCTTAATTTTTTTAATGTTTTATTTATTTTTGAGAGCAAGAGAGTCAGATTGCGAGTTGGGGAGGGGTGTAGAGAGAGGAGGAGGCACAGAATCTGAAGCAGGCTTCAGGCTCTGAGCTGTCAGCACAGAGCCTGATGTAGGGCTCGAACCCACGAACCATGAAATCATGACCTGAGCCAAAGTCGGACACTTAACCATCTGAGCCACCCAGGTGCCCCTTGTTCTTTTCATTAAAATAGTCCTTGATATCCTCTCCTAAAATCTTCATATAAAATTCATTTAAAATCTTAGATATACATATATTGTCTTTCTTTGTGTTTGTGCATATATATATACATATATATGTAAATTTTTTATTCTGATTTTTAATTCTGTTGGTGAATGTGGGAAGAATGTATGATAGATATTGCCAGTCTATGGTGCTGTTAAAGAATATGCATATGAGGCATTATATATATATATATATGAGAGATTAGATGTATATTTCTTATGCATGAGTAGATCTATTTCATTTTTCCCCAAATAGCCATTTTTCCTAGAACACCTCTTCCTCCAGTTTATATTGGTTTCTCTGTGGTTTTGCTGCACAATTGTCTCTGTGGCAGAAATTTTCTTTTCCTCTTGCCAGTTAGACTTCTTATTTCCTAGATTCTTTGTCTCTTTTTTTTTTTTTTTTTTTTTTGATGGAGCAAATCTAATCTTCCCGAGTTCCCTGAGAACAAGTGAATGGGAAATATTGTTTCCTTGAGAAAGGAATACAAAACACCCATCTTTGTAGTTTGGCTTAATATAGGTAATAGTCAATAATTTTTAACTGAAAATTTTAAGTCACTTTATTGATATTTCAAGTTATGATATCTAGTGCTTTATGGTTCTTGACTAGAGAAGGTCAAGTTATTTTTCTCTCTGTAAGATTTTTGTTCTTCATCCTTGGTGTGTGTTCTAAAATTTCATGATCTCTATGCCTTATGGTGTGACTTTGTGAATTTAAGTGTATGTGGACTTACAACAAGTTTGTAGATAACTTCATGGGAACAATTACTGATACCTGATTTTTTTTAAACACATTCTATCTAAACTGATTGAGTGCCTAGTTCTATCCTTGTCACTGATCCTTATTCTTTAGAATTTGGTAAAAGTCTGTTCATGGGCCAGAGAAATAGAATACGCGTTCTCTAGGTCCATAAATGTGTCTTTTTGCCTTAGTTTTTGTTGCTCCTACTCAAGAGGACCTTGACACACAGATCTGAACACAAGTTGTTTATTGGAGAACCCTGGAAGGGCATTAGGACAGTGAGAAGGACAGGTAAGGGACTCACCAAAGTATGTATTAGACACTGGATATTATCAGCATCCACTGTAGTTATCTGGAGCTTCATCTCTCTGTGGAACTATGTGTCTCTATCCCCAAGGCACCGATTCTCAAACATTGACAGTCCTACCTGTGGGCCAAAGGAGAATCCCCAGGCTGAGTGCTAGAGACAGACGTCAGAACGGGGGCTGCATTTAGAGACATTCTGGGCTGAGTGGATGTTAGGTAGGGCACCTACTACTTCAGTCCCCTAGAATAGTACCAATGATTTAATATAATACTCAATAATATTTTTGTTCTATATGTGCTGTTTTAATGAATATCAGCTTGGGCCATAGAGCATAAGGAAGAATCTGACCTATGCTTTAGTTTAAGTGGGTTCAAGTTGAACATCAGGAGGACACTTGAGGGAAGACTCCTCCATAAGTAGGAAATGTTAGGTCACTCTTTTGAGCATAACACTTTTGACCTTAAAATATACGAATTTTCCTGAATTTACATCATTTGAATATAGGCCCCAAGAAGTTACTTTTTTGTAGCCTAATCTTTGTATTCAATATACTTGAGACAGTTTGATATTTATAAACTGCTACACCATTGAACATCATTCTTCCGAATTCTTTATTGTAGCAATACTTTTTACAAGTGCGGCATATTTAGGATAATAATTGTTTTCAGAAAAGCAGATGGTAAGCTCATCACAGGGCTATTAATGTTAACATTTATTCAAAAGATCAAATGAATGTGCATGTATTATTTTCTTGGTTCAGACGCCTCCACAGTTTCTACTAGTTCTCACTCAAAAAAATGTTTCTTTAACATTTGTGTCATTTACACTACACTGCTTTGAATACAAAGTGACAGAAAAAGAACATTTCATAGAAGCACTATTTCTAGTACAGCTGCAGTATTCTCCTTGGAGACCCTTCTAATTTTTACCAAATTAGTGCCATGAACCCTTGAAGAACACTTTGTATGTGCTCTAAAATCTCAGGTTAGGTCTCTTTCTATAACTCTACCTCTATCTCTACCTCTGCCTCCTACTTCCTACCTCTACACGTGTGTGTGTGTGTGTGTGTGTGTGTGTGTGTATCTGTCTGTCTTCCTTCCTCTTTTACAGTTGACTGGGTTCTGTCTCTCTCCATCAACAATTCCAAAAATGTAGGGTTTGCTATTTATAGCCATCAAAGTTTCCTGAATTGCAATTCTGGTTGTCAGTTGCCTGTAGTATTATTTCTTTCCTATGCTATGTGCTTGGCTGTCTATACCACCTACTGTTGCTGGTACCAGTTACTGAAGTTTTGAACCTATTAACATACCTATCTAATATGGTAGTTACTGGCCAGCCACAAGTGAATATTGAGCACTTTAAATGGGGTTATTGTGACAAACACAGATTTTTCTGAATTTTTAATTTTAAATTTAATTGATCTTTCAGTAATTGAAAAAACTCTTAAGTATGTTTGGAACAAGTTGATTATATGAATCCACTTTTTCACTTGCACATTTAAAACCAAAATCTAAATACAGTCATTTCCAAAGAAAATTTAACGTTGATTTGAGAAGTGCTGTAAATGTAAAATACGGCCCAGATTTCAAACATTTTCTTTATACTTTTTAACGTGGTAAATAAAAAACTTAAAATTACACATGTGGCTAGCATTATAATTCCTTTGGACATTGCTATTTTGCACTCTAAAGATTTTGAGGTACTTTTTAGCTTTAATAATATTCTGTTGGAGAACAGGACACTTTAAAAACAAATATCTTGTCAACCACTCCACAAATAGAGAAGAGTAAGGAAATGGCTTTTATTATTGAAAAAGCATGAAATCAGAACATGATGTACATCACAGGAAATCTGCTAACAATATTACACACACAAAAAAGAAGTCTCATTCTTTCATATAAGGGGATATGTACCACACATTCTTTAGGTGCTCTCAAATGGTAACTAGTCTTTAAGAAGAGGGACAGCGGCACTTGTCACATACTGTTCAATTCTCAATTCACCTGGTAACTGGGATAGTTGCCTGTGATTAATAATTGCCTTTATCTGAAAGAAAATTTCCCTCTGTTACTCAAGTAAGTATGTTTGCAACTTGGAGCCCGGTCCCAGCTAAAACTAGTCTGCCTCCCTCCCAGGGACACTGGGAGGTGGGAGGCTGTCTTTTTCATGATGACATTTTGAAGAATTGGTTCCTAGGCCCTTGAAGAACAGATTTTTGGGTTATAAAGCTGGCAAGAGATCTATTTAGCTTTAAAAAAGATTTACTTAATGGGTGCTTGGGTGGCTCATGCAATTAAGCATCCAACTCTTGATTTTGGCTCAGGTCATGATCTCACAGTTTGTGAGGACTCTGTGCTGACAGTGCAGAGCCTGCTTGAGATTGTGTGTCTCCCTTCCTCTTTGATCCTCCCCTGCTTGTGCTCTCTTTCTCTCCCAAAATAAATAAATAAACATTTAAATAAATAAACATATGTATAAATAAGAAATAAATAAATACATAAAGATTGCTTACATCTTTTACATGATTTGCAGAGAAAGCATTAACACTGACAGGTTATCTAAAGTAAATACCCAGAGAAAAGGGACAGGAAGGGAAGTATCTTACCCATTTTATACCAGAGAAACTGCATATTTTTTCTTCCTACAAATTTGTATACACGCAGTTCTTAATTCATATCAGTTACTACAGTAATATATTAGGATACATGTGCTATAATGCAATTTTAAATAGGAATATTTAATAATAAATTGGAATTTTTTCCCCACATTTCCAATTCCTCAGTCCCTGTGCTATAATCACATGCGTTCCTAAAGATTGAGTCTACTGTTTATTTTTACCCTTTTATATATGTTGAGGACATTTCTTTCCTTTAGCCTGCCTTCCTTTTTTGGCAAATGGATTTCACTCATCACCTCCCCCACCTCCCTTTATTTAATTTAATTTAAATTCTAGTTAGTTAACATATAGAGTAGTGTTGGTTTCAGGAGTTGAATTTAGTGATTCATCACTTACACACAACACCCGTTGCTCATCACAGGTGCCCACGTTAATGCCCATCCCCCATGCGGCCCATCCTCCCACCCACCTGCACTTTAGCAACCCTCAGTTTGCTCTCTCTAGTCAAGTGTCTGTTATGGTTTGCCTCTCTTTTTAATTTTTTTCCTTTCCCTTATGTTCTTCTATTTTCCTTCTTAAATGCTACATAGTAAAATCATATGGTATTTGTCGTTCTCTTACTAATTTTCCTTAACAATTAATGCAAAATACTCATTTGGGTATTACTCAGGGGCACATCCACCCTGAGGTTTATAGCAGCATTACCAACAATGGTCAAATGATGGAAAGAGCCTAGATGTCTGTCACAAGTTCATCTCACTTTTTGTTTGCTTTTTAATCAGTTGGATCCTTTTTTCTTCTCTAGAAAAGGCCCAAAACTCCAGCTACAGAAGATTTTTTGGTTGTTTTTGTTGGTTATCCCAAGGGTTAGTTTGAGTTCTGGGGGGAAATTATACTCTCTGTGAATCATAGGCTTTAAGGACAAGTTAAATGGTAATTGAAGTGACCAATTTTGCAATTTCTTGTAGAGTTGATCTAAGAATGGAGCCAGTTCAGAAGAAAACAGAGCTGAGATGAAAGGAGAAAAAGAGAGGTCCATGTTTTATGGTTGAGCACTTGGATATAGCAATGACTGTACTCAGACCCCATTGTGCATTTCCTAATTAGGAGGCTTCGTGTATTTCACCTACTGCTTAAGCTGGCTGAGGTCAGATTTTTGTTTTCTTAAGGCAAAGACTTCCAATTTTTACATGTATATGTGAGACTTTGTCTTAATTTAAGGAGGCACATTCTTAATGAACACAGAAAATGATATGGGACAAATGGGTATTTTAGAGTGTTTCTTTATATCCATTTTAAAACTCTGAAGAAATTTTGCCTTACCTTTATTTTATGTATCTGGAATAGTATACTTAAAAAAGTTTCCTTTGTGTATTTGCTCCTGTCCTTATTGCTAATAAAATAATCCAGTTTAGTTGGTACAATCAGAATCTCTTCAACATAGCTACCTTCAAGCTGAATATATTACTGATTAGCATCGTAGAGGTTTACTTGAGTTAGGCATGTCTGCACTATTCGGTTCCATGAAATAACTCAATATTATTCAGATTCATCAGAAACTTTGAATTTTCTGTGGCAGACTTTCCTCTCTCGACATACAGAAAGAAAGACAATACCTCCTTCTCTTTCTTCAGAATACCTTTGAAACTTTCTCTGTATCTTTTGTTTTATATTCTTGTATGATAGATACAGTAACAAGGTAAGGCCAAGGATAGGCTCACAAAAGCAATTGTAAAATACTCACTTGTCCTCGAATCAGGAGGCATGACACCCTGTGCAGGGCTAGGAAAACACAGCAGGTTGGTTGAGAGGAGAGAAAGCACTGGGCCAGAGCTTTTAGGGGGATTTTCAGAGGGAAAGCAAAACAGGGCAGGGTAAACTCTTCAGGATTGGCTAGTTTGATAATTTTAGCAGGCTCTGAACCCTAGGGGTGTTACCTGGTTGCCTGGTACATGCCTAGACCTGGGATGAGTAAGGCAAAAGAAGATGAGATTCACTGGCCAGATAAAGGACAAATTGTTCTCAATTGATTAGTTTGCAAATCAAAGTCAAGCTCAGGGCCTTTGCTTATCTCTCTGAATTGCCTAGTCCCTGGCGAGGCAGTCTCTTCCCAGCCTGAAGAGTATTTAGGGATGTCCTAACTTTATAATAATACAGAAAAAATTAATTTGTAAAATTTAAAGAGGATATATTTCATTGTCTATTTTTAAAAATGTATATATATATATACACACACACACATCCGTGTGTGTTAGCGCGCGCGCATGTGTGGTCGCTTGGAATCTCTTCCTGGGAGAATAAATGATTTTTTTTGCTGTTATTTTAGTAATAAATCTACTACTCTGTTAGTGTGTTTATGTTGAGAGAGGTGATCATTAGGAAGGGGATTTAGACCAAGGGGTATTAAACTTTCCATGTGGGATTTCAAATACTCTCTCTCTGAGGTTTATTTATATGGTTTATGGTTTATTAATATTAATCTGCTTTCTTATACATTCATATATACACTAGTACCACACACACACATATATGTCCTATATCTCCTATAGGAATTTTTTAAATCTCCTATATACATACCTATATATGGAAGTAAAGTAATTGTGTATGTTTAAACACTTTTACCAGGAATCTCAATATCTAACATTTGTTTTACTCAAGTTTTCACTCAATTTCTTTGAATTAGAGTCTTATGCAGTGTTTGTTTTCTTTAGTAGAAAGTTTTTGCCTTCTAAAGAAACCTCTATTGATTCTGCCCTACCTTCCTACAGACTTCCAGAAAGGTTTGAAATCTAACAGGACCAAATTATGGCTCAATGTTGGATCATTGTTATGCTTATCAGTACACAGAAGTCATACCTATAGTTGTTATATATGAGTAATAGAGCCATAAAGAAGTGCCCTTTCATTGTTTTTGAATAGTATATTATGCACCACTGAAGGGAATGTATCTTTCTATCTTTAGAAGTTAAAATTATTTTGAAAAAATGAATTTAGCAGAGTTCTACTTTTTTGATATTAATATTTCTCATTATAGATTATTTTTAAATCTCATTTAAGTTTCTGATTACAACCATATTTAAATATATTTAGAAACCTGCTAAAATTACTTTCTAAATAATTTTAGATTTTCAGGAAGTGATTCAGTGCATATAAATGTATTTTTAGATGAATATTCCAGTTACATATTAATAAAAAAATTCAATGATTATGCTAGTCTTTCCTCATTTGATCTTGATATTTATCTTCTATTAAGCTATTTAGAAATTAAATTATTCTGTATGAGGCATTCTAGAAATTCAGAGAAAACATTATTTTTCTGAGTGACTAGAAAGCTATTTCAAGTATTGAATTCTCATTGATTTCAGCTTTGTGCCAGATGTACAGAGAAAGCTAAAACATCACAAAACTTAAATTATAATAGGCACAGCTTTATAATGGGAATGAATTATCTAATATAAAGCTATTTGTAAATTTAAGATTTTGAAATAATTTCCCCAAATTTCATCTTCTCTACTCATTTACTTTAAAAACAATAACTTTTAGCAGACAGAAGTATGTGACTATCCACACCAAAAATACTGCTTTGATTTTGACCAGTTCTAGAGTAGTTCTGTATCTAAATGTATGCATACCTATAAATACTTGAAATGTTGCCAGTCATAAGAAACAATCAAACTATTTTTTCCAAAACACACTCCACTTAATGAAATTAGGCTATGAAATTTCAATTGTAAACCTTGTTTATTTTCCTTTTCTTAAATTGAAGTACAACATAGTGTTATATTAGTAGTAGATATACAATATAACAATTTGACAATTCTATATATTACTTAGTGCTAATCAGGATAAAGTGTCCCCTTTTATCTATTTCACCCCTTCTCCCCACCTCCCCCATGGGCAACCACCAGTTCTCTGTATTTAAAAGTCTGCTTTTTGGTTTGTCTCATTGGTCTGTTTGCTTTGTTACTTAAATTCCACAGATGAGTAAAATCACATGGTATTAGTCTTTCCCTAATTAATTTATTTCACTTAGGATTATATCTTCTTGACGTATCCATGTTGCATATTCCAAGATTTTATTCTTTTTTATGACTAATATTCCACTGTGTATATGTATATACTATATACATACATATGCTTACCACTTCTTTATCCATTCGTCTTTAGATGGATACTTGATTTACTAAGATATCATGGCTATTGTAAACAATGCTTCAGAAGACATAGGGGTGCATATATCTTTTTGAATTAGTCTTTTTGTCTTCACTGGGTAAATACCCAGTAGTGAAATTACTGGATCATATGGTAATTCTATTTAGTCAAAAAAAAAAAAAAAAAAGGAAATCGGAAAGCTTTGAGTATCTATATGGCGATTTTTAAATTTTTGCTCAAGAAGTGTCTTTATTGTCATTTTGGGTCAAAATGCTCTCTTTTGTGTCCTCTGTTATACATTGTGGGATTTTTAGCATCCACAGTCTCCATTAGTAGCACACACTTCTAGTTTTGTCATCAGTAAATGATATAGTCACATGACTCCTGGGGATGAAATGGGGTCTCAATGGAAAATGCATGAGGAATGGTGCTGAAATGTAGGTTGCAGTAAGTGTTAGTACGTTCTTTGGCAAAGGATTGGCTAAGCATGTTGCATGCACTATTTTACATAATCTTTGCCTTGACCTTATGGATTATTAAGGAAAGAAGCAAAGGTATAATAACTTTCCTAAAAATCTCACATCTAATGAGTCTTACATCTTGGCTTTGAGCTGTTGTTTGTCTCTGTAGCCTGTGCATTTGAACAAATACTGTACACAGTAGAGATCATAAACATAGACATTCTTCCCACAAAGAGAGGGTTTCCATCTCCTCTCTTAGGATCTGAGAGTCCTTTATGGCTGCTTTAACCATGTAATAAAGAGGTAATGAAGTTGTGCTGGTTTCTGGGCCTGTGTCTTGATTTTTTTTTTTTTTAATTTTATTCTACAGACTCTGTGAAGCTTTGGATTTTTGTAACCTGACATTTCATAATTATGGCTTTGTTTTTAAGAATTTTTGTAGGGAGACAGCTATATGTACAATGGTGATGGAATAGAATACAGGGAAAGCAAGATTTTTGCAGTGCTCTGAACAAATTTGATGATTGAAGTATGGGAGAGCTAATTTGGAAAACTTTTCATAGATAATGCCATCATATCTTGAACAGATAGAGTATGGGATTACAGAAGGAGCACACTTTGGTTCAAAGCCACCATTACCTGTGTGCCCATGGGAACTTGACTTACTTTCTGAATGTCTCCATATTCCAAGTGAATATAGGCATTCAGAGAGCAGGAAGTAAATAGTTGGGAAAGGGCAGGGTATGCCTGTAGTAGGTCAGGTGGTGATTAATTACACTGGAATTGCTCTTGTGTTGATTCTCTGACTGTTCTCCTAACGCTGGCCAGCTCTTCTGGGAATTTTATCACTCTTGATTTGCTATCACAGGCTTTCCTTTGTGCTTGTCATCACCAGCCAGTCAGTCATGTTAGTAGTATATATTTGATCCCTTCCTAAAATAGTTTCTAAGCTCTTCCCCAGAGGGCTCCCATGTTTTATGCAGAACTGAGGGCATATCAAAACAACTGCTTCAGGCTTTTTTCAACTATTGATATTGGTAAAGTAGTTTCCAAAATATTATATTACAGTTGAGAATTTAATCTCCTCAGAGATGAAGAAATCTTTAGAAGGAAACATTGCTTAATTTCACACATTTTACTCAAGGCTTATCTCTGGCCTAGTCAATATGTACTCTTACATTACAAATAATGGTATTGAACTTAAGGGAAAATAATGAAAGATATGAATTAGTAAATCACTTTAAATGATAGAGAATGTCTGTTTCCTGTATTTTGAATGATGAACTATAAGTGCATTATATAAAGTAACTATAAGTTCTAGATTTTCATGCGCATTGTCTATCTATGCCTATTTACTGATGTGATTAATAGGATTCTCTTAACTCCTAATAGGATGCTGTGTTTGGATGGTAAGTTATATGACCCCTAATATTATAGAAATGTAGTAATGACTAAGAGATGTTATGTGGTTGTTAGAGACTCAACTGTGAAGAAAAAATAACATCACAAAAACAACAATCTCTCTCTCTCTCTCTCTCTGCTAAGTCTAATGATCAAAGTTACTTTAATAAAATAATTAACTATAGTTGACATTTCAACTAGAGGAAAGATGTTGGGATTGTGAATTCCCCAAATATACATAAACATTTTTTTTTGTTTTTCTTATATGTATTTCCCTAGGAAAAGAGCTTTTATAAGATGCTTTAAAAATGCTCCTACATTAAATTATTAAGAATTATTTGATTAGAATCAGTAAGAGTGGCTCTTTGGTAATATTTGGATGCAAACTGAAAGAAAGAAATTAGATAATAACAACAAAAGCAACTCATGTTTATTGAGTCCTTACTGTGTGCTAGACACTGTACTATGGTTTTACAATTATTTTTTGCTGAACACTAGAAATATTACAGATGAAGAAAATGGTTTGCAGAAAGTGCAGCCAAATTGCTCAAGATCACACAGGCAGTAAGGTGGACTCAGGATTGGAACCTCAGATGACTCCTTGATCTACATTCTTCATTATTCTTGCCTCCATTATATGGTATCAAGGGAAGAATTCAAGTTTGAACAAAGTTTTGTTGTTGTTATTTACTGATTTATTTTATTTTAATTTGATTGAGCTCTATTTGGCACATAATATTATATAAATTTAAGGTGTACAGTATATTGATTTTATACATAGATATATATTGTAATATGGTTGCCATTGCAGTAATAATTAGCATCTCTGTCACATCACATAATTAGCATGTTTTTAGTGTTTAGGATAATTATAGTCTCTTAGCAAGTTGGATTACAGCATAATGTTTTTTATATTCACTCTAGTAAGCATCAGTTCTCTAAAAGTTATTTGCTATTGCTATTCAATACATATTTGTACACTTAAATAACTGTCCTGTGCCCAGACCCCTCATGCCCTGGTAATCACCCTTTTACTCTGTTATTGAGTTGGACTTTAAATTTTTTTTGACATTTACTTACTTTTGAAGGAGAAAGAGAGTGCAAGTGGGGAAGGGCAGAGAGGGGAGGGAGACAGAGAATCCAAAGTGGGCTACAGGCACTAAGCTGTTAGCACAGAGCCTGATGTGGGGCTCAAACCCACGAACCATGAGATCGTGACCCAAGCTGAAGTTGGACGCTTAACCAACTGAGCTACCCAGGTGCATTCATTGGGGCTTTTTATAACTCACATATAAGTGATATTATACATTGTTAGTGTTTCCCGGTATGACTTAACTCATTTAGCATCAAGGTCCATCTATGTTGTTGCAAATGGCAGGGTGTCCTTTTCCCTTGTGGCTGAAAAATATCCCATTATTCATACGTGTACTATATCTTCTTGAGCAATTCATTTATTGACTGATACTTAGGTTTTTCCATATCTTGGCTATTGTAAATAATGTTGCAATGGACATGGGAATGCACAGACCTCTTTGATAATTTATTTTCATTTTCTTTGGATATATGCCCAGAAGTGGAATTGCTGGATTATATGGTAGATTTGTGTTTAATTTTTTGAGGAAATTCTACATTTTTCATAGTGACTGAATCAATTTATATTTTCACAAAAGGTGTACAAGCCCACTGGCACTTTTTATCTTTTGTTAACAATCGTAACAGGTGTGAAGTGATATCTCCTTGTTTTTTCAATTTGCATTTCCCTGGTGATTACTGATGTTGACCATAATTTTTTTGTGCCTTTTGGGCATTTTGATGCTTTCTTTGGAAAAAGAATGTATATCTTCTGCCCATTAAAAAAATGAAATTTAATTGATGTATAATATTTTTAGTTTCAGGTATACGACATAGTACTTTGAAGTTTGTATACATATAAACTGATGGCCACAATAAGTGTCTCATACCCATCTGTCAATATACAAAGTCATTACAATGTTATTGACAGTTATCTGCATGGTGTGCAATAGAGCCATAAACCTTAAACTTATTTCATATTTGGAAGTTTGTGCCTCTTAATCTCCTTAACCCATTTCATCCTCAACCCTTCTTTATCATTTTTGGCAAACAATTCCGTTCTTTGTCTCTATGAGTCAGGATTTTGTTTTGTATTTTTTTGGTCTTGTTTTGTTTTGCTTTTAGACTCTACTTCAAAGTGAAATAATACAATTTTGCTTTTCTCCACTATCTTTTTAAATTTAGCTTAATACCCTTAGGGCCCATCCATGTTGTAGCAAATAGCTTGACTGCATTATTTTTATGGTTGAGTAGTATTACATTGTGTGTGTGCACGTGCATGTGTGTCACTTCTTCCTTATCCATTCATATATTGGTGAATGCTTAGATTGTTTCTAGATATTGGATATTGTAAATAATACTGCATGAACAAAATAGGGATGCATACTCCTTTATAAATTAATTTTATTGTTTTTTCAGATAGATACCATATGATCTAGCAATTCCACATCTGGATAATTCTATTTTTAATTTTTCCAGGAAATTTCATACTATTATTTATAGTGACTGCATAGCTTATTTTCCCAGCAACAGTGAATGAGTGTTCCTTTTTTTTCCCCCAAATACTTGCCAACGCTTATTTCTTGTCTTTTTGATAATAATCATCATGACAGGTGTGAGGTAATATCTCATTGTGGTTTTCATTTGTACTTCCCTAATTAGTGGTGTTGGATATATTTTCATGTGTCTGTTGGCCATCTGAATGTCTTCAGAAAAGTCTCTACTCAAGAGTTTCTCATCAATTTTAATTTGGATTATTTGTTTTGTTATTGAGTTGCATGAAGTCTTTATATATTTTGGGTATTATCTCCTCATTGGATATATGATTTGCAAATATTTTCTCCAATTCAAGAGGTTGCCTTTTCATTTAGTGAATGATTACCTTTGCTGTACAGAAGCTTTTTAGTTTGACATAGTCCATTTGTTTATTTTGGCTTTTGTTATTTTCATTGCACTTGCCCTTGGAGTCTGATCCAAAAAAAAATTAAAACAAAACAAAATAAAAAAACCCAAAAAACATACCTAAGAACAAGGACATGGAGTTGATTGCCTGTTTCCCTCCACCCCCACCTCAGAGTTATATGGTTTCTTTTACATTCAAATCATAAATCCATTTTGAGTTAATTTTTATGTGGTATAAGATAGTAGTCTGGTTTCAATCTTCTGCATGTAGCTGTCCAGTTTTCTGAATATCATGTACTGAAGAAACTGTTCTTTCTCACTGTATATTCCTACTTCCTGTGTCCTAAATTAATTGACCACATATGCATGGGTTTATTTCTGGGATCCCTGTTTTGTTCTGTTGATCTACAGGTCCATTTTTTTCTTTTTTTCTTTTTCTTTTTCCTTGTTCCTCTTTTCTCTTTTTTCTTTTTCTCTTTCATTCTCCTCTTACTCTTTTTCTCTTTCTCCTTTTTTCTTTTTCCTTTTTCTCCTCCTTCCTCTTTTTCCTCTTCTTTTTCATTTCTTTTTCTTTTTCTTTCTTTTTAATGCCAGTACCATACCACTTTGAATACTGTAGCTAACAGGCAGCATGATCCCTCTGAAATTCTTCTTTCTCAAGTTTGTTTTGGCTATTTGGTATCTTTTGTAGTTCCATGCAGATTTTTATAATTATTTGTTCTAGCTCTGTGAAAAATTCCATTGGAATTCTAATAGGGGTTGCATTAAATCTGTATATGGCTTTGGGCAGATGGACTTTTTAGTAATATTAATTCTTCCAAACAATGATCATAGGATAGCTTTGCATTTATTTATGTCTTCATTATCATTCTTCAATGTCTTATTGATTTTAGTGTCTAAATCTTTAACCTACTTGGATAAATTTACTCATACATATTTTATTCTTTCAGATGAATTTGTAAATGGGATTTCTCTTGCTCTTAGTTTGTTATTAGTATATAGAAGGCCAACAAATTTTCTTATATTAATTTCTGTATCCTAATAACTCTAATGATATCATTTATTAGCTCTTTGTTTTTGATAGAGTCTTTAGGGTTTTGTATTTACAATATCATTTGCAAATAGTGAAAATTTTTCTTCTTCCTTTTCCATTTGAATGCCGTTTATTTATTGCCCAATTGCTGTGGCCAGGACTTCCAATAATATGTTAAATAAAAGTGTCAAGAAGATGTGGTTTATCTATACAATGGAATACTACATGGCAATGAGAAACAATGAAATCTGGCCATGTGTAGCAACATGGATGGACCTTGAGGGTGTTATGCTGAGCGAAGTAAGTCAGGCAGAGAAGGGCAAATATCATATGTTTGCACGTATAGGAGGATTAGGAGCAACTTAACTGAGGACCATGGGAGAGAAGAAGGCGGGAAATGGTGGGGGAAAGGGAGAGAGGCAAACCATGAGAGACTCTTGAATGCTGACAAAAACTGAGGACTGATGGATGTGGGGGGGGAGGGATGGGCATGGAGGAGGGCACTTGTTGTGGGGATGAGCACTGGGTGTTATATGGAAACCAATTTGACAAACTATTTGTAAAAATAAATAAAAAATTAATAAATAAGTGTCAAGAATGGGCATTCTTGGCTTATTCCTGATTTTAGAGTAAAATCTTTATGCTTTTCACCATTAAATATGATATTTGCTGTGAGTATGTTACATATGGCATTTTTTTTATATTGAGGTAAATGACTTTATACACACTTTGTTATTTATTATTTTATTTTTATATAATTTATTTTATACAGTGTGTTTTTTGGCTTCAAGAGTAGATTCCCATGATTCATCACTTACATACAACACCCAGTGATCATCCTAACAAGTGCCTTCCTCAGTGCCCATCACACATTTTCCCTGTCCCCCACCTCCCCAACCCCCACCCCCATCAATCATCAAGAGTTTGTTCTCTGTATTTAAAAGTCTCTTAGGGTTTGCCTCCCTCTCTGTTTGTAACTAATTATTTTCTTTCTCTTTCTGAATGGTCTTCTGTAAGTTTCTCAACTTCTACATATGAGCGAAAACATATGATATCTGTCTTTCTCTGACTGACTTACTTAATTTAGCATAATACCCTCCAGTTCTATCCACATTGTTGCAAATGGCAAGATTTTATTCTTTTTCATTGTTAAGTTGTATTCCATTATCTATATAAACCACATCTTCTTTATTCATTCATCAAGTGATGGACATTTGGGCTCTTTCTATAATTTGACTATTGTTGACAGTGTTGCTATAAACATGTGTCCTACGAATCAGCAGTCCTGTATCCTGTTCATGATGAGTCTTATTCCAGATTTCACTGAATTGTTAAGCAGAATTTTCATGTGATTCATTGAATTTCTTTTTTAAAATTTTTTACTTTTTAAAAATATTTATTTATTTTAAAATATTTATTCAGTTAGCATTAAACCATCCATGTTGTTGCAAATGGCAAGATTTCATTATTTTTTTAATGGCTGAGTTATATTTCTGTGTGTGTATATACACATGCAACATCTTTATTTGTTCATCTATAGATGGATACTTGGTTGCCTTTATATTGTAGCTTTTGTAAATAATAATGTAATCAACATAGTGCATATATATGTTTTTGAATTAGTATTTTTGTTTTCTTTGGGTAAACACCCAGTAGTGGAATTATGATCATTTTATTTCACATGGTAATTGTAGTTTTAATTTCTTGAGAAGCCTCTATACTGTTTTCTTGTTTTGTGTGTGTGTGTGTGTGTGTGTGTGTGTGTGTGTGTGTGTGTTTTACAGTGGCTATACCAATTTGCATTTTCACCAATAGTGCACAAGGTTTCCTTTTTTTCCACATCCTCACCGACACTTGTTACTTCTGGTCTTTTTGATTTTAGCTTTTATGACAAGGGTGAGGTGATATATCATTCTGGTTTTAATTTGAATTTCTTTAATTACTACTGTTAAGTACCTATTCATGGTGTGTTGGCCGTCTATATGTTTTCTTCAGAAAAAAATGTCTTTTTTTCCAATTTTTAAATTTGATTATTTGTTTGTTGATGTTGAGTTGTACAAGTTTCTTATATATTTTGGATATTAACCCCTTATCAGGGTTATAACTTAGAAATCTCTACTCCCATGTAGCAGGTTGCCTTCTTGTTTTGTTGACGGTTTTCTGGGCTAGGCAAAATGTTTTTATTTTGGTGTAGTCTCAATAGTTTGTTTCTGCTTTTGTGTCCTTTGTCTTAGGAGACATATTTAGAAATATGTTTCTGTGGTCAATATCAGAGAAATTACTGCCTATGTTTTCTTCTAGTTGCCTAGGTTTTCAGGTCCCACATGATGTCCTTAAGTTTATTTTGAGTTCATTTTGGGTATAGTGTAATAAAGTGATCCAATTTTATTACTTTGCATGTTGCTGTCTAGTTTTACCAGCACTCTTTGCTGAAGAGAGTCTTTTTTTTTGGTGTTTATTTTTGACTCATTTGTTAACAGTTGAGCATACATGAGTAGGTTTGTTTCTGGACTCTATATTTCTGTTCCATTGATCTCTGTGATTAATTTTGTGCCAGTAAAATGCTGTTTTGATGACTATAGCTTTGTACTATCTTTTGACCTCTGGGATTGTGGTATCTACAGCTTTGTTATATTTCAAGACTGCTTTGGCTATTCAGGATCTTTCATGGTTCCATATAAAGTTTAGGATTATTTCTTCAAGTTCTGTGAAAAATGCTCTTATTTTGATAGGGATTGCATTTAATCCACAGAGTGCTTTGGGCGGTAGAGACATTTTAACAATATTACTTTTCCCATTCTGTGAGCATGGAGTATATTTCCATTTGTTTCTGTCATCTTCAGTTTCTTTCATCAATATCTTACAGTTATCAGAGTACACATCTTTCACTTTCTTGGTTAAATTTATTCCTAGGTATTTTATTCTATTCAATACAATTGTAAGTGGGATTGTTAATTACACAGCCTGCTCATTCATTAGTAATGTGTAGAAATGCAACATATTTCTGATATTTGTTTTTTATTCTGTGACATTATTGAATTCGTTTAGGAGGACTAGTTGTTTTTTGGTGTTTTTTTTTTTTTTATAAAATCTTTTGGTTTTCTATATACCATGTCACCTGCAAAGTGTGACAATTTTACTTCTTCCTTACCAATTTGGATGGTATTTACTTCTTTCTCTTAGCTGATTGTTTTGTCTCAGCCCTCCTGCAATAGGTTAAATAAAAGTGGTGAGAGTGGACTGGACATTCTTGTCTTCTTCCTGATCTTAGAAAGCAACGTTTTTCCCAATTGAGTATGATGTTAGCTGTGGGTTTTTCATCTGAGGCCTTTATTATGTTATGTTCCCTTTAAGTCTCCTTGGTTGACAGTTTGTATCCTGAATGGATATTGCACTTTGTGAAATGATTTGTCTGCATCTGTTGACATTATCATATGATCTTTGTTCTTTCTCTTATTAAACTTTTAACTTTAAACTTTTAAATTTAAACTTTAAGAGAGATGGAGAGAAGAGCAAAAGCACAAACAGAAGAGGGGTAGAAAGACAGGGAGAGAGAGAAAACCCCAAGAAGGCTCCTCACTGTCAGTGCAGAACCCAAAGCAGGGTCCAAACTCACAAACTGGGATCATGAACTTAGTGGAAATCAAGAGTCAGATACTTAACTGACTGACCACCCAGGCACCTCTGTCCTTTCTCTTGTTGATGTGATGTATCATGTTGATTGATTTTCAAATATTGAAACACCCTTCATCCCTGGAATTAATTCTACTTGATTGTGATAAATGATTTATTTTCTAACATATTATTGGATTCATTTTACTGATACTTTTTTTGGAGATTTTGCATTATGTTCATCAGGTGCCTCTAGTTTTCTTTTTTTGTAATACCTTTGTTTGGCTTTGGCATCAGAGTAATGCTGGCCTTACAGAATTAATTGGGAAACTGTCTTTCCTCTTGTTATATTTTGGAATTCTTTGAAAATGATAGATATTAACTCTTCTTTAAATATTTGATAGAAATCACCTGTGAAGCCATCTGGTCCTGGACTTCTGTTGGGAGTTTTTAGAATTTAAATTTTAATTGTTTACTTTTCAGGGTTTTATTTAAATTCCAATTATAAAATACAGTGTAATAGTTTCAGGTGTAGAATTAAGTGATTCATCACTTACACTGATTTAATCGCTCATAATCGATCTGTTCAAATTTTCTGTTTATGATTCAGCTTTGGAGGTTTCTTTTTTTTTAATTTTTTTTTTAATTTTTTTATTTCTAGGAGAGAGAGAGACAGCGTGATCAGGGGAGGGTCAGAGAGAGAGAGAGATACAGACTCGGAAATAGGCTCCAGGCTCTGAGCTAGCTGTCAGCACAGAGCCCGATGCGGGGCTCGAACCCACGAACTGTGAGATCATGACCTAAGCGAAAGTCGGACGCTTAACCGACTAAGCCACCCAGGCGCCCCCAGTTTTGGAGGTTTCTGTGTTTCTAGGAATTTATCCAATTCTTCTAGGATGCCCAATTTGTGGGCATATGATTTTTCAAAATACTCTTATCTGTTAATGTTTTATTTATTTTTCAGAGAGAGATAGAGACCGCATGAGCAGTGGAGGGTCAGAGAGAGAGGGAGACACAGAATCTGAAGCAGGCTTCAGGCTCTGAGCTGTCAGCACAGAGCCCCATGCTGGGCTTGAACCCACTAACTGTGATATCATGACCTGAGCCAAAGTCAGACGCTTAACCGACTGAATCACCCAGGTGCCACACAAAATACTCTCTTAAAAAACTTTAGTATTACTATTGTGTTGGTTGTTATTTTCTGCCTTTCTGATTTTCTTTGAGTCATCCCTCCCCTCACCCCCTTTTATGACTCTGGGTAAAGGTTTATCACTTCTGTGTTACCTTTTATTAGTTTCCGTTTCATTTATTTCTGCTCTAATCTTTTATTTCTTTCCTCCTACTGGTTTTGTGTTTTGTTTATTATTTTCCTAGCTCATTTAGGTGTGAGGTTAGATTGAGATTTTTCTGGCTTATTGAGGTAGGCCTATTGTGCTCTATTTGCTGCAATCCAATGATTTAAACCATTGTGTTTTAATTTTTACTTGTCTCCATGTATTTTTTACTTTCCTTTTGATTTCTTGGTTTACCCGTTCATTGTTTAAGCATGCTACTTATTCTCTGTGTATTTGTGTCTTTAAAGATTTTTTTCTTGTGATTGATTTAAATCATACTATTGTGATCAGAAAAGATGCATGATGTGATTTAAGTGTTTTTGAATTTGTTAGAGTTTTTTGGTCTGTGATCTCTTATGGAGAGTGTTCCTTGTACACTTGAAAAGAATGTGCATTCCATTGTTTTGGGGTTAAATGTTCTGAATATATGCATTATGTCCATATACCCAATGTGTAATTCAAATTTCTTTTAAAAGTTTACTTATTTTGAGAGAGACAGAGACACTATGAGTGGGGGAGGAGCAGAGAGAGAGGGAGAGAGAGAACCCCAGGCAGATATCATGCAGCCAGTGAAGAGCCCAGTGTGGGACTTGAACTCATAAAAACCCAAGATCATGACATGATCCAAAACCAAGGATCAGATGCTTAATTGACTGAGCCCCCCAAGTGCCCTCCATGTGTAATTCAAAGCCAGTTTCCTTATTGATTTTCTGTCTGGTTGGTCAATCTTTTGATGAAAGTGGGATGTTACAGTCTTGTATTATTATTTAGTACTGTCAATTTTTTTCCTTTATGTTTATTAACTGTTGCTTTATGCATCTGGTACTTCCACATTGGGTACATAGATAATTACAGTTGTTAAATACTCTCATTATATTGTTCCTTTTATCATTTTGAAAAGTCCTTCTTTGCCTCTTGTTAGTCTTCATTTAAAGTTTATTTTGTCCAAGATACGTATTGCTACCCCAACTTTCTTTTCACTTCCATGTGCATGGTAAATGTTTTTCCATTCCTTCATTTTCAATCTGCATGTGTCCTTAAGTTTGAAGTGAGTCTCTTGTAGGTGGCATATAGATGGGTCTCACTTTTTTATCCACTCAGTCACCTTATATCTTTTGACTGGATCATTAGTCCACTTATATTCAAAGGAATTATTGATAGTATTTATTGCCATTTGTTGTTTTACAACAAGTTTTTGTATTTTATCTGTTCCTTTCTTTGTTTTCTGCTCTTTCCTTTTATGGTTTAATGGCTTTTTTTAGTGGTATTCTTAGGATTCCTTCCTCTTTAGTTTTTGGTGTTTCTATTTCAGGTTTATATATAGCATCTTATGGATCTAATAGTATATATTGTTAATAGTTGCTTAAGATCAAACACATTCTAGAAGCACTAAATTTTTACTCCCCATCAGTTTTTGTGAATACAATGTTACACTTTACATTTTTGATTTTTGTGACTGACTTGAATGATTTTTATAGATCTCCCTAATGTTGCTGCTTTTGTTCTTTAATCTCTGTGCTGATTTTATAAGTGATTAGTCCATTATTTTGCTTGTATTTACCTGTGAAATTTTTTCTTTTTATGATTTTCTTAATTCTGATTATGGGTTTTTTTTCTGCTCAAGTATGTCCCTTTAATATTTCATGTAAGGCTGGTTTAGTGGTGATGAACTTCTTTACTTTGGATTCTCTGGGAAACTTCCTCTCTCCTATCTTGCTGGGTAGAATATTCTTGTTAGTCCCCTGCCCCACCCCCTACTCCACCTATCTCACCAGCATGTTGAATATATCAAGCCACTCCCTTCTAGCCTGTAAAGTTTCTGCTGAAAAATCAGCTGATAGCCTTACAGGGTTTTCCTTGTATGTAACTGGTTTCTTTTATCCTGATGCTTTTGAAATTATATATTTAGCACAGGTTGTTTGTTTTTTTTTGCCACTTTAATTATTATTTGCCTTGGTGTGGACTACCTTGGTTGATTTTGTTGGGTGTCTCTGTGGATCCTGGATCTGGATTTCTGTTTCCTACCTCAGATTTGGGACGTTTTCAACTATTCTTCTCCTTCCTTTTTTTTTTTTTTTTTTAAACTTTTTTAATGTTTTATTTATTTCTGAGAGAGAGAGAGAGAGAGAGAGAGAGCATAAGCAGGGGAGGGTCAGAGAGAGAGGGAGATACAGAATCTGAAACAGCCTCCAGGCTCTGAGCTGGCTGTCAGCTCAGAGCCCAACTCAGGGCTTGAACCCACAAACCATGAGATCATGACCTGAGCTGAAGTTGGATACTTAACCGACTGAGCCACCCAGGAGCCCTTCAACTATTATTCTTGAAATAAGTTTTGTGCCCCCCATTCCTGTTCTCCTTTCAGATCCCTATAATGCTAACGATAGTATACTTGACAATGTTGCTGAGTTACTTTCCACCATTCATATTTTTTACTGTTCTTTTTCATTTTGGTTGTTCAACTTGGTTGCTTTCCATTACTCTGTCTTTTAACTCATTGATCAATCCTGTCTCTTCTCCTTAGTGCATCTTTAATTTCAATTACTGAGTCATTTACCTCTGATTGATTTTTTTCTATATTTTCTATCTTTTTGTTGAAAGTTTCACTGATATCTTCCACTTGTTTTTTCAAGTCCAGTAAATGTCTTTATAACCATTCCTTTGAATTTTTAATTAGGCATATTATCTCTGTTTCATTTAGTCTATTTGCTTCTGTTATGTTCTCTTCTTCTTTTTTTTTTAATTTTAGAGAGAGAAGGTGGGAGGAAGGCCAGTGAGAGAGAATGAGAGAGAGAAAGAGTGAGAATTTTAAGCAGGATCACTGCGCAGAGCTCGACATGGGGCTAAGTCCCACGTCCCTGGGATCATGACCTGAGCCAAATTGAAGAGTCAGAAGTTTAACCATGTTGAGGACGAAATGACACAAAGACCAAACACACACAAAAGACAAAGACACAACTCCGGCCGGAGAGAGAAAATTCTCTCCGAGCCTTCATGCGGTTTATTTTTATACCCCGGTAGCTGGACACATACCAAAATCTAAGAAACGCATCCTTTTTCCAAGGACAGGGGGAACAAATGGAGGAATTGACCACAGCATGTTTACTGAGAAGCCTGCCCAGAACTCCAGCCTCTTCCCTATTTTCGGGGAGGGCACGTTCCCTCGTTTGCGAGCGGATCATTAACCTTGGATATTGTGTGCAGGTTCTTGGCAGAACACCCTGTTTGAAGCATGCTCTACCCAAGCAGAGAGTCCCATTTGCAGGCACATCTCTGCTTCCTTAACCATTCTTTCTCGTGGTCACTGTCGGGCTCCTACAAATCAACTGACTCTCAGACACTCCTGTCCTGTTCTTTCATTTGGGACATGTTTCTCTTTCTCTTCATTTTGTCTAACTCTCTGTGCTTATTTCTATATATTAGGAAAGTCAGTTATGTCTCCTGATCTTTAAAGTGGTGACCTTGTGAAGAAGAGGTTCTGTGGTGCCCTCTAGTGAAATGCCCCCTCTTCATCAGAACCAGGTGTGTGAGAGGTGTCTTCTATGGAGATTGTGTGTGCCTTACTCATGTGAGTGAACCACATTTGCCTTAGTCCAATCACTATCAGTGTTTGGTTCCTGTTCACAAAGGGCCAGTATAGGGTTATTGTGCACCTGTATTTGGGCAATGTTAACATTCAGAATAGATGCCCTCCCTCAGCCCATTTACCTGGGCTGTGGTTCCACTGAAGTACAGGGCACTTTCCTCTCTTTCCCCAGTCATAGAGGCCCATCCTCTGATATTTGAGTGTTGCTGGAGAGATCAGTTTTCTCCAGCCCCAAACCCCATTAACTGGGATAGCATAATGGTCACTCACCACTTAAAATTTCTATCTCCTCTGTGGCAGAGGTTGCCACTGCTCTTGCTATCAAACAGTTTACCCCTAGATACCCCCACCCCTGGGAGTGGGCAGCTCTATTGAGTTTCTCTGTTCTGCCCTCAGACTTGTCTCTATTCCACTCCCATAGTGTGCTGGAATGTTTGCTCAGGCAGGTGGGACTTCTACAAAGTCCTTCTCCTCCATAGGTTTCTGTGCATAGGTTTCTGTTCCCTCTGATGGCATACAGTGAGGGTGAGTATATTTGCCAAATCCATTGACTCTATGGTGCTTACTAAAGTTTTGTTTATTTTGGGTGCTCAGGAGGGCTAGAATCCTCCTAGGTTTTTTGTTTGTTTGTTTGTTTGGTATAAGGTGCAAAGGCACTTTTGTTCAGTTATGGATGTTTAATTAGATTGAAAAAAAGAAGAGATGGGACACCTCAGTGACTCAGACAGTTGAACCTCCGTCTTTAGCTCAGGTCATGATCTCAAGGTTTGTGAGATCAAGCCCTGCGTCAGGCTTTGCACTGAAAGCATAGATCCTGCTTGGGATTCTTTCTCCCTGTCTCTCTCTCTCTCTCTGCCCCTCCCTCACTCATGCTGTCTCTCTCTCAAAAATAAGCATTAAAATAATAATAAAATAAGGAGGGATGTGAGAAAAGAGAAAAGAATTATATCACCCATGATAATGACATCATTTCTTGCTGACTTATTTTTTTAATGTTAAACATTTGAGGATGTATATATTATAAAGGAAAGACTTAACAGACAGGAAGAAGTTAAGCATAGTTAGAGAAAAAGAGCCATGGAGGAAAATGGCATAGTGTGAATAAAGGCAGAAGTGGCACTGTTTATGTTTAGCATCTAACTTTATCAACATATTTATATCTTAAAGACACATTAGAAGTTCAAGTGTCATGGGGCTCCTGGGTGGCTTAGTCGGTTAAGCGACCGACTTTCGCTTAGGTCATGATCTCGCAGTTCGTGGGTTCGAGCCCCGCGTCCGGCTCTGTGCTGACTGCCAGCTCAGAGCCTGGAGCCTATTTCAGAGTCTGTGTCTCCCTCTCTCTCTGACCCTCCTGCTCACGCTGTCTCTCTCTCTCTCCTAGAAATAAATAAAAATATTAAAAAGAAAAAAGTTCAAGTGTCCTGCAGAGGAAGCCCAGCTTTATTAGAAATAATAAAAGCCACTCTTGTTGCACACTTAACAAGGCACTATTAGTATTATATATATATATTAGTATTATATATATATATATATTGCATGCAATTATCTGATTTAATCATATATTAACTAATGTGGTAAGCATATGATAAACCTTGGTCCACAGAGTTTAATTATTTTTAATAATTATGTAGCCAGAATTGGAATCCAGACACCTAGTTTGAGCACTTGAAACCCAAATGGATTTCATTAATGTCTCTCACAAAGGTAAAAGCTTTCATGGAGACCAAGGGTGGGAGTGGGTGGTGGGAACCCTTCTGTGAACCTAGCCAACTAGTTGAAGTGAATTGGCTCATGATAAAAGGGATGAGACACTTCCCAGAGATAAGATGAAGTTAAGGAAATTAATAGTTAATGAAAAGGACTATCGCCTATAATAGATTTTTTTATATAAGGTGTCTATTTTCATGTTCATAAATGTGTTGAGATGGTTATTTTAAATCTTATTTTAAGAAAAGAAACTTGAGACTAGAAAGGAAAACAACTTGCCCACATTCACAAATTAAAATACTAGAGTTGAGATTTGAACCCAGATCTATCTGATTTCACTGTTTACACATTTTTACTTTTTAAACTAATTATATAATTCTGTCATGTATTTTGACACAGTGGTATATGACAAAATGGTAATAAACAATAACAACATACCTCCACTCACTCTTAAAATATAAATTTGCCATCATTCTACAGTGGCCTAGAAAGTTTGTTATAATTTTACTGTCATTCTTTAATAATCCTGACTTTGGGGTCCTAATGTGAATTACTTGTTTCATGCCTGACATATTGCATAGCTTCACTATCTAAAATCACAATCCTTTGTTGATTATATTTCATGGATTCATCTTTAGACATATTGGTTCCTGGAGTCATATAAACCACTAGATCCTATGAGTAAGCATCCTATAAGGTGTGTGATTGCCAAATTCTCAGTGATTGAGTATTAGTATGTAGAACTACAATGAAACCAATTCTTTCTTCCAAGAAGCCTCTATTCAATTTCATTCACAGATAAATGTGGAATATACAGCATTCTATGTAGTCACTGTTGTAATTTAACAATTATTGGTAACCTCTGAATGTAAGCTTCTTCAAATATTTTATTGTGTTTACTGCAATAAACTAGTTTACATTGAAAGTAACCCAGCAAATGCCAGATCACTTAAACTTCTACATTTTTCTGAAAGACAGCTGAAATGATAGATTTTTTTCTTTTGCATGACACTTGGATATAAGCTTATCTTTCAATGTATTAAATAAAAGCAACAGTTATAAAACAGTGTGTTAACATAGTCTCAGAAATATGTGGAACAGTTGATGAGTAGGTTGGCCTGGCTGAAGTTTTGATACCATTGTAACAAAATTGAAAAGTCAAAGTTTTGATATACTATAAATTTTTACATTATCTTCAATGTTTATAACATTGATTTATTTTAAGCTATAAATTATTAAATGTTAATATTGTCTTACAATTCACACTACCGTATTAAAATTCAACATTAAAAGGTTGGTAGTAGAAGATCTTAATTGCTGACCTACTCAGAAATTGTGATGATTCAATACTAAGGTTAAAATCGGTGGGTAAAACCATCATTTATATCTTATATATTAGGGTCTGTGATTCCATAAACAAAATAATGGTCTCCAATATGCTAAAACAAATTAAAATATTTCATAGAAGCTTTCCCTACTGAACTCTGAAATACTGAGTACTCTTTTTATATATAAATTGGGACAGAAGGTGAATTCCCTCTGTAACATTCAGAAAACTTGAGTTTAAGTCATCATAAACTGGAATGCCAGTATTCTTCTCCCAAACCACAATATAAAACTATATTAGAATAGTGTCAAACAAAAAATTTAACCTGGATTTAGCTTCTTTTTTTTTTTTTTCTTGCTTTTGGGGACTGTGACCTCCATTCCTGGTTTAATACTCTTGGTGCTACATCCCTTGCTGTGACTCTGCCCAAACATGGATTGTGGAACGTATCTTACAATGTTACCTGAGTAGAAAAATACTTAATAAAATGAATAAAATATTTGAAGTGTAACACGGGATTTTGGAAGATAGTTTATAAATTGATATGCCTAATTCTGGTTGTATTTTGAAAGCATCTAACAGAACTGTCAGAGAAAAAAAGGGACTTGGGAACATTTCATCTTAATTAATGAAATACACTTGTTATTTTCAGCTTCTTGTTGGTTGAAAATAGGTCTTAAGGAAGAAACATGACTGATGAAATACTGAAGGAAGAGTTTTAAAAATAATGTATCAAATGGCATTTAGTACAAATAAGTGAAATAAGACAGAGAAAGACAAATACTGTGATCTCTCTTATGTGTGGAATCTCAAAACAAACAAAAAACAACTCAAGCTCACAACTGAGAATAGGTTGATAGTTGCCAGAGGAGGTGCTAAAGGGTGAAAGAAACCAAGGAACTGTTAGGTTTGGTTTACATAAATTGAATAATGAAAAAAACCACTTGTTAGATGTTTCTGTCTACTCACAAGCTGCATACAAAGTTGTTATTTCAGTGAATGGCAGTGGCTTATATTCTATAATGCATGTAGTGAAAGTTTAAAAAACAATCGCAATAAAGGTATATGTAACAAATGTACTTAACAGCTGTGTTCCACCATGTGTTTTCAGCGAATGGAAGTGTTAATCATTCTGTAATGCTTGTGGTGAAGTGTCCATCAACAGTTGTTAAGAAGTTTCTAATGAGACACACACACACACACAGAAAATGGATTTTTTTAAACCATGTTTTTGGAGGTTATGGAGTTGCATTGATGGAATATATGGAGAACCTTTTCACATGACACATTGTATCATTATATTATGAACTGGCAAATACCATTACCCAACAGACTGCGTTGGCAGATGTGTAAGAGCCAGAATAAGAGATTAGAAGAAGAATGAATGAAGATGTAATTATGTTAATCCATCACTTGACTTCTAAGCTTGCAATAATTAATATAATATAATATAACATAATATAATATATAATTAATACATAAATACTTTTAAATACTTGAGTATCAATCAAATGATGTCTGTTAGTTTTCATATTTAGCAATGAAGTAGTTCTTGCCAGTATAATATGGATATGGAAGGATGCTGTTCCCCCAGTGAAAATTTTCTTGTACCCTTAAACATAGAACAATTAAATTTCCTGTAACATCAGTAGTCTACTTGGATAACAATTTCTTGAGCCTTAATAGAACAACCAACTTGACCATAGTCTGTTAGACAGATCTATCAATTTCCTGTTGTCTTGTCTAACATATACAGAGCAGTAGGTTGTCCAAAGTATATTTTGACTATCATAAATTTTAGAACAATGCAACTTTTACTACAGGAGATATTACTCTTATCAACAATGAAATATATTAATCATGAGGACAGATAACCAGTGTCTCTTCTCCTTTTCTTAATGCTATTTTTACCTCTTCTAGTCTGAGGTGAAGGAATACTTCAACAGTGAAATAAATTATCTGGAAGAAAACTTTTCTGATAAAATACCCTCAAATAACCTTGGTAAATACATAAAAATCCAACCCTTTGAGATAAACAGTTGGCACCTTATAACCTTCCCTTTCAATATGGTGACACTTTCTAATTATTTTTAAAGCATAGCGGCTAAAACTGGGAAATTTAATAGTTGTATATTAGATTGTATATTTAGCCAAATATGGATTTAAAAAAATTTAAACTTTGCATTTCAAATCCAAATGCTTGAAGAAATATAAAAGAGGGGCCATCTGGAGGGCTCAGTCGTTTAAGCCTCCGACTCTTGACTTCGGCTCAGGTCAAGATCTAGCGGTTCGTGGGTTAAGACCCTGTGTTAAGCTTTACATTGACAGTGCAGAGCCTTCTTGGGATACACTTTCTCTCTCTGTCCCTGTCCTACTTGCTCTCTCTCAAAATAAACTTTAAAAAATCATTTAAAAAATAAAAATAAAATTTAAAAAGATATATAAAAGAATGTCTTAAACATGCATAGCAAAGTGTCTCCAACTGATCATTTCGGGAAAAATATATTGTAACAAAACTAATGAGATTTTAAATAAAAGGTCGATTTGATTGTATCCACATGTTTGCTATTTAGTTGTCACCCTGGATTGGAAAAATATATGTTCTCAGGAAAAGCATGCCAGACCAACTATTAGTATTTTTTTTTACACAGAATGAAAGCAAGCTTTGTAATTTCTATTCTACTTGTGTAAACTTTTTCAATCCTCTATTTGTTAAACTTGAGGTTAATTCTCTATGTAGACATCTATCTTGGCTTGTCAATTGTGACCATTTCTTGCTTACTAAAGTAGATAACTCTTATCTTTTCCAAGCCCATTTATTTTATCTTTATTACTTTAGAGCGAGGCTCTCAGGGTTTCTTACTCTTATTTTATTACAGTTTTCTTATTATTGGGTTTTTCTCATGCTAGTGATGGATTGCCACTACCCTTTTGTCTTTCAATTCTGTCATAATAAAAAGAAAAATACCTCTAAAAAAGTCACATTGGAGAGTGCTCGGTAAGAAGATTAAGTCATAGTTTATAATCCTGCACTTTTATTTCTCTAAGTGAAATAATACCACACAGTCTCATGTTTATTAAACTAAATTGGTCAGATATGAACTTCAGAGATCTTCAAATTGTAAAGACGTAAGACAATTCTATAACATGGTAAAAAAAAAAAGTTGTTTCTGAAATAGTCACTAGTTTATACACTGGTATATTTTCTTGTGATTTTTATGACCAACTCGGGAACTTGATTCTGCCTCCTGCCATGAATTTCAATATTCCTGTCCTATCCACAATCCTTTCTAAGAAGCAAAAAATGTGAAATTATTAATTAAAAATAAGCTCAGATACTGCAGTAATACTCTCTGTGATGTAGACAGGAAAGTAATAAGGAAATGAAATCAGTGTCAGGTACTGATAATGATAGATTATCCATAATTCTAAATATAATCACCATTCTGAATCTGAGGAGAGCACTTGTTATAATGGTTCTAAAAAAAAAAGTCACTTAAAACTACTACCCCCAGTAGCTATAGATGTTTTCATTGCAACACATATGGTAAAAAATGCTATTTGTCACATACTAGCAATGAAAAGTTTATTAAAAATGTTCTGAAAACTACATTTATAATATATAACATGTATATATATACATACATACATATAGTACATACAAGAACATGTGAGTGTATATTTACATTGGTTTCTATTACTGCCATTTAAAAACTACCATAATTTAGGTAATAACTTTGTGCTGTTTTAAATGGCTAACAGTTGTATAGGTCAGCGGTCTTATATGCATCTCAGAAGTCTGATATGTAGGTTTTGGCAGGGCCGTGCTTCTTTTTGGAAGCTCTAGGGGAAAATCTGTTTCCTTGCAGTTGAAACTGTTTTCAGTCAATACCATGTGGTTGTAGGACTGAGGTCCTGTTTCCTTGCTGGTTGTCAACTGACGACTATGCTTAGCTTCCAGAGACCAGTAACATTCCTTGACTCATGGTTTGTTTCCACTCTCTTCAAAGCAAGCAAAGGGGAATCTAGTTCCTCTCACACTTTAAATGTTTCCTGCTACTTATTCCATTTTCACATATTTTATGCCTTCTGTTCCTTCATGTTTTTGAGACTGTGTCATTATATTCAGTTTATCTGATAATCCAGGATAATCTATTTTAAGATTGTAACCATAATTCTTTCTGCAGAGTTCCTTTTTCCATATAAGGTAACCTATTCCCTGACTCCAGGGGAGTAGAGTGTAAACATTGGGGGATTCAGTATTCTGCCCTTTTAATTCCATCCGCTGGACCCCAAAATTCACATTCGTAGCATATACAATAGATTCACCCAACCCAAGGTCCTCAAAGGTTTTATCCTATTACGGCATGAACTCAAAGTACAAAAGCCTAGATAAATCTCACAGGCTTTAAAGTCCCAAATTTTACTATCTAAATCCTCTAAATTAGGTATGGATGAAGCTCTTGGTATGATCCATTCTGAGAATAATTCCTCTCTACCTTTTGATCCATGCATGAAACTAAAGAAGCATGTTATTTATTCCTGAAATGCCATGGCACCGCAGGCATAGAAAACCACTGACGGACATTCTGGTTCACAAAGGGAGAAAATGGAAGGAAAAAGATAGTCATTGGTTTCAAGCTATCTTGAAATCTACCTGTAAAAACTCTATTTAGTTTTAAGGCCTGGAGATAATTCTCTCTGGTTATTGATTCCATCCTCAGAATATCCTGCTACATCTTCTTAGTCATCCTTCCTTTTCCATGAAAGAGTAGGTTTTTGTAGTTAAATAGTTATAGTATTCTGTTTCCTTCAAGTAAAATTTCTGGAATCCAAAGATCTTTCATTTGTACTGTGTCCCTTTCAATCCAAGCTGCAGTGTTTCTGCAGCCATGTAATTTGAGTAACTTGGAGTATGTCCTTCTATGTCATGGGGGATTCGTGCCATTAAACATAACATCTTTCCTAGGCAATACTATTTCTATTTTGGCTATTACTGACATGGCTAAAAAAAATTCCTCAGGTTTCCTCAAGACCACCAGTTAGTTTGGGAGATTATGCTTGAGATGGTCACATTTCTTCAAAGAACCTTTTATATAATATAATACCCTATACTTGTAATCTTCAAAAAAGGTGGTATAGTCATATCTTTGACTTTTCCTCTTGAAATGGTTTCTTGACCATCAATTTCTTAATTTCGGTGTCCTCTGGCCATGTGGTTAGATTGAATTTTCACAATGATTGTTTGTTTTATTTAAAGCTTTGTCTTTTTAATCTTAGCGTTCCCCTCAGGCACTTTTATAAGGAGCTGGCTTTGTCCAACAAAACGTGAACATGAGTCTTACTTTGAGATTGATGCACTTAAAAAAACCCAATGAGATTTTTTATGCTTATTTTTTCACAGTATGTGTTAAAAATTAATTTCATAAATGGGTGAAGCTTTATCAACCTGGGATTCTACCACCTTTGTGTGAGCATTAAACTATTGCTAATTTAAGCTACTGGGTATTTGGGATTATTACTATTAAATTTTTACTGCAGCATAATGTAACCTGTGCTGACTATCTGGTGAGGAATTTCAATGTTATTTCTGTTTATTAATGATGGAAGTCAGGGGTGAACCGAAAGGAGTGTTAAGGAAAGTATCTGTAGAGAGAAGAAAGTATCTTTTAGAAACTTGGATACAAGGAAAAGAAAATAAATATGCTGTAAATAAGCTGAGCAAAGACTACTTAAATATGGGTTATTTTTTTAACTAAGTTATTAGGGAATAAATGATTTTTTTAATAAGGAAAGGATAATAAGGGACAATATTCCTAGACACATAAAAGGGAATGATATGCAAAAGAGAAGAGTGATTTATATTAAGTAGCATAGTAATTTTGTCTTATAAGTAGATTTAAAAATATGATTTTTTTTAAAGGCTGGGTTGTGCCAATTTTTTAATGGCAAAGGAATCTAGTCTTGGTATTTTCATGGAGCCAAAAATCGGAAGGTAGTATAACCATCTTTATGATTTTCACCTCCCTACTCATCTACTTAGTAATCCATTTCAAAATAGAAGAACACTGAGCAGAAAAATAAATAAAAGACCAAACATGGTATCAAATACTTGTTTTCCACCTAAGATTTTCTTTAAGTCATCAATTCAAGTTGAAATGAAATATATTTGATGGGATGAATTTGTAATCCCACTTTCCTTTAAAGTACCTATTAAGTATTCACTATAATACAAGGTGTTGTGAAAACATCATTGGAGATCCTTCACAGTTAATGTGGTTTTTAATTTGTAAATGAAAAGGAATAATGGCTATTAATCTTCAGCTGTGAAATTATGAATGGCTATAGAATTACTTTCTGTATTTATTGGACAGTTGATACAAAATCTAATATATTTAAAAGTTTAGAATTACTAATGGCAAGGCTCTTCTCTGGATATCCAGTGATAGCAAATAATTGAAGCCACAGTATCTCCTTGGTTTTTATTTTAAAGAAGTTCAATTTCTTCTCACCAATGAGACTTAATATATCTTTATATCTCCACCTATTGAAAAGGAATCGGTTTTATAGTTGCATGCTAAGTTCTGTTTTAACTCTGTATTCCTTAGGGAAACCTAATTAATAGTTTTGGCTGTTGCAGAATGATTCCTTTATTTAACCTTTGTACTTTCCAAGTATTTTGAACATGTAAGAATATAGTAAAGAAACAATTAAGATCCTGCAATTAAAATTCATTTCTTCTTTACTGTTACCTACTTAGAAATCATGTTTCTCTTAAAATATTTTTTCCAACATGACTAATCAGGATCAGACTGTACTATAAAACTGAATATCCTGTATGAAATTATTTTTAATAAAAACAGTTAAGAGGTAAGATTCCTGACTACCTCAGTTATCTAGGAGTAAGGTAAAAATTTAAAGTGCTAAAAAATTCTAGTCAAGCTCTTCATTTATAAAAATATCATGTTAAAACCAATAATGGAACAATTTTGTTTAATGGATAGTTACATGTTAAATAAGGGTGTATATATATTTTTAAAGGTTTTTTTTTTTCAACTTGAGAGAGAGTGTGAGTAGGATGGGTAGAGAGAGTGGAACAGAGAGAATCCCAAGCAGGCTCCATCATGTTGTAGTCTCATGTGCCTGGGTGATGCCCCAGGATGTTTATGTTTTAAAAGCTGAGGTAAACCTGGATAAAACAGCTACCAGGAATAGAATTGTTCAACACAGCTGAACCACCCATTCATTAAATTCCTGGTATGTATGAAGCACTATGCTATGACCTATACATATAATCTCTCAGGTAATCCTCATAATTGTATAGAGTTGAGTTTACATAGGAGGAATTTGGGCTTTGAGTAGGTTAGGTAGCTTCCCAAATCACTTGGCTAAGAATTGGTAGAATCTAGATTTAAACCCCAGTGTGTCTGACTCTAAAACTTGTGCTTAAAGAATCAAGAGCAAAATAAACTGTTGGGACCTCATCCAGATTAAAAGCTGCACAGCAAAGGAAACCATCCATAAAACTAATAGGCAACTGATGGAATGGGAAAAGATAGTTGCAAATGACGTATCAGATAAAAGGTTAATATCCAAAATCTATAAGGAACTCACCAAACTCCACACCCGAAAAACAAACAACCCAGTGAAGAAACGGGCAGAAGATATGAACAGACATTTCTCCAAAGAGGACATCCAGATGACCAACAGACACATGAAACGATGCTCAGCATCCCTCCTCATCAGGGAAATACACATCAAAACCACACTGAGATACCACCTCACGCCAGTCAGAGTGGCTAAAATGAGCCAATCAGAGAACACGAAATGCTGGCGAGGATGTGGAGAAACGGGCACCCTCCTACACTGTTGGTGGGAATGTAAACTGGTACAGCCCCTCTGGAAAACAGTGTGGAGGTTCCTCAAAAA